>NC_000077.6:6746071-7068214 GCF_000001635.26 Mus musculus | reverse complement strand
GGCTACAGCTCCCTCCTGATGATATACTGACTCTAAAGAAAATGCATTTGAACAGCCCCATGGTATGAGTGGCCATGAGCATGCATAAGTGTGCAGAGAAGCATGCTTGGGTGTTCATGTGCGTGTGGAAGAGTACATCGGTTCCTGAATGTGTGCTTGAAGATGATCTGCACATGCATAGGAGGACATGAGGCTCTAATGCAAGTGAGCTTGTGTGTGCTGCTGTGAGAGCACCGGTATACGAGTGGGAAAGTGAGTATATGTGCTTCCGTGTGCATATGCACAGGCGTAAAGGCGACAGCGAGCTTGGGTATGCATGGAGGTATGGTTGTGTGGATTTGTGGGTGGGTATAGAATATCATGCGTATTAGACATACGCATGGGAACACAAGTGTGTAAGTGGGAGAATATGGCAGGGGGCACATGAAGCATTGGTGTAGGTGCTTGAACAGGAGTGTGTGGGTGTGCTTCTGAGTGGGCATGCGTGCTTGCATGTGAGGGTGAACAGAGGAGGTAGCATGAGTGACTCATGTCCCCAGATGCAGTATAGCGGTGTCTATAGAGCAGGGGTTCTTTCCTTGTCCCACTCAGCACCTGAGATGAAGACAAGAGCCCACAGCTGTGGGAACAGTCTCCCCGGGGGCCACCCTGATCTTTCTGTCCATGCTTGGGCCTAGATCCCTGCTCCTTCAACCTCGTCTGCTGCAAGTCCTTGCTTCATAGGGGCCTGTCAGGCAAAGTGAAGGCTCAAAGCCCAGGCCACAGGGAGACCACAGCCATATGGCCCATATGGCCACACTCTGTTTCTGCCATTGTAGTTGACAGAAGACAGGCAGAGTGTCCCCTGGTCGCTTTGAAAGCACCTCAGTCCAAACAATTCTGGTTCTCAAAGCTAGAGGCAAACTATCAGATCACTGGCTTCAAGCAGCTAACTAGAGTGCCGGTATCCATACCACTGACTCCAAGATGGCTGACAGACAGGGAACACCTGCCAGGCACAATCCACACATGATACTCAGAAAACACAGCTGTCCTATATAACTGTAGGATGAATTACTGCTCCCACTGACAGTGGGAGAAACTGAGGCACAGAGATCATCCTGTACTCCAACTCACAGGACTGTGCCAGCCCTCCAGAAGTGCCTGGAGACAACCACAAGCCTGCCTTCACCCATCTACACCAGCATCCGAGTCATCCAAGCCACCCTGCTCAATGCCCAAAGACACCTGTGCACCCAAAGAGCTCGGCCCTTACCCCTGAGACATCAGGGACGTTACAGGAGAAAGAGCGCCCCTGAAGCCACCGAACCCCCCAGAGGGTGGTGCTAACAGCATTGATGATAGACAGAAACAAGAGCACACATATTCCTTGACAATCCTAATTTCCATCTCAGGCAACCTATGGTTAAGAACCAAAAGAAACTGAAATCCATTTCCTCCACCCTGATAGGCAGCTTAATTGGAAACACACAATGCACACTAGTGTAATAGACCTGGGCTACTTCAAAGAGAGAAAAATAATAACAGAAATAACAACTCATCTGAGGCAAGAAAAGAAAAGGAAAAAAGCAGCAGCCCACGGGGCCATGAAGAACACTGGGTATGGGAGAAAGCTCAGAGCCAGTGGACCCAGGTCTCCCTGCCTCCTCTACTGCAGCCTCAGAAAGGACAGGGAAGGAGGGGACCACTGTGGGTAGAGGTCCTGAGCTGGTGGCTAGGCAAGCCCAGGCTCGCTTTTCTCAAGAATCCCTCCCCTCAAGAGCACTCCAAGGAAAGGGCCTGCTCGGCTACCTCACCTCAGAAGGCTCTGAGGACCCTCCTGAAGATGGGCCATGGTTCTGGAAGGGACTTGCTCCCCTGAACAGAGTAAGGAGACCCTCACAAGCGCACCTACACAAACCCCAGTACCAAGTGTCAGTTTGCTCTGAGCCTCTGCCCTTGACTGGAAGCTGGGGTTGTAGTTCTGAGACTGGGGTGTGAACCTGAGGTGGAGATCTCACAGGACTCAGCCCCAGCAGGCTCCTAACACCCTCAAACAGCATCCGACCCCTGTGTATGCAGCAAGGGCCACCCTGCAGCACGGCTTCCCTCCCTCCTTCTGCATCTGCCCCATGCCCTCTTGGGTACTGTCTGTCTAGAATTCGGAGGTGAGGAGGCAGGGCCATCAGCAAAAGGCTGTGCGGCAGCAGAGGTGACAGGGTCTGAAGGGAGGTGGCCACAGCCGTGAGGTACAGGCCTCTCAGATACTAAGTGGCAGAGTTCACTAACACACTGCAGGGTGCCTAGGATTTCCTGATGGGAAGACATTGAAATCTTTGGGGACCAGCTTCTCTTTACCTCAGGTTTTCCCACTTGGCCCCATTTATGTGTTGATAAGGGAGTAGAGGATAAAATGCCTTAGAAATGGCAGATTTTCAACACATGCTTTCCTTATGGACTTCTTACATTCAAACCATCTCTGTGGGAGGCAGCATCTTCCCTTGGGGAGGCGGGGGGGGGGGTGAGAAGGAGGCGGGGCAGAGGCTGAGTTTTGGTGAGGGAGGGATTTATATCAGATTGGAGGCTAGTCACGGGGAAACCTGGGTACCACAGGCTACCTAAGAACCCTTGTTTTCACAATGGGCTTCTTTCCCCCACTGAAATGACAAGGGCTCCTCTATCCCAGAGGGAGGGGCACTAGCACCTTTGCAGACTCCTCCCTAATCCTTTCTTTAAAAGGAATGCCTAGAGGCTGTGTAGAAGAGAAATAAAGAAACTAAGAACACAGCCTTTTAAGGCACCTAGAGAACCCACCACGGTCCTGAGTCTACAGCTGTCTCTCCAGCCCTACAGTGAATGCTCAGCAATAAACCTGTCATCATGGCCCCTAAGTCTAAGTACCGCTCCCTGCCATCAGAGTCTGGGTGTTTGTGTTGGTCTTACAGGCAGCAGGTACAGCTGACTGACAGTCACCTCTCTCAAAAACACCAGTTAGTGTCCCCCCAGTTTGGATTCTGTGCCTAGCCCAGCCCCCCACAACTTCCCATATGCTCGAAGAAGCTACCTTCTTTCCTTAGATGGACTCTCCCACCTTTCTGTCTCTCGTCTCCCTCCCACTGCTAGCCCTGGAACAAACCCCTCCCTCAGATGCCACGCCTGGGCAGGGCCAGCGAAGGGGAAGGTCCCAAACTCCTGGGAACAGCCTCCAGGTTCACCTCCACCTGCTTGGGTGCGGTGGTATGGGGAACGGGAACCTCTGGGGTCCAGGAGAATCCCCAGGAGGAGTCAAGTCCTATGCCCTTGGCCCGGCAGCCCCCTCGCCCACCCAAGTTGAAAGAGACAAAGTTCAGGCTCCATGGAGCCAGGGTTAGGACTGGGAGCAGAAGCTGTGGAGACCAGACTATGTGTGACCTTGGCAAACTCCTCTCCTTCAGGGCAGAATTCGGATTCACACCGGGGTGGTTAGCGATACTGGTGGGGTTCAAAGTGCTTCCCTTCCCACTAACTGCTCCCTCGGGTCCGCGAAATTGAGAAGCGAGCCCCAGATGCGCTCCAGGCGAGCTGGAGAGGAACCCAGGGGCTGCGCGCTCTGCCAGCCTAGAAGCCTGGCCTGGAGACCGCGCACCCTCCCACTTTTCAGTACCTCTACTGAGGGACACGGGTACAACCCGGCGCGGTGGATCAGGCTTGGGTCCCCCACTTGAGCTCGGTACCCTACTGCCTGACCTTGGGCCTGTCACCACCACCACCACCACCACACACCAGTCTCTCGTCTCCACCCTAAAGACGCTAGGGACTCTTATCTCGTAAGAAACACCGGGTGGAGGGTGCTAGCTCCTCCACTGCATCCTCAGTTTGCTGTTGACCTTGAACACCTGTCCCACCTTCAGAACCTCAGTTTCCCCACCTTCTCCATAGGAAGAACGTTAAACTCCTGCCACCTCCAGTGCTGCTGGCAGATGTGTCTCCAACCCAATGGGGGACTCGTGGTGCCACTTACCGTCCTCCAGAGACGTGGGCGCTTGGCAGGGACCAAGGCGGCTGTGACCAGTAAGTGCGAGGCAGCCACCACCAGCCCGAAGCCGATGGCCAGTAGGCTGCGCACGGGCAGCAAGGCATAGGACACGAAGGTGACCAAAAGGAGTTGCCAAACCCCCTGCTCGGCGACCGTCGAGCCCATTGCGCCTCCTGCAGAGCTCCTCGCGGGGCCGCCCAGCGCGAAGGGGCAGCAGAGTAGCGCGAAGGTGAGGCTGAAGAACAGCGCCAGCTGACCGACCTGCTGCAGCTGGGACACCTGCAGGGATCGGACATTGGTGACCACGAACAGCGCCAGGAAAAGGATGCAGTGCACTGGGTGCGACCCCTTGGCGAGGCCCGGCGCTGGCCCCGGTGCGCCCAGCAGCTCAGCCAGCGCCAGGGCGCCCGCCAGTAGGCTGAGCACAGCCAGCGCTTTCAGCGTGGCCGCCTGCTCCAGCCGCAACGTGTAGCCGCGGAACAGCGCCTCCAGCTCGGGGCACGCGAACTCCTCGCCACACGCCCGGAACCCACGCCGGCCGCCCGGCCCGGCCGCCCGCTCTGCGCCCCCGGGCTCGCCCGCGCCTCCGCCGCCGCCTTGGCCGCGCGGCGCCCCCGCCATCTCAGCGCCATGCAGCGGCCGCGGCCACGGGCGCGCCCCTCGCCGGCCCGGGGCGCCGGGGCGCCGGCCGGCGGCCCCGGGGCGGGCGGGCGGCGGGCGGCGAGGCGCCGGGGCGCGGGGCGGGCGGAGTTGGGGCGCCGGCTGCCCAGCGCGCGCGCCCCGAGCGCGTCCCCTCCCGCCCGCCGCGCCTGCGCACTGGCGCCCGCCCGCGCCCCGGCAGTGGTCCTCTGCGGCGACCGTGCTGCGACAGGCGAGCCCCAAGAGCCCCGATCCTGGGCGGACAGAGTCCGCGCCCAACTCAGCGCCCGGGATCCCGCACGCCCAAGGGGCCACGTGACCTTGGGCACCACTCCTGACTCTTTGAGCCTCGGTTTCCCCTCCTATGTACAGTGGAGCCCACCCCTCTATGAGTCTTCGGAGGCGTTTAAAAAACGCAGAAATTCCCAGTAGAGGGAGGAACAGCTCTGTTAGATTTGTATCCCCTCCGCAAGCAGAACCAGGTCACCCAAGAGGAGCCCTCACTCAGCTCCCAAGAGGACCCCTCACTCAGTGCCCACCGAGAAACCCCGAGAATCCCAGGTCACACATGCAAGGCGCTTTAAGTGACTGATTTGCCCACCACCTGGGTGGGTAGTGAAAGCTTTGCCTATTGACCTGAGCAAGAATAAAGCCCTGCAATGTCCAAGGAAGCTGTGAGGTCTAGGTGCAGGGATGGGTGAGGGAGGGCTGAAAGGAGAGATAAAATAGCGCGGCTCTCTCCTTAAATAGGAGCTGGCCATGCAAATGATGGCGAGACGTTTACTTCCAGCTGAACAAGTGGCAGGGACAGATTCGCCTCAGTTGCGGATCTTGGTGATGTCCATTCACTAAGGGAAGGGACCGGACAGAATTTCATTCGGTGCTCACTCAGGATGGCCCCCTGAGATCGCTCCCCTGTTCTCCTTTAGAGAGAGTCCCAGAGGACCCTGAGAGTAGAACAGATGCCAGGAGCTTGTGCCACCTCTGGATCCCACGGGTGCACCAGGAACTGTCTCTCACAAAATTTTGCAGCCCATATGCTGTTCTTCCTACTAGAGGCCCCGCTTCCAAATTTTCACTTTCAGTCCATCCTGACCAGACTGTTTTAGAAGACCCTGAGAATTCCCAGGGTAAGAGCCTGTGCCCCCCCCCCCACACATTATATAGGTACAGGAATTAGGATTTGAGATTTTCTCTAGAATTAGTTTGAGCCACATGAACTTGTCGTTTTTACAAAAATCTTCCTACTCAACATCTCCAACAGTTCATACTGAAGGTTTGCTGGAACCACTTGAAAACCAGTTAATCCCTGTTCTTGGAGCGGACTCCCGCTGTAAGACACTCCCAGCTCAGAGCCTGCCTGGCCCCAGTCAGCACCCAAGCTAACTGTTTTCACCCCAGTCCCTGCTCCTTCCATGAAGGTTCACACCTACTGCTCTGCAGCCTCATTTTCTGGTCATTTCTCTCTCCGTGTTCTTTTGGCAGAAACCCACGGAGAGCGTCAGCTGATGCTGAGAAGATGGTCTGGCCCCATCCTTAGGGCACTGCCTTGAAAAAGCATCCTTGTCATCACCTGATTCCCAATTGTCTCTAAATACTATCAAGTCTGCAAGATTCTCAACTCTCCACATTAGGCATAGAGTCACTTGTTACTTGATGTTGTGTGCTTTTTCTACCCTAATGATTTTATTAAAGAACATCTGAAAAATATCCTGACTACATGAAAAAGAAAGACTCATAGTGAAGTCATTTAAATGCTAAGTTCGTAAGTAAACCTCACCCACTTGCTTTTCTGTGTTGGCTTCCAGTTCTCCCCTTGGTCAAGGCTGCTTGTTTGTTTGTTTGTTTGTTTGTTTGTTTGTAAGCCAGCATCAATGCCTTTCAAGTGAACCTGGAGGAACCTATATTCAGGTTTGGAATTAAGGTGAGTCATGGCATGACCCTTTTTGCTCGCTGCCATAACTGCCCAACTTCTTATGTCTGTCTGTTACAAAGCATCTTGGAAGATAGCCTTTGTCACCTTTGTTTTGTTGGTGCGCAGAGGCTGGCTGAGTCTCACAGTCTAGAGGGAGCATGAAGCTTCTCACGTCAAGCCCTGTTGCACAACCTCAGAAGGCAGGAGCATCAATAATTGCTATTGTTGTTATAGACGCATACACTATGTGCCAGGTTGGAAGAAGGGCTTCAATGGACAGTTTGCAGACACAAACAGGAAGGTTATATGTAATACAGTGGGAGCCAAGGTGGTGTGTACCTCCCATATAACTGTTATAACTGTGGTCATTATAAAAGGGGAAAGACTGGGCACAGATTCATACACGGAAAGCATCATGAGTGACACTGCCCCAAGTCAAGGATCTACTAGCGTGTCCAGAGAAGGGCCGAGAACAAATCTCCCCCCAACAGGAGTACCTTCCACTCCAAAAGATGTGAGCAATTAAAGGGACACCGTGGCCAACCATACATGTGTGTATATAGGCCTGAGAGGCCAGATCTTGGTCCCTTCCCACTCACTACAGCATCACTCTTCTCCCCCGTCTGCTCCATTCACCCTCTAATAAATAGCTAAATTTCATTTAGTTTTAAAACTCACAGGGCACTTTCAGCACTTTTGTCCCATGGAAGGGTCTCTCAGGTCCAGAGTGTTCTCTTCCATCCATACAGGAGAATGTCACTGGTCATCCTCTGGCTTGTCACTCTTACAGAGCCTACCTATTTGTTTTTGTATTGATTCATTGAGACTTCACAGGACAGGATTATTCTGGTGATGCAGAATGGGCCTGGACTGACGTTTTAAGTGATCAAACACACACATGAAGGTCTCAGAATAGTGGAGCAGTCAATGTCTTTGACATGCTAGGCTCACGTGAACTCAAGTGACCTTGACACACTAGGCTCAAGTCTTAAGTGAGCTGATCCCTGCTGTGGATCCAGTGAAGGCTCAGCCCATCTGACCCAGCCCGAGTTCATGTCAATGATAGCAAGTTATGAGACTTCGTGGCTCTTTTGTGTGTGGAGCTGGGTACTGAGCCAACATCGGGGGCACCCTTGCTAGCTATGTGACTTTTAGCAAGTTCAGCATCCTGTCTGGAGTCTGACTGTGAACTATGGATTTAATGCCTAGCAAAACGTGGAAGGAGGGCGTCATGAACACACAGACTGCCCTTCTGATCCACAAAATAAAGACAACTTTTCCTCTACCAAGTCAGTGTTCCATATACATACACGTGGACAAGACTCATTCAGATTCTTGATTCTGCCATCAGAACAGTGTCCCTAGTAGCCAGAGAACTCACCTAGTTCTGATTGCCTCTGACTGCAGTCAGGGATCAGCATTTGGAAGGGGGTGTACCATAGTTTATTCCCACTCCATATTTGGAGACCAAGTTCCCCTGTGAACCTGTAGGGAGATTAGTGTCTACTTTAATTGCCTTTGAGCCACTGCCAACATGAGCTTGGCCAGGAAAGAAGTTGCCAGCTCTGTGACTATAGGATGCTCCGTAAAGTTAATGATTTTATGTGATCAAATGCACACATGAAGGTCTCGGAATAGTGGAGTAATCAAAGTGTTTGACATGCTAGGCTCAAGCCTTGATCAAGCTGATGCCTGCTATGGGTCCAGTATGGTTTGTCTTCACCAAAACTCATGTTGGGGCTTAATTAATCTATGTAGTAGCATTCAGATGTAGGCTTTAGTGGGAGATGTGTGGGTCACGGGAATGGAGCCCTCAGAAATGGAACTTTAGGGACAGTTAGCTGTTCTGCCCGTTTCCCAGCTCCCGTTCAGCCACACCCATTCCTTCTTCCACTTTATGCCATGTCTGGATCAGTATGAGTCTTTCTCCTGAAACCCAAGAGTCTGGCATTGTGTTCTTAGATTCCCAGCTTTCCAAACTATGAGCCAAATAGCCCCTGTTTCTTTATAAAGTCTTAATCCTTGGGTCTTCTGTACAGCAACAGAAAAGGACCAGGACAGTCCCTAGCTTGCCAATTCCATCTCACATCTCCCAGATTCATATCTTCCTGCTCCACCCCCACGCCCCCACCTCTGCACACGTACACACACCGCATCTCTGCCCTTCTCAGTGTTTGCTATGTACTCCTTCGGAGCATCAGGGCACAGGAAAGGGATTTCTACTTCACACAGCATCCATCAAAAATCCTCCCATACATCTGTTTAGGACTCTTTCTTTCAAAAGGACAAAAGCCTTAGGCTGCCTTCATCTGAAACAGAGAAGAGCTGGCTCTTGTGATTCAAGGTCTGGAGTGGTCACAGCTGTGTCCATTCTGAGCTCCAGAGCCTGGAAATTCTACATATGGGACTCCCGCTGCCACCTGCCAGACCTGGAGATGACCACACTAGCAGGCGGGAAGTGGGAGGTATGGGCTCTTTTTATTTATTTGTTTGTTTGTTTGTTTGTTTGTTTATTGCTCCTGGGCCTGGGGACAGTGCCCAGGAATTAAAAATCTGGAATTGAAATATAACATGTTCCGGCACTCTAGGCAGAGCTGCAGCTGCACAAGGAGGTGTGGTTAACAAACAACAGACAGGGAGCATAGCAGGCAGAATCCAGGTTCAATGACTCTGCCACTTCAACCATCAGTGTCTTCTGATGTCCCCTGTGTCTCAGAAAGACGGGAAACCAGCTTTTGGCCAGTTGTGCTGATGTTTTTATCCTTAGTATATCCCTAGAACTTAGTACATCTCATGAACTTTCCGTGGGAGACAGGAACAAACACCTATCCCTGTGGTAGGGCAACAACTTTAGACCAAAGAGACAACAGCCCCATGAAAATTCAGGTTGGTAAGCTTTTTAATGTATTGGGGGCTTGCTTACAGGAGCATAAGTGACCCTACACTATACCCCTGAAATGTCTCACCCAGCATGGTGATGCCTTTCCCACAGCTGCAATGAATGGAGTCCCCACTTTGGTCACCTCCCACCCTCTCTATACTCAAGCACTGGATAACTACAGCTAGGCGAGAACTGCATACAGACGGTAGGGACACGTAGAGACAAGCAGTGAAGGCTCTGGTGAAGGTCTAACAACCCTCTCCATCTCCTCCTTCTAGACCAGAACACTAACAGGCCTCATCTTAAGGGTATCTTGCTGATAATCAGAGGGCTGCTATGCTCAGAGGACAGTGCTCCACACTAGTGTGACTGTGATCCACTGTCATGCCATCCCTCCACGGGCTTACCGTCCTTTGCCTAAGAAGTCTAAAATCATTCATTCTTGGGCATTTCCTTAGATCACAGTCTGTGTTCGTCCCTAGGTACATGTAAATCGTACGAATGCACATGGTTTCCATTGTTATTAAATACACCCAAAAAGCCCAGGAGAGAGCTAGGGAGGTGAAGAGAGACTCCTTCTCAACAATGCCCTAAGACTGTACATGCCATGCCTCCGCAGGCCCCACTGGGAAGTCTCTCAGGAGCTCCTCTGTGACTTTCCCTCCCTCCCATCTCCTTTCCAGACTGACTGATGTCCCAGCTTCTCAGCCATGCAGCAGAAACTTCAGCCTCCATTATCATCTGTGCACAGCACCGTGGCCTGTCTGTCCCGTCCTGCTCCTGCTCTCAGAGACACTGAGTCATCCCAGACACCTACACAGGCTCATTCCGATTCTCCTAAGGAAGGGCCATCTTTCCAAATGTACATCACACACCCCACGGAGCCCAAAGCTAGTTTGTGCATATCCTGAATTTTTACTGCGATTTATTTCCACTGAATTCAAAGGCAATTAGAGTCATTTGAGTGTACTGGGAACCTCAGATGTTCCCTCTCCCCGTATCATAGCAAAGGGCAGCTCCTGCGTGGTCAGTGTGGTGGATGGTACATGCTGCATCTTTCCTAAGCCCTCTGGAGCTCTTTAGTATATCCTAGGAGTGGTGGGTATGGATCTCCCAGAGCCAGCTACTGTTTTCCAAATCTGTCCTGATGTGTGCCCTGCATCTCCTCCATCCAGATTAGTTGAGAATGACCACCAACTTCATAAAAGGTGCTTAGTTTCTACAGCATGTCCTCATGTGGTGTGTTTTCCCCGAGCAACGGTGCACGGAGGTACTAGAGTGTAGAATTTAGAGAACAGAAGCAGCTGTCTCCAGGCTCTTCCCCTACTGAATGAGCCTGGACCATTTGCACCCAGACTGCTTCTGCCCTGCTTCCTTCCATTACTGTCTGCTCTCTACATTGTTCTCTTAAGAAGGCCAGTATGTGACAGCATTTGAAGTTTTCTGGACAGAAGTGTATTAGTCAGACTTTCCAGAAAAACAGAAGCCACAAGATATGTATATAGCATACACACACACATGCACACACTCACGCACATATGCACGCAAGCACACGTGCTGCTGTACAAATGGCATGTTCATGGAGGAAGGTATATTTGGTTCATGCGATGAAGGAGGCTGTTCAGTTCAGGATCTGAGTAGCTGGTGGGCATCTAGAGACCCAGAAAAGACCTCAGGTTGCAGTACAAGTCCAAAGACCATTGGCTACAGAGGTCTTTATTCCTGGATGGAAGCCATTTGTTGTTATTTTGGTATCTGCTAGTCACATAGTGTCATGTGCTGGCAAAGGGCAAGGAGACTCCAGAAGCTGTGCAGCCACACTACACTGCTTCTACCTGTAGACAGAGGCTTCCTTGTCCCTTCCCCCAGATGAAATGAAATTCATATTCTTCAAACAATGGTAGGCTCAATATCTTCCCTGTAAAAGCCTCTGTAAGAAATGTCCTTGTACTCTCTTGGTGCATCCTGTGTGTTTTCTGGGGTTACAAAGGTAGAGAGCCTCACCTTGGCTCCAGGGGATCATAGTCCTGCACGTGACCTGGAGACAGGAGGGCAGGAGTGCCAGCACCCTCTGAGGTTGCTAGGCTCTGCTGGATCCACAAAAAAAGCTCGAAGGGGCCTCCACCAGGAGGCATCTAGGAGAGCAAAGGCATGATGGGAACATCCTAAGACTAGCAAGATACCCTGGCTGAATGAGGACAGGAGGAAGGCATTCTCTAAATCCCCCAGTGACTGTTGGGGTCAGCATGTGCCCCTGCCCACCTGTCTGCCTGTCCCCAGGTGGTTCCTATTCACCAGAGCTCAGGTGCTTCCCCAAAGCCGCCAGGACCCGATTATTTATAGTGACACTGGAGACCTAAGCTGATGAGCGCTAAATGGATTTGTGTAAACCATCCTGGAGCTGCAGATGGGGAGGAGGCTGGAGGGCTGGGTGGGCAGGCTTGCGCTGGAGTGAACAGGGAAAATATCGAAAATCAGGTCTGGCTCGGTCCGGAGAGAGGAGTGTGGTGAAAGTCGGGCGCTGACAGCTGCGCTTGAAAGGCCCAAGGAGCTTCCGCCTGAGGATTTGTGCTAAAAATAGCATCACTGGCTTGTGGGTAGAGAATTTGACCCAATTAGAGATTACCAGTTTCAGGAATTACTGGAAAAGAAATCTCATTAAATAGGTTAAATATAGGAGCCAGAAGCTTAAAAGGCCATTTGGGACTAAAAGGAAACCCAAAACTCCAGAAAGATTTAAAAATAAATTTTGCTTCTCCTTTAAGAGCAGGGGGTCTCAGTGGGCTCCCTAAACACAGCCGCTGTCTGGAAGGTCCTGAGCAGGCCTTAGTTTACAGACAGGGCCAGGGGCTCCTGCAGAGCCACCCTGCAGCCTTGGACCTGAGCCCAGAGCCATCCCCACTAGCCACCGTTGGAGTGCTAGCTGTTAAATGGCCATGCTCAAGAGCCAGAAGTGGAGCAGGGGTTCTGATTGCACCCGACACACATACACGATAATACTGTCAGCATACAGTGGATACGGGCCAGGCCCCGCCCACTCTGGATTCTCCCTCTCTCCGTGTACTACCTAACCCCGGCCAGAAACCCAGCAGCACGTCCCCCTCCTCCCTCTCCTCCCCACAGCCAATCTGTCACCAAGTCCTATGGATCCTGTCCCCAAAATAGCTTCCTCCTGTGCATCTCCACACCAGACCTGTCACTGCCTGAATTCAGGCCCTCAGAGACTCCTGCCCGGCCCCTTAGAGCTACCGCCCTCTGTTCTCTTCCTGTAGTACCCCACACGCACCTGCTCAGGCTCCAGCACGCTGTCTTCTCTGGAACGGAAAAGGATCTTGTCATTTTCTGGCTCTGAGATACTCAGCAACTTCCTGGTGCATCAAAGCATCCCTACTGTGTGTGTTTGACAGGGTCCATGCCCCAGTGGAGGAAGAAAACAAAGAATAAATACAATTTTAAATTTAAAAAAGGAAAAAAGAAATGCTGTTTTTGAGTGCACTCTGAGGTGATAAGTCAGAGCAAACACACCTTCACTAAAGGCAGAACCTACAGTTTCTCACCAGAGAACACCCTAAGTGTCCCAAGGATGGCCCAGGCCAGCACACTAGCCCTGGGGCTCTCCAGCTATAGCTTTTCTTCCCATAAACACCCCTTGCTGCAAGTCCCCTGCACTGGACTGCTGCAAGTCCTGGGGAGTCTTGACCCATGCCTGCTTGTGCAGTTTGCCACCTTTTAGACCCTATCCCAATCTCTGTTCCTCCTTGTGGAGAACATGGGGACAGCCTACTGTCTTTCCTCTCAGTTCACACGCCACACAGGACACTTCCAGTCACCTGAAGGGGAAGGGTTTCCCACAGAACTCAAAGCTGACAGTGGCTGGATGTCCTTCAGTGTCACTCGGGTCTGACACTGCTTCCAAAGGTTAGCATGGGAACAGACGGGTTAGGGCTCAGACCCTCAACTGCCTCTACCTTAGACTCCACCTGCAGGCGGGAAGTCCACAGGTCATCCCAGCTTCTGCTAGACACAGCTGCAAAGCAGAAGTTCTTAGAACCCTGGCCTAAGGTTCTGTCATTCTTAAGGATACCTCAGAAACCCCCAGAAAGTCGCCTTGCTGGGTCACCCGTTCATTACAAAGGACATTAAAGGACATTGGTGAACAGCCACTGAAAGAGATACACAGAGGTCTAGAGAAGCCCAAAGCACCATCACTTCCAACCCTGTGAAGTTTTGGGGTGCAGCACTATCCCAGCAGCTGGGCGTGTTTTGTTTACTACTCTACAAGCCTAGGTTCCATTTTTAGGGGTGTTTAAATCATTGACCACTAGTGATCAATTAAAACATCGCCTCATTTTTTTTCCTCTCCCAATGTCCACAGGTAAGGCTGAAAGTTTCAATCTTACAGTTTCAAAATGGGTTCCCCCACCCTGAATCTGGCACTAGCAATATCAATCCGTAGTCACCTTACTAACAAATAAAGACACTTCACTTTGCAGGCTCTGAGGTTTCTAGGGACTGTGTGATGTAGAACACAGGCAGAAATCAAGATCTACATCATTCCAGCCTATTCTGTCCACCAGGCAGGAAACGACCTGGAAGTCCTCTTCATTCCTACGCTTGAAAAAGAGAAAGTCTCTTCCTGCATGTGGTTCCAGTCTTGAAGGTGCTCCCTGACCCTGCTCTAATCACATGGCCTTCCATGGGAGTAGTACTATACAGGAAACCAATGTCATTCCTCAGGTTAGAGAGTGTTTAAAAGATACTTAGACAGTCCAGTCCATAAGAGCATTTGGTTGGGGAAGGTTACTGTTGCTGCAGTAACACGTGACCAGTACTTGCTGAGAAGCAGTCCAGATGTCTCCGTGTTGAAGGACGGGAAGGTCGGTCTATCTTTGCCCATACATTGCCCTTTACCTGTAACCCCTCCCCTTCAGCCTTATTGCCTGTGCTGGTTAGTTTTATTTATAGAAGCTAGAGTCATTCAGAAAGAGGGATTCTCAATTAAGAAAATGCTTCCAGCAGATTTGGCTGTAGGCAAGTCTGTAGAGTATTTT
The DNA here is from genome assembly GCF_000001635.26 of Mus musculus. Classification (NCBI taxonomy): domain Eukaryota; kingdom Metazoa; phylum Chordata; class Mammalia; order Rodentia; family Muridae; genus Mus; species Mus musculus. The sequence goes on along the minus strand of NC_000077.6, from coordinate 7,053,734 downwards.
CTGTGATTAATGATTGATGTGGGAAGACCCAGTCACTGTGGGGTGGTCCAAGAGAGAATGAGTCAACCATAAGTAATGTTCCTTCATGGCCTCTACTTCTGTCCCTGCCCTGACTTCCCTTAGTGATGGGCTGCTTGCTACCTGGAAGTATAAGCTGAAATAAACCCTTCCCCCAACCCCCACCAACTTGCTTTTAGTCATGGTGTTTCATCACAGCAACAGGAACCTAAGACAGAATTTGGTACCAGGGTCATGGGGTTTTGCTATGACAGACCTGACCAAGTTGTTTAGAAGAAGATTACAGAGGTGTTTAGAAGTATAGTCTGAAAAAGCCACCGATGCTCAAAGCTTAAGGGGTTGCCACAAGAGCTTATGGGGCTGAGAGCAATGCAGATGGTGAAGGCCTGGCTTGTAAAGTTTCAGGGGGAAATTTGAGGGTTGTAAGATGAAGTGAACCCTTTCTCCCCTCTTTGTTTTTGGTCATGGTGTTTTATCACAGCAGTAGAAACCTAAGACACTACTCTTTCTTGTCTGAGTCTTAGTTAGTGTCTTAGTGAATGGGGGTTCACATCTATCTGAAATTTCAGAAAGCAGCCTTAGGAGATGTGTGTTTGCAGATATCATTTGTTATGAGCAAATGATGCCATTGGGATAGACCAGCACGTCTGTGTCTTTCTACAATTCCCAGATTGTATGTATATATGTATGCAGTAGGTCATACATGACACCTGTTCAGCTGGCCTCTTTTCACCATGTGTACCTCGCTTTACTGAGTCATGACCATGAACATTCAACCTTAAAATTATTCATATCAGTAGTATATATATTAGTCAATCACACATTGTACTACACACAATAATATATAGATTCAAGGAAGCTAGAAATGGGTAAAGAAAATGATGGGCAATGGAAAAGAGTCCGTAGAGCTGGTAAGATTTGGATACAATAAATAGATCAGAGATATGTGTGTTGTATAGAAGTGTGGTGCTGATTCAAGGTTTGATCATGTGGAGCTGTGTCTGAGGATAACTCATCACCTAACAATTTCTTGGACAGAGGCTGGAATGGGCATTAAAATGTGATCCATTGTGGCCGGAGAGTTGGCTCACCATATAACAGTGCTCACTTCTTGTTCAGGGAATTGAGTTCAGTTGCCAGCATCCATATGGACTGTCCATCATTCCAAAGGATCTGATATCCTCTTATGATCTCCGTGCTCACCAGGCACACACATGATGCACAGGCATATATATGTTTGAAGAACATTCATATGCATAAAGTAAAAATAAATAAATCTTTAAAACAAAAGTGGTTAGTGATAAAGTACCTAATAATTGTGTCCTTAAACATGTCTGTGTCTCTGGTCCAGTCTGAAAAGCCTGATATATTAGGTGCATCCAACATTTGGTGGTTGTTTTTCCATTGTGTGCTGCAGTGCTGTGAGTCTCAAAGACCCAAAAAGTTCACATGTGTCTGCTTCCTTCAAATATCTGTAGGGTATTAAAGTGCTAGATCTTCTATATTAACTGTGGTTCCCCAATAGAGAACCTAGTAAAGCATAACTAATTCAATTTGTTAGCACTCGGGTAGCGCTATCAATTTAGATTTAGTACAGACACAGGGAAGAAATCATGGGAAAGACCAAGTCAGAGCTTGACATGATGCTAGAACAAGCCTAAGAGCCTTGAGGATTATTGTCCACCATCTTTCCCTTCAAGCCAATGTGGCCACTGTGAGTAGTTCATGGAATCAATGAGGCAGATTGACAAGGGGAAGAGAGATGTGTTTTATTCATTTTTCATGTACATGGGGATCTCCATTGGTGTATGAAGTCCCAAGAAATAATCAAAATGTTACCTTTCTACAAAGGATGACAAGCTTTTGAAGAAGAACAAAGAAAATGGATCTCTAGACTAGGGTAATACAGTCTAGCTCATGAATGGGAGGTATAGGCCTGTATGAAGATGGTGGAAGATGAAGGCCACTCTAGTGAGTCTGTTCATTTAGGTATATTGCAACCCCCAACTTCTAGTTCTGACGATTAGAGCTTTTTTCTTGCCTTTGTGGGAAGAGACACTGCCAAGGAAGTCTTCATGGCTTTATGCACATGGGAAAATATAGTCTAATGGACGCTTTCTGAAGGTAAGAGCCAGTGACCTCAATTTGAAATACTCAACGTACCAGCGAATGTTAGTGATGACATGTCCTTTAAACTTTGTGGCATCGTAGTTAATTTTTATAAATGTCACAGATGTACCTAAAGAATGTGTAGTCTCCCGTTATAGCCTGCTCAGCTCTCCACACACAACAAGGTAAGTTTACTAAGGATGTTTAAACTTAATCTTTACTAGTGTCTTGGTGCTTTTAACATATTAATAATTGAAAGAGGTTGATTGAAGTTGATTAAAGTCATCCAGTCTGAAAAGTGCCTTTTAGTGCCTCTTTATAATCCTACCAGTTTTTAATTCATGTCTTTGGAGTCTACTTTTGCATTGATTAGTTAACAATGACATCTTCCTTGTAAACAGGAGCTCTGCTCTTTGTGGTAGGATATTCTCTTTCCTAATATTGTGTTTGTTGTTTAACTTTGTCCTGCCTGATTTTGATATTACCAGCCATCCCTCTGTCTAGCATTGACCTTCCTTGGCTGTTCTTAACTAGCTAGCAGCAGCAATTGTTTGTATTCCCTGAGTAGCTGATACATTGAATAGTGTGGTTGTAGATGCTGCATTTGTCATTGAGTCAACCCCTCACTTCATGCTGCCTCTTTGGGTCCATTTCATTCCTTCCTAGAACATTCCAGATGCTTCTCTGAGTAGTTATTTGGGAGTTCTCATACTTCTTGGTCTGTGGGGAGCCGCCCTCACATTCGCCATTACAAGATGGCGCTGACATCCTGTGTTCTAAGTAGTAAACAAATAATCTGTGCGTGTGCCAGGGTAGTTTTCCACTCCATGTGCTCTGCCTTCCCCGTGACGACAACTCGGCCAATGGGCTGCAGTCAATCAGGGAGCGACACGTCCTAGGCGGAGGATAATTCTCCTTAAAAGGGACGGGGTTTTGCCATTTTCTCTCTGGCTCCTGAAGAAGTAAGCAATAAAGCTTTTGCCGCAGAAGATTCCGGTTGTCCTGAGCGTGTTCTTGCCGGTGGGAACAAAAGCTCGGGATATTGGTCTTTGGTTTTCTTGAACTGTTTTCATTCTGTCCTCTTTCATATGTTCTTCAGGCTGCACAATGATAGGCTAGAGACTAGTCTTGTCTCAGGCCTTTAAAATTAGAATCTGTACTTTCTTTGCTCTTCCTGGCTGTAGGATCTTGTCTCTGAGCCTCAGTTCTGTGCAGATCAGTTCTTGCCCAGGCTCCAGTCCCTTTTCCTGGCTTCCTTGGCTGCAGTTGGGTGCTCACTCGCCTTTCAGGAACCACATTAGCTCCTTTAAGGCACCATTTATCATTAGCTTGCACTGTGTCTCTGAGCCCTACCATGTCTTCAAATCTCATCTGTTAACCTTCCTATTGAGTGTAATTTTTAGCTTCTTCTGTCTTTGATCATTGTAAACATGAATCTTAGGCTTACTTTTTTCTAATCTGTGGAGAGCTGGGGGCCTAAAGTCTAAATATTTCCCCATAAAGTATGTAGGCTCCTAATGACAATCAAGGGGACTTCTGTTTAGGATCACAAATATGTCTTTCCTTTCTTCCTCCCTCTTATTTTCCTAACTTTTGATATTAAAACTTTCAGGTATAGAGAAGAAGAGAAATTGTCTTTGGTTCCGTTGAAGGACAGTTTGAGGCACAGTAGAACTTCATCCACTTCCCAACAATGAAGGCTCTAGTTCCTTGTTATTGATCTCAAGAAGATTAAGCTCGCTAGCCAATTAGTCATTTTCCTCATATTATGACAGTCCCTGCCACTTTACATTTCCTTCATTGTCCCCCAAACACCCTTTCAGATATTTTTTCTCTAAAGCAAAATCTAACCAAGGTTTGTGTGTTCCAACCAATCAGAATTTTTCTTTTATTCTAGAATAATCCCTCTACATTTGTCATATTTTTTTCTTTTTTTATACATACAGTCTAAGTGCACTAGAACTCTTACATCAGGCTGTCCACATTCCATCCCAGGTGGCCACTCTAACTGCTGCTTCTCTAGGCCATCAGAGTGGAAAACTTCCCTCGCCCAATCCCACCTCTAAGGACATACCCTCTCCTCCCTTGCCTCTTTCTTTATCTATCTCTCTGTGGGTGGGCCAGAGGGTCTCCTTTTCTTTGACCTGACTCCTTCCCCAGCATAGAAATTTCTCAGCACCTCCTTAAAGGCAATCACTGATTTTTTTCCTTTGGAATCACCTCTTCTTGACAGATGAAAAAGTGGGTGCTCAGAGACAGCAGATCTCATCTCCATAGGTGGAACTGAGGTAGGTTAAGGGCAAACAGAAATATCCGAGGAGCGTGTCCAGCAAGTCACTGAGCTTGGCAGAGGTTTGCAAAGTAAAGACTGTCACCATATCAAATGACTTATTCTGGGGAGAAATGAACAAAAGTGTGTTCACCACAGATAGGACCTGGACTGTAGTCTCCCCTCCCCCAGCCTGAAACCTGCTTGCTCAGGGGTGGAGCTTCCTGCTCATTCGTTCTGCCACGCCCACTGCTGGAACCTGCGGAGCCACACACGTGCACCTTTCTACTGGACCAGAGATTATTCGGCAGGAATCGGGTCCCCCTCCCCCTTCCTTCATAACTGAGTGTCGCAACAGTAAAATTTGAGCTTTGATCAGAATAACTGTCTTGGCTACATTTCTTTCTCTCGCCACCTAGCCTCTCTTCTCTTCCAGGTTTCCAAAATGCCTTTCCAGGCTAGAACCCAGGTTGTGGTCTGCTGGCCGGACACAACACTGGACAAGCAGCTCTGACTGTTGGATAGTCTCTTCTTAGTAGTCCTTAATGCTTATATCACTTGGGGGAGGGCCTTGTGAACCTTGCTAGTTTCAGGAACTTCTAAAGACTTGAGAGGTTTCTTTACTTCTGGGATGTCAGCAAGCCTCTTGTCATTATGGATGTTTTAGTTTAAAGGAGATTGCTACATAAAATTCTATCCACTTCTCAATCTCTTTCGGACACCTATACTGTAATATTTCCTGAGCTGTTGGGGTAGAGGTTGCCACAGCAAGTCACTTAGTCTTAGGAGCTGAACCAGTTATGAGTCTCTGCAGTATATCTCCCACTGCAAAAATGAAATTTCTTTCCCTAACCATTGAGGCTAATGGCAGCAGTGAACTATGGGCCCAAACAGACATGACCAGAAGGCAATTTGATAGACACATTACATCCATTTAACAAAACAATAATAGCATTAGAATCCATGTTGAAGCTTTTGAATTGGTTTACAATGCCAAATGTGAATTCCTTCCGGCATCACAAGTTAGTTGCCTCTATAACAACCACACCACTATCATAACAATGGGCACATCTAACCTGTAGGTACTCTGCTACTCAGGGTCCATACTTGAACAAAACCATTAGTGACAATTTCTAGCATTATGACAACAAGCCAGAAGGGAAGGAACTTTGAGCTCAATCCTAGTCTGTAGCCAATGCATACAGTGTCTTCAAAATTAGGTAGTTACCATCCATTTCTGACATTCAACCAACAGCACCGGTGATGCCTTTTATAGTTTGAGCAGCCGTTAGGACCTTTCTGATCAACAACTCATAAGGAGTTAACATATCCTGGTACTGGGATCTTCAGTCAACAGCCATATGGCTCCTGGTAGTGCCTTCTCCCACTCATGAAGGGCATCTTTATTCAAACAACTTACCTGTTACCTTTAGTATTTTTTCAAATGTTTTTCTATGTCCTCAAGGCAGTCAAGGGTTAGCATTATATAACTCCCTTTTAACAGATGGCAGGAAGAATCTCTAACTGTTCAGTGCCAAGTGCCAGTTTGGTCTTGGACAGTTAAAATACACACACACACACACACACACACACACACACACACACACACACACACACACACAAAATCTGTTTTAAAAGTCCAATACAGTGTGAGAGGATCCTCTAACACCTGTTAGTAATCTTTTCACCAGAAGATTGATAGCAGCATATATGAGGAGCACTGTCTTAGATAGTTTGACATGATCACAGCCATTTTCCTTGAACCACCTAGCCTCATCATGCTGAGGTAATGCTGCCACCATAGGACTACTGTGTATCTCCCATCCTGATGATCTCAGTGAGGCTGACTTATACTACGTACCCATGTGCAAATCCAAAAGCTACACTCTGGCCTCCAGGGCCTGCCACCAGAGTCAGCACTGTCTCCATCTGGCTCCTGGCCAGCACTGGAGGACTGCTGACAGGGCTCTGGGATGGGTGGACAATCCTTACTCATATCAGGTACTCTAAGGGAAAACTGACCACCTCTTTGTCAAGCCCGATCTTTTTTATCTGTGTTGTTTTATTATTTATGTCTCTGCTCAGATTTGAAAGCCTTCCAGGAGCTCACTACCACAGCATCTGGCTTCTTACCAGTTCTTTCCTGGGTACTCTAGCTAGATACAAACCTTAGCACATTGCCTTTGAGTGGCCCAAACAGCCACTTGTGTCTTCTTTGCCCATCGTCATCCCATCTATTCTTTTGTCTTTGTACTTCATGAGCCTGGTTTTGTACACTAGTCTAAGCCATTCTGATTGACAAGAGAATACTTTTCCTACCTCATAAAGATGATGAGCCATCCTAGGGATCAACAAAACCAGTCCTGAGGACCCTGCTGAATGGATCTCTTATTTAGCTCTCCTGTAAATTCAGCCCTACCTGACCCAGGAAGATGGGCATCAAATACTGCCTCTCTTGTGGACAATTCCCGTAGAAATGCCCCTCCTTCGTCTACTGTCCCCCAGTCCCTGATAGTCAGGGCACAACATCCAGAAATGACCAAGTGGCCTTAATGGCTTTTATAAGCCAGTTCATTAGGGACCGATTTCCCTCATATTGCCTCAGGTTATTCAATCTTTGCCTCAAGAAGGGATGGGCAGTTTTATTGATTAGTGCCTCTGCTTTCACAGCCCTTAGACTGGTCCTACCCCATCTCCCATGCCCACAGCTTCGTGAACCAGGCCGTGAGAAGTTTTCTTACATCTTGCTTTAAAGTTCTTAAAACAGTTTAGAGACAGAATACTCCCTCACCATCAGAGTTTCTTATGTTGGGCCATTATTAATCCCCTGTCTGAATACTAGATTTCCCCCTTTTTCTTTCCCTATTAAAGGTTTTCCTAGAATGCCGCCGAGAGGCTAGCTACTTGTTCCCCAGTTATTGTTCTGTCGGTGGACTCTTTGAGAGGTGGGACCTTCCTGGAGGAAGTGCATTGCTGGAGATGAGGTTGGGCTTTGTGTGCTGACAGTCCCTCTTTGTTTTTCATTCTTCTTCTATTCTGTGCTTGACGGTCAAGCCATAAGCTCTCAGCTTTCTGCTCCAGCCAGCTCTCATGTCTGCTGCTTTCTGCCACGCCTTCTTGACCTGCTAGACTTTTATCCCTCTGGAATCATGAGTGAATATAAACACTGTCTTCTAAGCACTGCTTTAGGTCATGGGGTTTATCTCGGAAGCAGAAAGCAATTGTGACAAAGGCCAAAGCCGAGCATCTTCTGCATGTTCTCTCCTTCCTTGCTGTCTGACCCTTCCCATGGATTCCCTGTTTCCCAGGAAAGGCTCTTTAGCCTTAATTTAAAAGGCTTAGCTTTTACTCTTTCTCTTATGTTCTTCCTGTTGTAAAAAAAAAATCGCAAGCCAACACTTCCATCCCATCATCCCCCCTTTTTCACGTTTCTTTCCAACTTTCACGTTTCTTTTCCTTTACTCAGAGGCTAATGTAGGATATAGCATCCATATGTCCTTTTTCCCACTGTATTCTTCCTTTACAGAAGCACATTCTTTGGGAACAAAGAAATGAGTCCCAGTTTCGTGTCTTATTCCCAATAGAAGAAGCCATGAAAAAGCTGCCACAGGCTGTTTACAATCCCAATCTGGATGTTCTATTTTGAAGAGTTGAAGTACATTCTCTAGTCTATCAATATTTCGGGGCATCACCATTCTCGTGTGATGGACCTCATTCATCATGTGACATACCACATCATACCAAATAGAAAAATATAAACATCCTGGGATCCTTCCCAAGGATGTTCCAAGCTTATCTAATCCTTGGTTACACATCCTATATTCTATTTTAGAAGGCATACAGCTACCACTACAGCAAGGAGCCACAATGTCCTCTACCATAGAGAGGAAGGTAGCCATATTAGAATTTCCATACACGAGTGTTCTATCTTTACCCAGATCAGCTTCAGTTGCATAAGTCAACACCCACTGCAGGAGCCATGCAACATTTCCTCCCAACTCATCTTTGATCCTATCAGTCCTTGTTCAGGTGCCAACTGGGTGTAGTGATTCTTTTCCTCAGAAGACATGAACAAATGTCTTTCGTCCCATTTAGAGCACCAAAAACAGACCAAAGAAATTATCCTATTTACTCAGTGAGCTAGTAAGTTTTGGGGGTTGCTTTCAGGATTGTAGAGGAGATGCTACTTAAGGAGCATGGATCACCCAAAGGCAGCTGTATCATCAAAGAGTGCACCCCAATATGGGTTATGGGTCACAAAAACTGTTTCCCTGAACACCTCCAACAAAGCAACTCAGAGGCTCAGAGACGCTTCTTTCCCCGTAGCCGTAACTGGTATACAACCTTGGGGGGCGTGGCTTTGTGATTCTTGTTAGTTTCAACAACTTCCTGAGACTTCTGAATTTGTGGATGAGGTTCAGTTTTTATACAGCCCTTCATGCTCAAGAATGGAATCTTTCAGCTGAGAGGAAATTGCTATGCCAATTTTCATAGCTACTGAGTAACTCTTTCCAAAATGTAAGTACAGTGTTCTGAAGTGCCCCAAACCTACAGAGCAGATGTGGCTTGGGGTCAAGAGTCTGAAGGAAACCACAGCAAGGTCAGAGCAGAGTTGAGGCACTCTTTTAGAAGCACAGCAGCATCTCCTTGGAGTTTTAATCCCCTCTTCCATGGTGACCTCAGGAGCAGTTTAACCCTGTCTCTCCCTGTGGGTAATTAGTGGTAATAAGCAAGCATTTGCCCCCCCCCACCTGTGTAAAGTACTGGGCGCTAGTTGACAGGAGGAAAATACAAAGGTTTTCTGGAGAAAGATCTTTCCTGAAACATTCCAGTTTTCTCTTCTTAAAGGAGAATCTATCCAAATAAAACGTGCATGGCCAGACCCACTAGGATGGAAGTTGAAGGCCCCGGTTTATGGAAATATGTGGCCAGCCCTGGAGGGCTGGTCCCCAGCTGATTAATAACTGCATCTGCCTCCAGCAGGCTAGCAGTAGGGACTTGGTGATGGTGAGCTGAGTAAATGACCTGGCAGTGCCTTTCTCTGAGGTTTTATAATTTACCCTGCCCTGTAAAAGAAACAGCATCAGAGCTCCAATGTCACTGCCTCACCCTGTACAACCACCACAGCCTCTGCTCACGTTTTCTCCTTAAGTCGTTGATGTGTAAAGCAACCTGTCATGTGTCAGATCTCAAACCTTACCATATTAGGTTTCTTTTTTTCTCTCTGATTTAAAAATAGGTCCTGGAGAATTTGTCAGTCACAGAAGCATGTGTTGGAGAGAACGAGGATCTATATTCTCACCCCCAAAGCCTCCGTGGCCAAATGGCCACCTTCTTTACCATTGCCACTGCTGGTGTCCTCGGAGTCTTTGGGTATAGGTGACACTCCTGACTCTTAAAAAAGAAGCCACAATTTGGAGATAGACTTTTTGAAGAAGATTTCTCATGCTCAGAGGCCATCTCTGCTTGGAAACAGTTGAAAAATCCCTGGGTGGGCACATCCACAGTCCCTAATCCAAACAGCTTCTCCAACACAGGCTGAGCGCTGGAGAGAGAGAAGCAGTGTGTAAAGATAAGTCAGAGGTAGCTGAGTTCTCTAGGAACCACGGAGGGGAAGCTGAGTGGTCACCATGCATGGTGGTTAGGTTTCCTTTCTAGTTTTACTTGTTTGTTGTCAACTTGACACAAACTAGAGTCATCGGAGAGAAGGAACCTTAGTTGAGAGATTGCCTCTATGAAGATTGTCTGGAGACAAGTCTGTGGGACATTTTCTTCACTGATGATTAATGTGAGCGGACCCAGACACAGTGCCATTCCTGGGTATGTGGTCCTGAGTGATATATAGATGCACACACACACACACACACACACACACACACACATCAGACCGTGAGCCAGAGGAGCAAGTCTCTACTTCAGTTCCTGCTGCCAGGCTCCTGCCCTGCTTGAGTTCATGCTTTGGCTGCCCTCGATAATGGGCTATAATTGGGACCACTAAGCCAAATATACCCTTTCCTTTCCAAGTTGTTTTTGGTCATGATCTTTAAGTCAGAAATAGAAAACAAAGTCAGACACCATTCAAGACCATAGAAGTTTCCTGGAATGTCTGGTGGCTATGTGTGACAACAGAAACATATCCTTGCATAGTCTCGAGACCAGAGCTTCAAACTCAAGGTTTCAAGACCACGTTCTCCTTGGAGCCTGTGGAGGGGATCTATCTTGCCTCTTACAGCTGTGGGTCTGAACAGATAAACACATATCATATCAAAATATGTCCATTCGGGGGACAGAGAGATGGTTCCGTTGGGGAAATGTCTGCTGAGCAGGCATGCCAACCTGAGCTTGCACCCTCAACACATGTACAAAAGAACATGCAGCAGCAGCAGCAGCACATAGCTGTGACCTCAGCACTGCCGCCATAAAGACTAATGGAGTTCGTTTGCCAGCCTAGGCCAATCAGTGAGCTCTGTGTTCAGTCTGTAGCCCTGCTTAACCAAACAGGCAAACCCATTGAGTTCCTAAAGCAAAAGGGTTCCCGTTCCTCACTCAGAATGATCAGAGTACAGCTGCATATTCTTAGTGGTTCGCTAACCTAAGGCACTGAAGGTGATAGGCAGAGTGCAACCTTGAGCTTATACCTGGATCTTAGGAAAATCAGGAGGGATTGGTTCCCAAATAGTAATTTTACAGTTTTGTTTTGCTTTGCTGTTTTGGTAATGGTGCTTTCCTGACTAATTTAATCCTTTGATGAACATCCCATGAAGCAAGCAAGGAAGTCTCTGCTCAGGTATCAGGTGCTATCTGATAGCATTCTTGGCTCTTGGCTTGGTGGAAGCTAGTGATCTGCTAAGTTAACCATTTCAAAGGGGCTTGCCTGAGAGGCACAAGGATGTTAGATCAGATCCAGGTGTAATTGGCTTTTGAGGGGACTAAAGATAAGCCAAAATCATCTTGGCTGTCAATCTGCATCATTCCAAACCTCTGGGGACTAGAAGAACCAATTAACCATTTGTAGGTGTGGCTTTTCAAGGACCACCATTCTCACCTCTCATCTCTCAGTGGCACTCCTAGTATCTATTACCTTACTCTGGAGATTCATTTATCCAGTCATTTCTTCACAGATCAGTTGTCCTTTGTCTAAGAAGTGGCAACGCATCATATTTTGGTGCAGGCTTTAAACTTCACTCTTTCATGGCCCTCCCTTGTATGTGTAAAATTAATAAAACATGTATACTTTTCACTTGTTATTAGCCCTGTATTAATTTGGTTCCTACACCCAGCCAAAAAGTCCACATCAAAACCAGAGTGGGGGGATGAGATCTATCAGACCGTCCCCTCCTCGTAAGAAACCTTCAAAACTCTCAAAACTCTCAAAGAGCCAGATTCCCTCAGAACTACAAGCAACAATAAAGTTAAGATACATGTACTCTTGAAAACTCTGAAGATTTCCCCACATGTCTATCATTTCAGATGCATTTGAAGAGATGATGTGAAGTTCTGGTGTGGATTACCTGCCTAGATTCTCTCATAAGGCTTGCTGGACCCCAGTGCTACCAAATAATTAAGAAACGTGCACTTCTAACTACAGCAGGATGCCAGGTGAAACCACAGCAAAACCATTTGAAATCCTTAAAAGCAGACAGTGCAAACATGCCAGATAGATATTTACAACTTGAACAGTCAGAAAGCAGCAATCAGGAAAGGAAAAGAGTCTGTTGCAAGCTACGAATCCAACTACAGAATAAACTCAAATGTCACATGTGGATCATGCTAGCACTGGAAAGTCTAGAACTAGTCAGGCATGCTGGCCCACGCCTTCAGTCTCAGGAGGAGCAATTGAGTCACAAGACCAGCCTAGGCCACAAAGAGTGTGTGTGTGTGTGTGTGTGTGTGTGTGTGTGTGTGTGTGTGTATACATATCAACAGAGAGGAAAGGAAGGGAGATGCCAGTGTGATTAATGGACCAGCTAGCTGAGCAGTTCAGTGGAAAACTGGGTGCCACTCCAATTCCATTCTTCTACAACAAGAATGCTGTTTTTTAAAGTCGAAAGTAGAAAACAAATACACAATATCCTTTTTATATTTCATTAAAATATAAATAATTTCATTGAAAAGTAAATAACCAAAACTGTATGTCTTCAAAATGTATGGGTATTGTTTTGATATTCAAATACGTCAGGAAACTATGGCTACCCACCAAGCTTGGTGGCGCTCCCACCATCTCAGTCAGCTAGCACTGTATGTGGCAGAAACACTGGAAAACTGCTTGCTTAGCTGATTGCTAGTATATACGACTTTATTATTGCCAGATGTGGGACACACCTGTGATCCTAGCACTTGAGAAGCCGAGGGAGGAGGACAGCTGGGAGTCTGAGGTCAGGCCGGGCTACATGAAGACACTGTCTGAAAAGGGTGCTGTTATTAGCAATAGTCCCCCAGTATGCTGGAGACCTCTCTTGTTCACCTTCAGAAGCTTATGTCCTCCCCTACACTGCAAACAGAAGGGATCCTCCAGGCTTGTTGTATGAGCCTCGTTTGCTTTGTAAGTATTAGAGAAACCTGAAAACATCTTTCTGCAAATTAAGAGATTAATGAGAGGGAAACCACACACGCATTTCAAACGATGCAGTGAAATTGTTTGATGACACATTTGTGATAATTCTCCTAATTAAATGCAGATGGAAGGAAACTTGGTAAGCTGATAACACTTATCTGTCAGACCTTTGGGAAGCTAGTGGTAATAGCACATGCCTCTAATCCCAGCATGGGAAAGGCTCCAGACAGGATAATAATGGGTTAAAAGGCCAGCCTGAGGTACAGTGATGTTGATGGATGTGTCAGTGATGTTGAGGGATACTATGCTGGAGAAAAAGGGACAAAAGAAGCCATTTGAAGCTGTCTGCTTATATATGTGAGCCTCCTGTTGTTTAAATGGCATGATCCCCGGACAGCATCTTTTCTGAGGTACACAGCTGTCTCTCCTTTATTGGGGTCCCCTTTAGGATATAAGAATATTTCCAGAGACAAACAACATAGTCAATGGCCAGTAGCCCCCGTTACACAGTTTGGTCAGTAGCTGGTAACACCCTGTTGACGCAAACAGCAGCGGGTGCTTCCCTGGTTGAGACAACGGTCTGAGATCCCCTACTGTAAAGAAATCATCCTATCTTGAAACCTAATGACTAACCTGAAGCCGGAAGGTGACAAGAAATGTGATACCCCAAAGACATGGTAAGAAATGAGGAGAGGCGTTTGCAGACTCACCGATGACCCTGCCTGCTTCCCTAGTTCTAACCTCTCTTTTTCCCTCCTTCCGTATCCCTCTTTGAACACCAACCAAACTTTGAAGCTGCTTGTCCTGACAGTCCCTCTCTGCAGACACTCCACTCCAGCGACTGGCAGACTTCCACCACTCAGTGGTTCCTGCTCCAGGCGCAGACAGTGTAGCAGGCAATGTAACTGCAGCACCTCCTTTCCCAGCTCCTCTGTGCAGCTGCGGATTCTCCTGCTCATCAACTCTGTTGTCCTTAAAATTCCAGTAAAGTCGTCCTGGAGTTCCTCCCTGTTCTCAAAGTCTTTGTCAATAAAGTCAAGAATGTGAAAAACAGACTTTGTGATATTGTGAAAAACTATTAAATATTAAAAACTACAGATTGATGGATGGATGGATGGAAGGAAGGATGGATGGATGATAGATACAATTCATAGTCAATCTTAGGAAACAGTTTCTTTAAAACATCAGGAATATGGCAAGGGAGCCTACGTTCACACTCAGTATCACTGGATGTCCTCATATAGTATAAAACATGACTTATAATGTAAAAATGTGAGCACAGTCCCCAAACTTCAGGATGCTGTGCTTTTAACAATACAGTTTTAAAAGATCAATATCAAACCTTTATACTCCTGAAAAATTGTGACATCGAAATTTCTAAGAGATTCTACTTAGAATAAAAGTAAGTATTACAAAATAGCAAAAAATAATCCTAACTAAAGATTTGTATCCTGTGGGGATTTTAAAATTAGGTTTTCCAGATGTAACTGTAGATAATCCAAATAAATAATAAAAAGATTTTTCTATGAGTAAAAGAAAATCATACTGTATTTATATATCGTTGCTCCCATGTGACTTGTAATTCCGTTGAAGCTGCAGCAGGTGTCCTAAGGGGTGTTCTTCAAGCTGGTTCTCACACTCTCAGACAGCCCGGGGAGGGGTAGGATATCCCGGGAACTCCATCCAGGGACACAGCTCAGTGCCTTGTTCAGCCTTCATCAGAGAAGCTACTCCTGCAGCCAACAGGAACAAACACAGAGACCCACGGCAGATATGACGTGCTGAACGAGAGACCTTGGGACACGAAGCCCTATGAGGTGTCTCCATCAAATCCCTCCCTCGGGACTCAGGGAAGGCTAGCAGAAAAGCTGTAAGAGACAGAAGGGGTGAAGACACCAAGGAAAAAGGGACTTGAACTCAACGTACTCAAAGCTCATCGGAACTAATAGACTGAAGCATCATGGACAGGTGTGCACAGGTCGGGGTCCTAGAGCTGAAATGGGGGAGGACACACGTCCTTTCTCTAACCCAGAAGTAATCTCCACTTAGGAACCACTTGCAAATGAAAATGTGCTTTTCTACAAGGAATTCTCACTGGGCAAACAAACTCTTCTTAACGGTAGGTGGTGTGGCCAGCAGTAGGTGGCCAGCAGTAGGTGGCCAGCAGAGAATGAACTCAATGGCATCTAATCTCACAATAGGGCCCTTCCTTTAAAAAACAAAACAAAACAAAAAAAACTTATTATTTTTTTATTTTACTTTGTTTATACTTTTCCTTCTCACTTTTCCCCTACAGGTCCTTTGAATATGAGAATATTACGGCCTCTGGTTTAGTGTTTTTTTTTGGGGATTCTTGAGTGTGTGTGAGTAGGTCTCTGTTTCTTGTTCCTCCTCTTGGGGTCTTTTCCTTCTGCGGTTGTTTTTGTCCAATTTTAACGTGTTGGTTTTATTTTACTATGCTTTATCTTATTTTATTCTATTATTAGCTCATAAATGTCTGTTTGTTTTCTAATGAGACACAGAAAGGGGATGATCTAGCTGGGAGGGGACATAGAGAGAAGCTGGGAGGGGTGGAAACAGTAATGAGGATATAGTAAGTGAGAGAAAAATCTATTTTCAAGTAAAGGAAATATATATACTAGGAGAGGGAAGGGGAACAGAAGGGAGAGAGGGGAGGGAAGGGTCAGGAGGAAGAGGAGAAGGAATAAAAAAATGGAACAAAATCTTCTAGAAATAGACCCATCAGTATATAGAATTTGACAGAGATAGCATTACTGATTCCCAAGAAAATGATAGCTAATCAATTTTAAAAGATTACAAAATGAGAAACTGGAGTCTGGCTTGAGGCCAGACCCCAGGTAAAGGTGATGCTGGCTCATTTATAAAAGGGAGGAGACTCTTCTGGCCTTTGAGGCAAGAAAGATTACCTTTGCAAGTTACCAAAGGCCAGATGCTTAGAGACAGACTGTGTCAAGACCGTGGAGAATACCCAATCACCAGGACATCTTCAACACAAAAAGACAAGCAACAACAGAAACAAAACTTCACCTCCACAGCTGAGAGTGAATACACTTCCAATTCACAGAAAACCAGCCCTGTGCCTGCAGATTGCTCCTCCACAGACCTAACTGAAGATCAAAAACAGCCACAGGAAAAAAATTGCATCTGAAAGGCCATGAAGAGATGCCCTGCCCTGTCATTGCTCCCTAATTATAAGAACCACTTTTATATAGCATGATAGTGTTATAATAATCTAGAGATGGCTTACAGTACATGAGAGGATGCATGCGGGTTCTATGCAAATCCACTTTTCTATGCAAAGGACTTAAGAGTTTGTAGATTGGGGTGTCTAGGTTTTTTAGAGCCTTGATAAGTCCTTACTCATCTATACCAACACAGGGGAAGGAAGACTTCATGCACATGGACATAACATAGATTGTAGCAGTCACATGCAGCAGTGGGTATGACTCAGCGATGATGATTCCTCCTGTAAAACCTATCAAAGAGCACATTATCGAAGCTATCTTTTATTCAGGTTGTGCGCATTTCCCAAGCCTCTTTTTTCACAAGAACCCAGGGCCACAAGGTTCAGCCAGCAGTGGCCTCAGGCTTACAAGTTGGATACTGAATAAAATTGGCTTTGGAAATGGCCCTGTTCTTGAGTTGAACCCTTGGGTCAGGACAATATTTTTACTGTTAATTCTTTGTGTCAGTGCTACTTTTCATCAATCAGATGTTATGTAGTTTGGAACATTAAAAACAGAGCTTCAAGCAAGCTTCCTTGGCAAATGCATCCACAGGGAAGCCTATGTTCTGCAAGGAGAGTGTGAATGCCCTGCATCCGTGGATGTGCTGGGAGCACAGAGGACACCAAATGAAGTCAAGCTGTCTCACTCATAAGCTGTGTGGTTGGGGATTCTCCAGGCTTCCAAGGTCAAGCCACTGTGCAGTTCAGGTCTTATCTCAGATTTCCAGAAACAGTGTGCTAGGAGCCAGATCAAACACCCAGCAGTATCTGACCCTAAGAGGCTATTATGCCCTGGTTCAAACTCTAGGCAAGTCTAACTTTTTAGAGGCCTGTCAGGATAGCCTTACCCTTTAAAAAGGTAAGACTGAAAGACCTATGAGATGTGCAGCAAGTAAGGCTGCAAGAGAGGCCAAAGCTGCTCTCTGCTGGCTTGCCACTTTTTTCTGTGAAGGTCATAAGAAGAGTCTTGGACTACGTTTTGTATATGTGTATGTGCTTAGGTCAAATACTTTAAGTTTTCCTTATATGTGTGTGACATTGTGTTTCACTTATGTACCATACTATAAATGTTACATATCACACATGTACTTACGTGCATCTTGTATATATGTATAGGCATATATTGTGTGTCTATGTATATGTTATATCTGTGTCTTGTAAATATGTATGTATGTGTGTATTACTAAGTGTAAGTATATGCTGTGTATTTGTGTGCATTAATGTATGTGTTGTGTATATGCATGTTTGTATATGTGTTATATATCCTACTTTGTTAATAATTAAATATGTGTATATGTATGTGTATGCACATAGATGTGTGTTCTGTGTACATGTGTTTGTGTAAATGAACTATGTGTGACTCTTTTGTATATGCAGTGTATATACAAATATATGCATATATGTGTGTGTGTGTATACATATCCATGGATACATATATGGAGATGCATGTTATATCATAGCTGAATGTGGATATTCTATTGGTTTATATAAACAGGAATATTGTCCTATATTTTTATGTAAATTAGAGATTCTCAAACCTAAGTCTATATTGTAATCACCTTGAGAATTTAGGGAAGCTGGGGTTTCTGGTCCCCATCTCAAAAACCTATGTTTAGCTACATGAGACCAGAGAATATGTGATTTATATAACTGCCCATATGACAGAGCTGCCACTTCACTGGATCCCAAGGTAAGAACACTTGCCGTGCTGCTAGGAAAGACAACACATGCACAACCCTCCTAACAAAAGGACCTGTGTCCCACTAGATGCTCACTGTTTTAAAAATAAAGGTATTATGGGACTGGAAATAATGGCTAAGTGGTTAGGAGCACTGACTTCTTTTTCAGAGGACCTGGGTTCAATTCCCAGCACCCACATGGCAGCTCACAATTGTCTATAACTTCAGTTCTGGAGAATCCAGTGCCCTCCTCTGACCTCTGAGGATACTGTATGCATATGATGTGCAGGCATAGGTGCAAGCAAAGCAACCATGCACACACATAATGAAGTAATTTTTGAAGAAAGAAAGAAAGAAAGAAAGAAAGAAAGAAAGAAAGAAAGAAAGAAAGAAAGAAAGAAAAGAGAGAGAGAAGGAAGGAAGGAAGGAAGGAAGGAAGGAAGGAAGGAAGGAAAGAGAGAGAAGGAAGGAAGGAAGGAAGGAAGGGAGGGAGGAAGGGAGGGAGGGAGGGAGGGAGGGAGGGAGGGAAGGAAGGAAGGAAGGAAGGAAGGAAGGAAGGAAGGAAGGAAGGAAGGAAGGAAGGAAGGAAGGCAGGCAGGCAGGCAGGCAAGCATTAAAACAGGAAGTGGACCTTACCAGGTGACCTATGTGCATCCCCCTTTCTGAGAAAGCCAACTGGCTGCAACTATGAGGTCATTACCATTTTGCTCCCATCTTCACACAGCTACCAATGAATGGACAGCTCAGACTATAACAAAAACAGCCTGAAAGCTGGAGTGGGGGTTTTCCAGTTTATCTCAGGGAACTTTCAAGTGCCTGTTGACCATTCAAGTCTTTCCTTCAAAGAGTGAGAGCGTGAACTCAGTCTCCAGGGCAGAGAACCGGTGCCTGTAGTTTTAACCTCAGCTTTCAGTGTCAGCCTTAAAAACCGGTGACAGCACTGACAGGCTTTCATAAACTAATGTTAAATAAAAATCAATCATTGAAGTTGCACAGTCAACTGGACTTCAAGCATTTAAAAGGTTCAGTACAGAGAGGATGCGGTTTCCTCCACGTGGGTCCATGGTTCCCAGAGAACACCTATGAACAGTGCTCCCTGGTGTTGGCCCACACACCCATGCCTGGCTCAGTGCACTGTGTGTATTATTGTCCATGAAGTCGGGTGGGATACAAAGACATAGCAAGACAAGTGACTTGCCATGCTCGAAGCACAGCAGTGGTCTCCTGCTAACTTAAGTAATTGTTTAAAAAAAAAAAATCAAGTGTAAGAACCCCTCCATCCATCCATGAAAGGTCACATGGTCCTGCTGTGTTTATGCCTCTGGTCTAAAAAGACCCATATTTAAAGTAGATGCTAGCTTAGGCCCCGCAGTGACCCGTCCAGCAGGTCCAGTTATTCGAGGGCCTTGAGGGGACCTTCTCCTAAGAACCAAATGGGGGGTAGAGAGAGACAAGGGTCTTGTGCAAATAACGACACGGAAACGTTCGTTCTGAATTGCATCAAGACCCCAATGTATTAGCCAGGCCCAAGGTTTAAATGCACAAGCAAAAGGGGAAGTGCCTTTCAGCAGGAGGAATGGGGCAGCAGAAATGCACCTCAGCAGGAGGGATGGGGCATCTGAAAAAGAGGAAGTACTTCTCAGCAGGAGGGATGGGGCAGTGGAAATTTTTCTTTTGGCGACTACACCGGGAAGCAGGAACTTGGCGGTATCAGGGTACATCTTGAGGTCAGGACATCCAGCGCTTACTTAGGGCTGGAACAATCTGTGGTTGTTCTTGGAGCGGTGCATCGGTGGTCGGCTTTTGACCCCCTTTTCTTCTTGCAGGGAGAGGCCCAATTCAGAGATCAGGACACTTGTGTTGTCTTAATTGCTCCCAACACCGCAGGACTTAGGTTCAGTGACAGGGGATCTTTCACAAGAAATGAAATACCAAAAGTTTGTACTCGTATATAAGCTCCAAATGTGTATCAGAAACCCCCATCAATACCCACAAGAATGCATGAACACACAAACAAGTACACACATAAGCAATAATAAGCACACAGAGATGGAGAGAGAGAGAGAGAGAGAGAGAGAGAGAGAGAGAGAGAGAGAGAGAGAAGAGAGAAGAGAGAAGAAGAGAGAAGAGAGAAGAGAGAAGAGAGAAGAGAGAAGAGAGAAGAGAGAAGAGAGAAGAGAGAAGAGGGAAAGAGGGAGACACCAGATTGTAATCACATACTTTTCTGAGGCACACCCCCTCAAATTTAGCCTCCATTCCTTCCCACCCTCCTCACACCCAGGCAATCCCCCACATGACACATCTTTGTTGAAACATCACTATAACCATACTTTTCTGCTCCTAGCTTGAACTGGGGACTCTGCCCTCTCTTTGTCCTCCCAGCCAGAGCCTCTGGTTCCTGCCCTAGGCACTCCCACCCCTTCAAGGAACATGTAAGGGGCTATTTCAACATAGATCTAGACAGGGTCTGCTATACTTTCCACCACAGTGGCTGTCTGGGTCTTCACCTTCCCTAAGGTCTGGGCTTCTCTGACCCTTCGCATGGCAGTTTCTGTACCTGCCTGGCCATGGCTCAGGAAGCTTCTGGAATGTCTAGATTCGGGCATGGCTGCTGACAGGAGGAATTCTGTCTGGAGCAGAGTCCTGGTGTTTCCTGAGGCAGGAGTTGGGGCCCTGCTTGAACCTGTTTTCAGGTTATTTCCCAGGTGTTGGCCATGTGGATCCTGGTGATCTACCTCAAGAGCTGGGCCTCTGTTTCTTCTCTGTTGTTTGATTACAAGGAGCTTCCTCTTAAGTGCCTTCAAGAACCAGCATAATAAATGATTGCTAAGACTGGGGCCCCAATCTCCTGGAAGGGCAGCCAGTGCTGTTAGCTGTTAAACCATCTGTCTATCCCCTTCTTCTCAGTCTCTTAACAATGACCTTGACTTCACAGAAAGGGTTGAATTTGAATTTCATTCCAATGGTACTTTTTCCCTTCAGTTGCATGCACTTTGAGGTATTATAAGAGGAAAACTATTACCTAGTTCAAGGTCACAAGATTTCCACCTGTGTTTTCTCCTAAAACACAGCTCCGTTTTATTCTCTTACACCTAGATACTTGATTCTCCTGCACTTAATTTCTCTATGTGCTTTGAAGTGGAGCTCCAGATTGCCCATGGGTCCCTAATTATCCCAGCAGCATCCTCTGAAAAGACTGTTACCCTGAATGAACTACCCTGATACACTGTCGAAATTGGCTAGTCATAGAGTTGTGGATGGACCTGGGTTTAGAGTTTCAGTTCCACCCCCATTGATCTATGTATCTTTGTGCCAGTGTCCGGATGTTCTGAGAACCATCGGCTTCAGCAAGCTTTTGAAGTGTGAAATGTGTGTCAACCTTGTTCTTTTCACAGGCTCTTTGGAGCTATTTTGAGTCTTTGCATTTCCATATGAAATTTCAGACAGGGCTTCATCGCGTCTGTAGAACATGTGGAAAGAATTGCTGTCTTGACACCGGTAAGACCCCTGATCCTGAGAGTGAGAGAGCTTCCCAGCTACCTGGACTGGATTTTGTATATTGTATCCCATAGACTTTCACAGTTATTTTTATCTGTTAGGGCTTTTCCCTAATACATGGTATACTGCATTGATAGATTGTTTTTACATGTTGAGCCATCTATACGTGCCTAAGCCAAACCCCTCTTGATCACTGTTTGCTCATTGGGTGTTGTCTCTATTAGGTGGTATTGGGTTTGGTATCCAGGTGTTACCCTAAGGCTGTCTAATCTTATTCACAAGAGCTTTAGTTTCCATTTCTTTGTGTGGTTTTGGTATCAGGCTAATCCTGGCTTCATAGAATTAAGTTGGAAGTTATTCCCACCTCTCGTGTGTTTGGAAGTTTGTGGCACACTTGCATCAATTTTTTGTAAGCATTCAATAGAATCCACCTACAAAGCCATGGGGCTTCAGGACGTTCTTTGTGGAAGGGTTTTCTGAGTGACTAACCCAATGGCTTTACTTACTATGCTTTATTTCACTTTCCTTTTTTCTCAACTCCGTTTGTGAATTTCTGGGAATTGTTCCACTATTATCTAACACAGCAGCCTAGAATTAACCACAATATTTTATTAAAGTCCTTTTTGTTTATATTTGTGTGAGAGCATATGTGTGTGCCCATGTGTGCCCGTGTGTGTGTGTGTGTGTGTGTGTATGTGTGTGTATGTGTGTGTGTGTGTGTGTGTGTGTGTGTGTGTGTAGAGGCCAAAGGTCAGTGTCACACATCATCCCTCAGGTGACATCCATTTCATTCTCTGAGTCCGGTCTCTCACTGGGATCTGGAGCTTCGCAGTCAGGCTAGGCTGGCCAGGGAGATCCTGGGAGCCACCCATGTACGCCTTCCCTTCTCTGGGATTACAAGTGTAGAAAGCTATGTCTGGCTTTCCACAGAGTGTTGAGAATCGAACTCAAATTACCATGCTGATGCAGCAAGCATTTTATACACTGAGCTACCTCCAGTATCATAGTCATTTTATTTCTGTAAATCTGAGAAGTGGTGACATCACATTGTGTGGGGGGGTGTTTTGTTTTGAAGATTTTGGGAAATGTTGTTTTATTTTGTTTGTTGAGACAGAGACTAACTAAATGATCTTAGATTCCTGAAACCCGTTATATAATCCAGGCTGACCTGGAATTTGTGCCGTTCCTTTGCTCTGCCTCCCAGTACCTGAGCTACAGGCATGTGCCTCCATGAACATGCCCTCTTTTACTCTCCATCTCCAGAAATGGAGAGTTTCTTTTCCTTAGACTAGTCAAATTTTTGCGCCACTTTTGTTGATCTCTTCAAAAGGCCAAGTTAT
The DNA here is from genome assembly GCF_000001635.26 of Mus musculus. Classification (NCBI taxonomy): domain Eukaryota; kingdom Metazoa; phylum Chordata; class Mammalia; order Rodentia; family Muridae; genus Mus; species Mus musculus. Next base: position 7,031,020 of record NC_000077.6, on the reverse strand, counting down.
GAGTTAAATGGGTCCCTCTCTTGGTTCTAAAATATGTTTCATTCCAATATTCATTATTTCCTCCCTCCCTCCCTCCCTCCCTCCCTCCCTCCCTCCCTCCCTTCCTTCCTTCCTTCCTTCCTTCCTTCCTTCTTGCTATGGGTTTAATTTGCTCTATTCTTTCCTAAGGTAGAAGGCTAGAGATATGATTAATTTTACATGTCAACATGACAAGGCATAGTACCCAAATGTGTTTATTCAAACACATGAAACAAATTACACTGTGAAGATATTTCATAAGTGAAATAAACATATGTATATATATATAGATAGATAGATATAGATAGATAGATAGATAGATAGATAGATAGATAGATAGACAGATAGATAGACAGATAGATAGACAGATGATAGATAGATATTCTCCTTCTCCAAAGAGCCCTAACTAAAACACTTCAATTCTAAACCTCTGTGTGTGTGTGTCTGTTTGTCTGTCTGTCTCTCTCTCTCTTTCTGTGTGTGTGTGTGTTTTCATTTATGTCAATTTCTAATTTCTCTTGTCTTTCCCCTTCTTTCATCCATTGTCTATGAGAGTTAGCGTAGTTTTAGCTCCTTTAAAAGTGTATACACATTTTGAATTCCCTAAAATTCCTTCCCTGTTGTCTGGTTTGATTCTGTGGGCAGGGAATATACTTTTGTTCCAGTTCTTTGACCTTTCTTGAGTATTATTAAATGACCTCCTAGATGGCCTCGCCTAAAGAACAGGTCCTCTGTATTGAAGAAGAATGCATGTACTACTGTTGGAGAAAGTGTTCATGTTTATGTTTTAAGTACCAAACATGTGTCTTCCTTTCTGGTTTTTACATCATTGGAAACACCCATGCTGATACTACATAAATATGTACCTCAATCAACTTCAACTTTTTAACAATGCCTGATTTGAAATGCAAGCCATATTTCATTAATGAATCCACAGATCCCTCCAAAGAAATGAAGTTCACTCTGAACATCCACCAAGCACAAGCTAGGGCCTGGTGGCTGCCCACCAATGCCCAGTCACCTATAGTTGGATTATTAACTTCCTGCTTAACTGTGCCAAACTGAGGACTCTATTTTAGCTTCCAGACAGACATTAACAGGGCAGGTGTATCTTGGGTATTTTTTTGCTAAGGATATATTTATTTACTTTGACAGGACAGCATGATCTGGGTGGCCTAAACAACAGACATCCATCATTTCCCCTTGCTGGAGGCCAGAAGTCCAAGGTCAAGGTATCAGCTCCTTCCAAGACTGTGAGGGAGTCTGTTCCTACTTCCCCCAGCCTCTGGTGGCTCCTTAGCTTGTGGCAATGTCACCACGACCCTCACATGGAATTCTCATTATGTATGCATGTGTCCAAATTTCCCTCTTAATGTGGGCTCCCATTATACTGAATTAGAAGTCCATCCTATTAAATACAGCTAGTGATGTCTGACTCTGCTAATTACAACAGCAGCAACTCTACTTCCAAATAAGAGCACATTATGAGGTACTGGAAATTAGAATTTTAACATGCAAATTTATGGGAGGGCAGAATTCAACCTATGACAATTTCAATACAGTAAAATATGCAGGTCATACGAGTATGGATTACTGTTCACACATAAGCTCTATAAACACAAAGTCAGGTGCCCCTTGTGTTCATTCTTTCCCCCAAAGCAACACTACTGTACATACTTGGTTTTTAAGACCAAAGACTACAGTTGCTTTTCAACATTTGTTTAATAACTTCTTATCTTGGTGGAGACTGCTCTCTCTCACAGCCTGGTCTTTCCTAAGCATGAGACTCCCTCCCACATCTCTCTGTTCTGTGAGGAGGCCTCTGAGAGCCACTCTGAGGCTGTCTCCTGGGTCACTGTGGTGCTGAGACCTTCTCAGAGGATCAGAAACCCCCTGGTTGCCATTCACTTTAATCAAAGAGGCAATGAACTCACCCAAGGCCCCAGCACAAATGGTGACTGTTTGTAGCCCTTTCCCCAGTGCACCCCAGAGCCTCTCTTGCACCTCCTGCCTCATGGTTCCTGCCAGCCATATGGAGGACACTTCCAATGACCAGGTAATGTAGCCATTTCAAGAAGGTGACTGTATTCACTACTCCCCCTTGTGCTACAGAGCTTGCATACAGGGTCCAAGCCCTGACTTTCCAGACTGTGCATTCCTGCGTTCACTTCATAGGTCTTCATAGCTGGATGCACAAAAACAATCACTGCATCTGTGGTAACAAGTTACAGCACCAATGTCCCCTTCTCCTTAAGATCATCCCCTTCTGGTTGAATAAGTTGTTCCTCTACCTACACAGTCACATAAGAAAATATACTGGGCCAGTCTAACTGCTCTGCTTTTCTGAAACCCACTCTACACTTAACTAAATACCTACCTATAGGACCTTCTGGTCATCCCTGCCCAGGCCAGGGCCAGCTCTTCATCCTGCCACAGACTGTCCCTTCTAGTGTGCCACACTCTCATCAATTGAATTTTTCTTAAATGGAAAAAATGGCTCTCTCATTCTTGTGTGTCACACAGCTCAGGACCTCCTCACATTCCTGGATGCAGACTACAATGGGAATTCTGACATTCTGTCTCTAGGCAAATCCCTCTTGGACTTGAGAAAAAATGATCCTTACTATCCTGCTTTCTGTTTCAGACAAGATTTCCAGCTAGGCAGTCAAGGGGGCATCGGGAGCCCTGTTGGCTGTACCCTGAAGGATGGAACACTGCAAAACCATTTGCAGCCACAAAGGAGGCCATGTTGAACAACTTTCTATTCCCCGACTCATTTGTACTACCTGCACTATGTTCCTTTAGTTCAGTGTCCTTTCCCAATGCCATCTTGGACCAGCCGGTTTCTGACTCAGGCTGGAACTAGCCTGGGTACAGATTAATGGAAGGTGGTTCTCCCATGATCCTCCTGATCCTCTTTCCTAACCACCTCATGAAGAATTCCACTCGTTATCTAACATCCCCCCCCCACCTTGTCCCTAACTCTGAGTGGCATGTCCAGTTTTTGTTTGGGTTGAAATATTCACCTTCAAGGTTTCTCCAAGATTTTCCTACTTGGCCAAAAACAAACATAAATAAACAAATAAACAAACAAATAAGCCATTCTTCCTTCCCCGCCCCCCCCTCTTTTTCTCTCTCTCTGTCTCCTGCTTGGCAGGTGCTGTATGTCATCTATTCATTCTGTGTCTATAAGATGAGAAAGGGCTGGGTTAGATTTTGAAAAGTAAAAATAGTGATCTATCTTCTTTACTCTACCTGACTTTTTCACTCAGACTCCTTACTCCCCACTGCTTGATAATAACTCAGCTCATGAACTTCCGCCTTGAGCATCCTTCCTGGATGACCCTCCACTGGAGAAGTGGGTATTCAGGTCTCCTCCCAGACTAGCTGGGATGCTGTGGTCAAGTGTGTGAACCATGGGTTTCCACTAAAATCCAATATCCCCTCTAACAGTCACATTATGGCTTGACCTCTCTGGTCCTTGACTGTTTATCTGCAGAGTGGAGAACAATCTCCAACTGTAATGGAAATCAGGGCATGGGAGATGACTGGCATTGCTCCAAACACTTGGAAATAACACAGCGTACTACTTGTAAAGTAACCATGGGTCAAAGAAAGCTCAAGAGAAAGGTGTGGAACTGAATACAAACTGCAAGCAACAACCCCACTCCTGGAACCCAACGAAAGTGTTGTTGGGATGCCAACTGCCCACAGTAGCAGAAGGAGACAGGGACACTGGTAGCCTAAGTCCCAGTATACAGAAAGGAAGAGTAAGTGAGCCCAATAAGAGCAGAGAATGGGAACTAATTAAGACTGCAGGAGAGAGAAAACAATGACATTAAAAACAAAAAATAATGCCAGCAAGATCAAGTTAAGGGCCCTTGCCACCAAGCCTGAAAACCTGAGTTTGATCCCTGAGCCCCACATGGTGGAAAGAAGGAACCAACTCTGGCATGGCCTTAACATGCATGTTGTGGCAGGAGTACACTAGCTCACTTGCACATATGCTCCCAAGCACACACGTGTGTGCATGCACACACACTCATGAACAAATATCTCTATCTCTATCTCTATCTCTATCTCTATCTCTATCTCTATCTCTATCTCTATCTCTATCTCTATCTACATCTATACCTACACCTACATCTATCTATCTATCTATATATATATAATTTTAAAACAGAAAGAAAAACCAATGAAACTAAAAGCAACTTCAACGAACCAGCAGAATTTAGGAGCTTCTAATAAGAAGACAAAACTTGTCAAAATTAAATAGAGTATGGAAGCAGAGTCTGAAGACCTTAATATTAACATAATGCACATATATATATAAGTTTGTAAATGAGATGAAGTGAACCAATTCTTGAAAGAACTCACAAAGTATGACAACCCATCCAGTTATAAAACAGCTCATTAATTAGCCTGTAAGTGTTGAAGGAATTTTCATTTTAAAATGTCCCCAAAAGGCATCGTCAGACCCCCATGGTTGTGTGGGAGAATTCTCAGTAATGTTTGAAAAGGAATTAACATCACTATTCAGGAAAATAAGAGCAGACATTCCACAGCTCATATTAGGAGACCACTCTCAGCACTTTCCAGCACACAAACAAACCCCCAAAGCGTACTGCAATATCCTCTTTCAACTAAATACAAAAGTTCTTAACAAAGCAGTGTCAAACAGAATTTGCAAATTTGATTTTTTAAATGTATCCTCTGTAATCAGCTGGTATTTAATTCAAATTTTCAAGAATGGTTCAATATTTAAACATCAATCATAACTGTCACAGTGATATGATAATGAAGAACTGCAGTATCATGTCAATTACTGCAGGCCAGGATTTGACACCACCCAGTATGTATTGTAGTAAAGCTGAGCGCGCACACACACACACACACACACACACACACACACACACACAAACACGTGGTATAAATCTACAAATCAGATGTTCACTAAAATAATAAAGAGTCCTTCAGTGTATGTGTCATTTGACCATTTATTAAAAGGAGAACAAATGTAAGTATCAGTGAGATTCATACCCTTGTTTATTATTATATAAAGAGTTAAATATTGGCTGAATATTTTTTGAGAACTCATGACAGCATTATTCATATAAGGCATGATGTCAGGGCAGGGAAAGAAACAAAAAGTACTTTCTAAAGAGATAAACAGACAAAATATAGTGCATCCACCCAATAGAATAAGCAGGGGGTAGCCTCCTGAGGGGCTAGCCTAGCCTCCTGACAGGCTATCCAATGTCAGTCGTAAGCCCTAAACACCTGTCCATAAGCAACACTAAATAGCCTCAGCAGGATAGATAAGCACACACATATGTGAATAATTAAAGAAGAGGTTACAAATCTGAGAGAGTGTGGCCATGGAAGGAGCTGGAGGGAGGAGAAGCCAAGTGGAAATGATAAAAAAAACCAGTACTCAAGTATGAAATCCTCAAAAAAATTTTTTTGAATTAATAATAAAAAGGAAAAAATTATTTATACATGAAACAAAATGGGATAGTATCAGGAGAATATTTAGTAAATGTTCTTTAAAAAAACAGTATTTCCAAACAAAAGTATTAAAACAATCCCATGCATTCTATCAGATCACCACGGACTAAGGCTGATCTTCAATAACAACATAAATAATAGAAAGTCAACATTCATGTGGAAGCTGAACAACACTCTACTCAATGATAACTTGGTCAAGGAAGAAATAAAGAAAGAAATTAAAGACTTTTTAGAGTTTAAAGAAAATGAAGCCACAACATACCCAAACTTATGGGACACAAAGAAAGCAGTCCTAAGAGGAAAACTCATAGCTCTGAGTGACTCCACAAAGAAACTGCGGAGAGCATACAAGAGCAGCCTGACAGCACACCTAGAAGCTCTAAAATAAAAGGAAGCAAATTCACCCAAGAGGAGTAGACAGCAGGAAATAATCAAACTCAGGGCTGAAATCAACCAAATGGAAACAAAAAGAACTATACAAAGAGACAACCAAACCAGGAGCTGGTTCTTTGACAAAATCAACAAGTTAGAAGATAAACCCTTAGCCAGACTCACTAGAGGGCACAGGGACAGTATCCTAATTAACAAAATCAGAAAAGGAAGACATAACAACAGATCCTGAGGAAATCCAAAACATCATCAGATCCTACTACAAAAGCCTATACTCAACAAAACTGGAAAACCTGGAGTAAATGAACAACTTTCTAGACAGATACCAGGTACAAAAGTTAAATCAGAATCAGATTAACAATCTAAACAGCCCCATTTCCCCTAAAGAAATAGAAGAAGCCATAAATAGTCTCCTGACCAAACAAAACAAAACAAAACAAAACAAAACAAAACAAAACAAAACAAAACACTCAGGAAGAGATGGGTTTAGTGCAGAGTTCTATCAGACCTTCAAAGAAGACCTAATTCCAATTCTTCTAAAACTTTTCCAAAAAATAGAAACAGAAGGTATTCTTCTACCCAATTTATTCTATGAAGCCACAATTACTCTGATACCTAAACCACACAAAGACCCAACAAAGAAAGAGATCTTCAGACCAATTTCCCTTATAAATATTGATGCAAAAATACTCAATAAAGTTCTCAAAAACCAAATCCAAGAACACATCAAAACGATCATCCATCATGACTAAGTAGGCTTCATCCCAGGGATGCAGGGATGGCTCAATATACAGAAATCCATCAACGTAATCCACTATACAAACAAACTCAAAGACAAAAACCACATGATCATCTCTTTAGATGCTGAGAAAGCACTTGACAAAATCCAACATCCCTTCATGATAAGAGTATTGGAAATATCAGGAATTCAAGAGTATTCAAAAATCAGGACCATACCTAAATATAATAAAAGCAATATACAGCAAATCAGTAGCCAACATCAAAGTAAATGGAGAGAAACATGGAGCAATCCCACTAAAATCAGGGATTAGACAAGACTGCCCACTTTCTCCCTACCTATCCAATATAGTACTTGAAGTCCTAGCCAGAGCAATTTGACAACAAAAGGAGGTCAAGGGGATACTAATTGGAAAGGAAGAAGTAAAAAATCACTATTTGCAGATGATATGATAGTATATATAAGTGACCCTAAAATTCCACTAGAGAACTCCTAAACATGATAAAAAGCTTCAGTGCAGTAGCTGGATAGAAAATTAACTCAAACAAATCATTGGCCTTTCTCTACACAAAGGATAAACAGGCTGAGAAAGAAATTAGGGAAACAACACCCTTCACAATAGTCACAAATAATATTAAATACCTTGGTGTGACTTTATCTAAGGAAGTGAAAGATCTGTATGGTAAGAACTTCAAGTCTCTGAAGAAAGAAATTGAAGATCTCCTGCTCATGGATTGGCAGGATTAATATAGTAAAAATAGCTATCTTGCCGAAAGCAATCTACAGAATCAATGCAATCTTCATCAAAATTCCAACTCAATTCTTCACAGAATTAGAAAGAAAATTTTGCAAATTCATCTGGAATAACAAGAAAACCAGGATAGCAAAAACTCTTCTCAACAATAAAAGAACCTCTGGTGGAATCACCATGCCTGACCTAAAGCTGTTCTACAGAGCAATTGTGATAAAAACTGCATGGTACTGGTATAGTGACAGACAAGTACACCAATGGAATAGAACTGAAGACCCAGAAATGAACCCACACACCTATGGTCACTTGATCTTTGACAAGGGAGCTAAAACCATCCAGTGGAAAAAAGACGGTATTTTCAAAAAAATGGTGCTGGCTCAACTGGCTGTTATCATATAGAAGAATGGGAATTGATCCATTCTTATCTCCTTGTACAAAGCTCAGGTGTAAGTGGATCAAGGAACTCCACATAAAACCAGAGACCCTTAAACTTATAGAGGAGAAAGTGGGGAAGAGTCTCGAAGATATGGGCACAGAGGAAAAATTCCTAAACAGAACAGCAATGGCTTGTGCTGTAAGATCAAGAATCAACAAATGGGACCTCATAAAATTGCAAAGCTTCTGTAAGGCAAGGACAAAAGGGCCACCAACAGATTGGGAAAGATCGTTACCAATCCTAAAACCAATAGGGGGCTAATATCCAATATATATATATATGCATATATATATATGTAGATAGATAGATAGATAGATAGGTAGATAGATAGATAGATAGATAGATAGATAGATAGATAGATAGATAGATAGATAGATAGATAGAACTCAAGAAGTTGGATTCCAGAAAACCAATAACCCTATTAAAAAATGGGTTAAACAAAGAATTCTCAACTGAGGAATACCGAATGGCTAAAAAGCACCTGAAAAAAATGTTCAAAATCCTTTGTTTGTTTGTTTGTTTGTTTGTTTTCTGTATAACCCTGGCTGTCCTGGAACTCACTTTGTAGACCAGGCTGGCCTCAAACTCAGAAATCTGCCTGCCTCTGCCTCCTAAGTGCTGGGATTAAAGGCGTGTGCCACCACGCCCAGCTCAACATCCTTAATCATCAGGGAAATGCAAACAACCCTGAGATTCCACCTCACACCAATCAGAATGGCTAAGTTCAAAAATTCAGGTGACAGCAGATGCTGGCAAGGATGTGGAGAAAGAGAAACACTCCTCCATTGCTGGTTGGACTGAAAGCTGGTACAACTACTCTGGAAATCAGTTTGGCAGTTTCTCAGAAAATTGGACATAGTACTACCGGAGAATCCAGCAATACCTCTCCTGAGCGTATATCCAGAAGATGTTCCAACTGGTAATAAGGACACTGCTCCACTATGTTCATAGCAGCCTTATTTATAATAGCACGAAGCTGGAAAGAACCCAGATGTCCCTCAATAGAGGAATGAATACAGAAAATGTGGTACATTTACACAATGGAGTACTACTCAGCAATTAAAAACAACAAATTTATAAAATTCTTAGGCAAACGGATGGATCTGGAGGATATCATCCTGAGTGAGGTAACCCAATCACAAAAGAACACACAGGATATGTACTCACTGATAAGTGGGTATTAGCCTAGAAACTTAGATACCCAAGATACAATTTGCAAAATTCATGAAACTCAAGAAGAAGGGAGACTATACTTTGTTCCTTCTTAGAAGGGGGAACAAAATACCCGTGGAAGGAGTTACAGAGACCAAGTTCTGAGCTGAGACTGAAGGAAGGAATATCCAGAGACTGCCCCACCTGTGGATCCATCTCATAAACAACCACCAAACCCAGACACTTTTGCATATACCAACAAGATTTTGCTGACAGGATCCTGATATAGCTGTCTCCTGTGAGGCTATGCCAGCGCCTGGCAAATACAGAAGTGGATGCTCACAGTCATCTGTTGGATGGAACACAGGGTCCCCAGTGAAGGAGCTAGAGAAAGTACCCAAGGAACTGAAGGGGTCTGCAGCCCTATAGGAGGAACAACAAAATGAACTAACCAGTACTCCCAGAGTTCGTGTCTGTAACTGCATATGTAGCTGAGGATTGCCTAGTCGGTCATCAATGGGAGGAAAGGCCCTAGGTCTTGTGAAGATTCTATGCCCCAGTATAGGGGAATGTCAGGGCCAGGAAGTGGTGGGGGAGAGGAATTGGGGAACAGGAACAGGGACAGGGGGTTGGGTATAGGGGATTTTCAGAGAGGAAACTAGGAAAGGGGATAGCATTTGAAATGTAAATGAAGAAAACATCTAATAAACAAAAACAGTATCTCTGATGCAATTAAATCCACATGCAGCACTAGAAGTTGAAAGGGCTGTTCTGGGGTGGGAAACAAATCAGAACTTCATTTGCCCCTGAGGAGGAAACATTGGGAACCAGCCTTAAAGAGATATTAAAGCCAAGTTGTGTGTCACAAATGTTTGTATTTTTCGAAACCTACTAGATGATACACCTAATATTGGGATATCTGGTTGAATAAAAATTATCTCAAATAAGAACCTTGGGCAAATATTGAATCTTACACAATGGCACGCATGGTAGATTATTCAAGGCTGGAATGTTCTGATTCACAATTTATGTCAAAATTCACCTTCTGAACATAAGATGGGTAGACAGCTAAATAGAGAGATGGTTACGTTGGTAGGCAAAATGATAAACAGCTGTTTTAAGTTGTCAGTGGTGGTGAGACACACATCGTTTTGTATTAGAAAACTAAATATAGTTAGAAAATTGCTTCTCTAGGTGAGGAGGTTTAGTGTAATTTTAAAACCTCAGAAATGCTATTTGTAAAGGTGGGCAAGATTATCCTAAAATGTAGGATAAGACTAAGAAAACAGAATTTTAATAAGAATAAAGCATTAGGGGTCACTCTACATGAACGATTATAGACTTAAGTCGCTAATGAAAATGTGGTCTTGGCAAGAGGACACATAGATCGATGAGCAGAGCAGAATACTCCTAAGTACAGCCAACTACCAACAGTTCAGATGAGGAAGGATAGTGCTGTCCTGAGATACTGCCAGGGTAACTCCACGCCTACACCTAGGACAGGTAAACCACATCTTTCATCCCGTACCTGTAATCAGTGCAGGCCTCAGTTACATTCAAACATAGCACATGTAAAGTGTCCTCCAGGGGAGGGTGCCTGCCTAGTGTGCATGAAGCCTAGGTTTAATACCTACCAACACACACAAGCACACACGCACGCACACACGCATGAGAAAGTCATTGTCTAGGGTTTATCCCAGAGTTCTTAGACTTGGCACCAAAATTACTATTCATAACAGAAAATGAATTTCATAAGCTTTAATAAAATTGAAGACTTTAGCTTCACAAAGGACTGTCAAATGGATTAAAGATAGGCTGCAAGCCTGGAAGAGGGAAAGACTTTGAAAACCTGCATCTAACAAAAACCAGTGTCTAGATTACATAAAGAACCCTCTTGGCTCAGCAGGAGAAAATGGGCAGAAGAAATGAACTGATAGGAAGTCAAAGGGCAACCGAGCCCATACCATCTCTTCAAGTGCCCTTGTCCGGTGCTGGAGACCCAGAGCAGCAATGCCATGCCACGTCACACCTTGCCAAACAGCCAAGAATGAAAAGGTGGCGCACACCAGTGTAGGCGGCACTCAAAGCGGATCTCTCGGGTTACTAGTGAGAATCAAAACAGTAAAATAAGAGAGACAGCCTGGAAGATATCTTGGTATTTTCTTAACGAACACACATTTGTAACACAAAACCTCTTAAGCATATGTACACACGTACACGTACAGACACACACAGAGGCAGAGAGGGGAGGGGGCAGGGGGGCTTAACCTCACTGGTATTATTAAAAAACAAAAAATGAACAAACTGTACTTCAACAGGTGAACTATAACACATAATATGATCCATACCTATCATAGAATACTACTCAGTAAAGAAAAATAGAATACTGGTACTTGTAGCCAATAGGGAAGATCCCCGGGGTATTTCACTGAATGAGAAAGGCAACTGTCCAGGTTACATTCTGTACTACGGCATTTTTATAATATTTAATGATAGTATATAATGTAAACATGCCATTTGTATTTTTAGATAGACATACATAGTTTCTGATAGGAACCAACTAGTGGTTACCAAGGCTTAGGGTAGGCCGTGAAGAGGAAAGTCATGCTTATCAAACGGGGCTGTAGGGAAAGTGCTGGCACAATTTCTGCATTCTTATAATTCGACTTCATTGATGCTATCTAAAGCCCATAGACTTCATAGAATGACACAGAACTGAGTCACGCTCCACCCTCTCCACTCCTGGTTTTGACTCCCTTCTACAGACAAGTAGAAAGGATCCAGAAGAACCATTACAGAGTATAGGGGAGATCTCTACACTATCCACCCTTAACGATGACTCTCGGGGGGTTATGAGGATCAAAAGCAGCTGGACACGAGGGGCCCCTGATGCATGCCCCAAAAGCAGTCATCACTGTGTGGTCAGGACAGTGCACCCTGTGGTTTCCTTGGTCTGGGAGAAATGATGCAGGAAGGGAAGGAACAGGGCCAATCATAAATAATCCAAAGGGCTTCCTGTCCCTGTGGGCTTCATTACTGAAGGAGTAGGGCAGCAGAAGCTAATAGGAAACTGACCACTTGAGGGAAAGGCTTCGGTCCATTCACTTAGGAGAAAACACTTGCTCTGCTCTCCTGAGTACCACTCCTGTGTCCTGAGCCCTGCACTTGTGCCCCTCTCTCCAGGGCCCTTTCTGGAGCTCCTCCCCCGAAGTCTGAACAGAAGAGAACAGCTCTGGCCGTCCTCTACTGGGATGCTTCCTTGGCCTAGACTCTTCTGTGCTGATCATTTTTATTGCTATTTTTAACTCAGAGGCTGTGATATACATACCCTTGTATATCCTGTTAGATCTCCACTGTGGTCTCAAACAGGCAAGAGCAGCCAGCAGTGACCATCATAGTTAAGAACTTGTTACAGACAGAGAGGGTACCACAGGCTTGCTGACCAGCTCTGGAGGCACCATTAAGATCTGGACTTGACCAGCACCCAGGACTTCCTGCAGAACAGTGAGAGTGTCAAAGGCCCCTGACCTTGAGTCACTGCTCTGGGTGGGAGTCCCAGAAAAACAACTTCAACATGAGTCAACAAGGTGGGCTTCATAGAAACCTAAGAGCTGGATTCAGTGTAGTTTAGCATTGCAAGCATCCAGAATAGTCAGTCGCCCAGCATCCTGGAAGGGGCACGTGTCAAGTCCATGGTTTGTTGGGCATGTATTTTTACTGGGACATGAGGAGGGCCTGCTGCTAGCTCACACCCTTCCATCTGGCAGCCGCGTCCTGTTTTATCTTCCCAAAGACTGCTGTGGGAGCCAACTTGAGGGGAGACAGTTTGGGTGCTCCACCTCCTAAGGAGACACATGGCGGCTCATCTCCCAGTCTCTTCTGAAGCTCTTGACTGCAGCCCCATTGCTGAGAGATATATGGCTTCATTAATAATGTCTTTGGAAAGTTCTAGAACCCAACACAAACAAGTATAGGAGCAAGTATTTAAAGAAGTAAGGCACTTTTTTCTTTGCTTGTATTCCCGAGGACCCAAGAGAAGACTCCGTCACATCCTAGGGATGGACCATGTCTGCCAAGAAGTGGCAATATGAACCAGAGGAGCCCTCTGCCCTCTGGGCTTCTTGACTGCCTTCTGTAGATGTGTTTTTGAGGATTTTTCTCTCTGCAGCCTGTATTTTACTGTGTTTCTCAGGATACACAGAGAACTAAAGAGGACCGCTCAGCCTGCAGCGTATATCACCCTGCACAAGGCTACACCGGCATCTGTCTCTTCCCTCTGTACCCCCAGAAGACAACAGAGAGCACTTATGAACAGGTGGCCTTCCAGTTGTCTAACCAACTGTAGCTGGGATCATGGTCCAGAAAAAAAATCACTGGGGTTAATGCATGGGGTGAGGGGACTCTCAAAGAAGAGGGATGGGCAGACTGCAATGCCCTCATGCTGACCGAATGTTGTCTCAAGTTCAGCGTGGCGTCCTCATTAGATAAGATGGAATCAATTCTCTTCACTGACTCTCCGGGATGCCTAGTTTACTTTGAAAGGGAAAAGATTATTTAATTTTCAGAGGTTTCACTGTGAAGGGTAAAGGAAATAATGGCACGGAGCACAGAGTTGCTTAGAAAGTCTTTTCCTTCGCACACACCCCCTGCGATAAACCATTATTTTCCCTTTCAGTCATTAGAGAGCATTTCAAATTATTTTGAGAAGAAAAATGCCCCTCTCACAACTATAAACAGCTTCCATGGCGGCCCTCAACCTTTTAAAAGATGCTATATTTTGCAAAGCTGAAATTGCATCCGACAATTGCAGAATCTCTGGGCTCTGCGCAGGCAGCCTCCTCCAATTAAGCGCCCTTCCAGCATCTGCCGCAATATTTTGCCAATAAGCCGTTCCAATCCAAATATAGTTCCGATTCTCTAGCACTTTCTGTGGCAATTAAGTGTGTATTTTTTAACATCCCCGTGTTGCATTTGGCCTTCGTTCTGTGGCCACCTGCAGCCTAATTCTGGCTCCCCTGCACTCTGCAGGCTCCTGCAATGTTGCCCGCCTGCCGGGCCTCACCTCTCCAATCTACTGAGTCTGGGAACAAAGAAAATCACTGGATCCTTGTTCTTCGACACCTGAGATATGAAGCCATGGGCCCTCAGTGTCCCTCGGTTACTGAAGAGACATTACTTATTGATACACACCCCCTCCAAGTATTTGCCTGTCCACTCTAAGGCATCCAGCTGCACAGGCAGTTCAGTGCCATACAAATCCCTCCTGAATTCATCCTCACAATATTCTGGGGAGGTGCTGTCCTACCAGAGTGGGTCCTGAGGCAACCTCTGTCTCTGTAGTAAGAACCAGAATGTAGGATGATTGTTGGGGGACCACCAGACAAAGAGAAGACAAGTAGAAAAAAGCCAAAGGCCAAAGTCCCCATCGGGGTGATGTCACCCCACAGTGGAGACCTGAGCATCAATCAAAAGCTCAAACATGACCTCCAGTGCTGTCCTCCAAAGGGAGGGGCAGGTCCTCACATCCACATTGGCAGTCATGGAAGGTTTGGAGTTGCAAGGAAAAGATGAGCGGGAGGGGCAGCATTCCAAGACCTCAATGAGTGACCGGAAAAGTTGGTCAACTTCACTGAGCTTCTATGCCACAACTTCCCCTGGGTCCCTGCCTCAACTGTCTGCTGCCTACTGGCCCCTACCCATGCTGTTTCTTCATGTCCTTTTCCCTCCCTTACTACAAATCTCTATCTAAATGCTCAGAACACACTTTCTGACCAATGCTATCTCATTCTCTGCTCTGCTCACCCCTCGAACTCTTGTCTTGCAAAGTAAATTACTCTGCTGTCTAGCTTCTATGTTCCAGGCATTGCAACTGAAGCTCCAGGATGCAGTGGGGCCTTGTCTTGAAGAAGGCAGGGCCATCCCCTGCCTGGACCCAAAAGCAAAACTCCCTCCAGGTCTGCTGCTTCAACCCTCACAGATTCCTTATTGATCTTACATACAAGGTTATCTCTACCCTTGGGCAAACCTGTCATCATCAGAGTGGCCTACTGTCCCCAGGCTGAGGCTACAAAACCATGATAAGATGGCCCATGCAGAACCAGAGAAGTTAAGTGAGATCAGAGAATCTCCTCATCTAGACCCAGAACAGGAATATTGATTTGTGAACAGGAATATTGGTCTGGGAATGAATGAAGTGCTCACTTGTGACCCAGGTGGATGGTGAGTTTGCATGGCAGTCCTAGCTAATGCATGCATTTACATATCAATAATTTTCATAAAACAAATGTCTTGAGTCTGTGCTCTATGACCATTGAAACATTTTCCTTTGCATCTAGATATTGATTCTCCTATTCCCACTTAATGGTAAAGGAGGACATGGGTTATAAGAATGAGGTCCCCATGGTGGAGTTAGTGTCCTCTTATGAAGAGGAAAACACTTCATAAGATTCTTTCTCCTTCGTGTGAAGACACAGCAAGAAGTGAGTGTGCATGCCAGGAAGTGTGCTTCTACCCTTTTTCTACCTTGATCTTAGACACTGACTCTGAAAACCTGAGAGAGATCCATGTGTAAGCCATCCTTCTGGAAAACCCCAAAGGAAGCTATGCAGCTCATCTAGACACTGGACGTGACCACTTGATTCATCATGCTGCAGGGGGTGTCCCATGTATCCCTGAGCCCTTTAAATTGCAGACATCAGTATGCTGAGAAAGATGTGACTCACCCCCACATCCAGGACCAGAGTTCACACCAACTGCTGGACGTTGCCTGACCCTGAGTTTCTAATTTTCTACAATTTTTAAAGTTAGTTTAAGAACATCTCTGACTTTATTTACTATTAAAAAATAAGTGAAACAAAAATGAGCTGAGACAAGGTCTACTGTTACCTTTTGAAGTATCGGACTATGTAGATAGGTTGATAATATGTGCTAATTATCATGGTGGGTATTGTTATTTCTGGGAGGATTGTCATATGTATTATTCATTTGGTTTTGGTTTTGAAATTTCTTTAAAGAAAAACACATCTTTAAAGGAAGAAGTCAAAATATCACTATTTGCAGATGATATGATAGTATATAGAAGTGATCCTAAAAATTCCACCAGAGAACTCCAAAACCTGATAAACAGCATCAGTGAAGTAACTAGATATAAAATTAACTCAAACAAATCAGTGGTCTTTCTCTACACAAAGGATAAACAGGCTGAGAAAGAAATTAAAGAAACAACACCCTTCACAATAGTCACAAATAATATAAAATACCTTGGCGTGACTCTAAGGAAGTGAAAGATCTGTATGATAAGAACCTCAAGTCTCTGAAGAAAGAAATCAAAGAAGATCTCAAAAGATGGAAAGATCTCCCATGCTCATGGATTGGCAGGATCAATATAGTAAAAATGGCTATCTTGCCAAAAGCAATCTACAGATTCAATGCAATCCCCATCAAAATTCCAACTCAATTCTTCACAGAATTAGAGAGAAAATTTTGCAAATTCATCTGGAATAACAAAAAAACCTAGGATAGCAAAAGCTATTCTCAATGATAAAAGAACCTCTGGTGGAATCACCATGCCTGACCTAAAGCTGTACTACAGAGCAATTGTGATAAAAAAAAACTGCATGGTACTGGTACAATGACAGACAGGTAGACCAATGGGATAAAATTGAAGACCCAGAAATGAACCCACACACCTATGGTCACTTGATCTTTGACAAGGGAGCTAAAACAATCCAGTGGGAAAAAAAAGACAGCATTTTCAACAAATGGTGCTGGCACAACTGGTGGTTGGCATGTAGAAGAATTGATTCATTTTTATCTCCTTGTACTAAGCTCAAGCCTAAGTGGATTAAAGAACTCCACATAAAACCAGAGACCCTTAAACTTATAGAGGAGAAAGTGGGGAAAAGCCTCAAAGGTATGGGCACAGGGGAAAATTCCTGAACAGAACAACAATGGCTTGTGCTGTAAGATCAAGAATCTACAAATGGGACC
This sequence comes from Mus musculus, assembly GCF_000001635.26. NCBI lineage: Eukaryota > Metazoa > Chordata > Mammalia > Rodentia > Muridae > Mus > Mus musculus. The sequence goes on along the minus strand of NC_000077.6, from coordinate 7,014,037 downwards.
TCATAAAATTGCAAAGCTTCTGTAAGGCAAAAGACACTGTCAATAAGACAAAAAGGCCACCAACAGATTGGGAAAGGATCTTTACCTATCCTAAATCAGATAGGGGACTAATATCCTAAAGAACTCAAGAAGATGAACTCCAGAAAATCAAATAACCCTATTAAGAAATGGGGTACAGAGCTAAACAAAGAATTCTCAACTGAGGAATACCAAATGGCTGAGAAGCACCTGAAAAAATGTTCAACATCCTTAATCATCAGAGAAATGCAAATCAAAACAACCCTGAGATTCCACCTCACACCAATCAAAATGGCTATGTTCAAAAATTCAGGTGACAGCAGATGCTGGCAAGGATGTGGAGAAAGAGGAACACTCCTCCATTGCTGGTGGGATTGCAAGCTGGTATAACCACTCTGGAAATCAGTCTGGCAGTTCCTCAGAAAATTGGACATAGTACTACCAGAAGATCCAGCAATACCTCTCCTGGGCATATACCCAGAAGATGTTCCAACTGGTAATAAGGACACATGCTCCACTATGCTCATAGCAGCCTTATTTATAATAGCCAGAAGCTTGAAAGAACCCAGATGTCCCTCAGCAGAGGAATGGATACAGAAATGGATACATTTACACAATGGAGTACTACTCAACAATTAAAAACAATGAATTCATGAAATTCTTAAGCAAATGGATGCATCTGGAGGATATCATCCTGAGTGAGGTAACTCAATCACAAAAGAACACACATGATATGCACTCACTGGTAAATGGATATTAGCCCAGAAACTTAGAATATCCAAGATACAATTTGCAAAATTCATGAAATTCAAGAAGGGAGACTAAAGTGTGAATACTTTGTTCCTTCTTAGAACGGAGAACAGAATACCCTTGGAAGGAGTTACAGAGACAAAGTTCAGAGCTGAGATGGAAGGAAGGACCATCCAGAGACTGCCCACCTGGGGATCCATCCCAAATACAACCACCAAACCCAGACACTATTGCATATGCCAGAAAGAGTTTGCTGACAGGACCCTGACATAGCTCTGTCTTGTGAGGTTATGCCAGCGCCTGGCAAATACAGAAGTGGATGCTCACAGTCATCTATTGGATGGAACACAGGGCCCCCAATGGAGGAGCTAGAGAAAGTACCCAAGGAGTTAAAGGGGTCTGCAACCCTATAGGAGGAACAACAGCATGAGCTAACCAGTACCCCCCCCCCCCCCAGAGCTGTGTCTGTAGTTTCTTATGTAGCAGAGGATGGCCTAGTTGGCCATCAATGGGAGGAGAGGTTCTTGGTCTTGCGAAGATCATGTGCTCCAGTACAGAGGAATGCCAGGGCCAGGAAGTGGGAGTGGGTGACTTGGGGAGCAGGGCAAGGGGAGGGTATAGTGGGCTTTGGGGATATCATTTGCAATGTAAATGAAGAAAATATATAATTAAAAAAAGAAGAAAAAAGGTGGTCATGCACCGCTCAAAAAAAGAAAGGAAGAAAGAAAGAAAGGAAGGAAGGAAGGAAGGAAGGAAGGAAGGAAGGAAGGAAGGAAGGAGAAAAGTATTGTCTATGTCCTCTTATAACTACAAAGTTTATTATAGCGCTTTTTAAAAGATCCTTCTGCAAATACAACCATGCTCATCTGTTCCCATTTACTCCCACTCTTCAACTCCTCGTCCTCCAAGATGAAAGACAAAACATCACGTCTTTAAGAAGAAGATTGGCCTTGTGCTCTAGCCCACAGCTCACCATGTTCCACTTAAAACTAATACTACACAAGTCAGAGCACATGTGAGTCCTATTTTTAATTGTTAAATAATTAGAAGAAAAGCATTGCTTAACTTAAAGGAGCAATCTACTTCAGATGCCTCCCAACACAAGAGAAGGCATCTCTTTCAAAATGGATGAAATTATTTTTAAATAATCCCTAATGCATTTTGCATCCTTCCTGTACTTATTAATAAATTCTGGGATTCTTCTGAGTACTAGCAAAAAGAATGTAGACATTATAAATTAAAAATTAAGACCCCAATTTTGCAAATGTCAGCTTGGAAAGTGACTTACTTTTTCTTCACCTTTTCCTAGTTTCCTAACATGAAAGGTTGAATATAGATTTGGGATTGTACTTTTTAAAGATTTGATTATTCTGTGTGTCTGAGTGTTTTGTCTGCATGTGTGCCTGTGCACCACATGCATGCAGTGCCCTCGGAAGTCAGAAGGGGACTCCAAACACTACAGAAGGTTGTGAGGGGCTGCATGGGGGTTGAGAAGCCTAAGGCTGGTCCTCTGCAAGATCAGCCGGTGCTCTTAACTACTAACCCATCTCTCCAGCCCTATCTCCTTTTTCAATACAAGCATTTATGGAATAAAACTTTCTTCATTTACTAGGATAGCTGCATCCTGCATATTTCTATGTTTTTCTTCTTATTCCATTTAGACTGTTTCCCTGCCCTGCCCCAGACTTTCCGTGGGGCTCACAGGTGGCTTAAGAAGATATAGTTTAATTTCCAGGTATTTGGAGATTTCTCTCCCTCTGTTTCTGATTTCTGTTTCAATTCCATCATATCTAGAATGTACCACGCAGTTTCAGTTTTACCTAATACATTAACGTTTAATTTTGGTTCAGTGTATCTATTAGAGTGAGTAGTCCCTGTTTATTGGAAAAGACTGTTCCTGCTCTATGGTGTAATATTTTCTACATCCATTAGATGCGATTGGTTAGAGAACTTAATTTTTCTGTGTTCTTGCTGCCTTTTTGTCTGCTCTATAAGTCGCGGAGAGAGGCATATTGAAATATCCCACTATTATCATAGGACTGTTGTTTGCAATTTTGCCCACATGGTTTTAATTTCTGTAATTTTAAGTGAGTTCACACTCAGAGTCATGTTCTATTGACCCTTTTCAGTTAGGTAGTGTGGCTCTCTGTCCCGGTAATATTCTATGCTCTGCAGTCTATGTTGCCTGGTAACAGTACAGACTCCACACTTCCTATTCAGTTTTCACACTGTGGCATTTTTCTAGCTTTCTACTTCCAGTCTTGCTGTATCATGGCATTTGAAATAAGTTCCTTCCAAATAACAGAGATTTGAGACAGTTCTTTAAAAAAAAATCTATCTAAACATTCTCTGTCGTTTACTTGGTGTGGTTACCAAGCAATGATTTCTGGATAGGACTCCAATCGCTCAGAAAATAAAAGCAAGAAGCGACAAACAGAACTGGATCGAATTAAAAAGCTACTGCACCACCAAGGAAACAATCAATATAAACAAGTGAGGGCCTACAGCATGAAGAAAGACCTTCCTGCTAGGCATCATTAATTCCAGATTACATGAAGAACCCAAAAAGGGCCATTAGTGAAAGGACAAATAACCCAATCAATAAATCAATGGAAAATATGGAAACAGTCAGTTCTTAAAAGAACTCATACAAACCCCTGGTAACTGTCTGGGGAAAGAAAAAACCCTCAATACCTGCAGCTGTCAGTGGTTCAAGAGCAGCCTGAGCTACACAGAAAGACTCTATCAAGGGAAGACGAAAGAGACACAGCCCCTTAACCCCAGTCAGAATGGCTATTATTAATGAAGAACAACAATAAAAGGGGGGGAGTGGACAGCTGATGAGGACACTGGGTAAAAGGACCCTGCTGCCATGGCCATTGGTTGTCAGCTTGACTCTGAGCACCTGGGCATGCCTGTCAGAGATTTTCTTGACTGGATCATTTGAGAGCAGATGATGCACACTAAGCCTGGGCCACACATCCTGGTGGTGGTAGCCCAGACAAAAGGACCTGGAAGAAGGAAGATTTGGCTTTTCTCCTGCTTGTCCTCACACTTCTTGCCAAGGTATCTACCCCATTGCAGAGTCATTCCTTCACCTGTGTTAGAACCCACTTCCTCAGGATTCCAACACAAACTGAAGACCAGCAGCTCTCTGGGAATTCCCCAGCGCTTCCGCACCAGATTGAGACTACTGAGACATCCAGCCCGGTGGACTGAACAGCTACCAGACTCCTTGCCTTTCCACCAGGACTGCAGCCTGTGAGCTACTGTAATCTCTCTGTCTCTGTCTCTGTCTCTGTCTCTGTCTCTGTCTCTGTCTCTGTCTCTTTCCCTTCCCTCCCTCTGTTCCCCTCCCCCTTCCCTTCTTCCCTCCTTCCCTCTCCCACCCCACACATTCATTCTCTCAGTTCCCTCCCTCTCCTGCCCAGCACATTTGTTCTCTCAGTTCTCCCTCTGGAGTACCCTGATGAGCACATTTGTGTGTGGCTGACAGAAATAGAAACTTCTAGAAACATTATAGAAAACCTAATAGGTTCCTGAAAATAGATTCACCGTACAATGCAGGTACACACCACTCCTGAAGAAATCAAAGTCAACCATACAACAGAGACACCTACACACCAGGCACAGGCATCAGCAGAGTGTCCATCAATGAGTGAAGTGCGCGTTTTATACCACATAAACAATGAGATTCTCTCCTTGCAGGAAAATGATGGAAGAGGAGGTCAGCACACTGTGTGGAGCAAGCCGACCTGAGAAAAACAAATGCCACAGGCTTTCTCTCATATGGGGGGGGGGGGGAGGGAAGAGACAAGAAAGAAGACAGTATAGGCTATTGGAGCAAAGGAAAGGATGGAAGAGGAAGGAGACAGGAGACCTCTTCCAGGAGAAGCAGGGAGGTGCGTGTAGCAGGCCTCCGCACGCATAGGAAGGCCACAGCAAAACCTTTCATCTGTATAATGAGTATGAGGCAAGTAGCTCAGGCCACTTATATTTGACATCCTCATCACTAAGTTTGAATTTAAATCTACCACTTTATTTGGCTTGATGTTGTTGTTGTTGTTGTTGTTTTTCTTCCCTCCTGTATTTGCTCTCTCATGTTATGCATTCTGGTTTTGTTTGGATTTCATCTGGATTTGTGTAGCAATGGCTTCGGGATTATAAAATGCATTCTTACCACTTCCCTTCACTTAGAATCCATATTTTACCACCTCAGCAGGACTGTAGAATGTGTGTGATTGCAGACACTCCTTATCACCCACCCCACCACTATTTTGTAATGAGTCTAGGAAGATATTCAGTTGCTAAAGCTTGCATTGCAAGCATGAAGACCTGAATTGAAAAAAGAAAGAAAGAAAGAAAGAAAGAAAGAAAGAAAGAAAGGAAGGAAGGAAGGAAGGAAGGAAGGAAGGAAGGAAGGAAGGAAGGAAGGAAGGAAGGAAAGAAAGAAAGAAAGAAAGAAAGAAAGAAAGAAAGAAAGAAAGAAAGAAAGAAAGAAAGAAAGAGAAGGGAGAAAGGGAGGGAGGGAGGGAGGAAGGAAGGAAGGAAGGAAGGAAGGAAGGAAGGAAGGATGGAAGGAAGGAAGGAAGGAATAGGGAGGGAGGGAGGGAGGGAGGAAGGAAGGAAGGAAGGAAGGAAGGAAGGAAGGAAGGAAGGAAGGAAGGAAGAGGGAGTGAGGCACTGTGCCACTGTGCTTGTAATCCCAGTACTCAGGGAAGCAGAGATGGCAGATTCCTGGGACTCTGTGGCCAAGCCAGCTTTGACAGCTTGGCAAGAAGCAGACTAGTGAAAGATCCTGTCTCAAAACAAAAATAAAATAACAACCACAAACATCTAAGACAAAAAAAAAAAAAACAAAAAACAAAAAACAAAAAACGGTGGGTGACTGCCTGGGTGTACATGAGGAAAAAAGATGTTGTGTTGCCCTCCGGCTTCTGCATCCACACACAAGATGTGCACCTGTTCACACACAGACACACACACACACACACACACACACACACACACACACACACACACAAATGAATAAGGTAATTGTACCTATGTCTGCTGGCAACTCTGTCAGGCAACACTATGCTTGACAACAAGTATAATGTGTTAAGGGGAAAACTATCCTATTTCCATAGGCACCAATGGTTCTGGTGGCTCCACCCTCATTTCCTGGCACTCTGTTTCCTCTAGTCAGGTTTCCCCTCTGTCTGCGTAGCTGTCCTTAGCATCCTCATGGATCAGACTGGCACATTCCTTCCGTTGTTTTAGCGTCTTACCATCTGAGCCATCTTGACGTTACTTTCATTTGTGAAGGATATTTTTTTCCTGGATGTAAAATCATGAATTGACAGATTTTATGTTTTTTTTTTTTTATGTACAAAGAGTGAGAGATTTTAGAGCACTCAATCCTAAATGGGATGTTTTCATCAAACCATCCTCTTAGGGCTCAGAGACCCATGAAGAAGGGGAGGCAAAGACTGTAAGAACTGAAGGAGACGATGACTCCTAGCAAGCAGCAACACTAATGCACACAAGAACTCACAAGACTGACAGCAAGCCCAGGACTATCCTGTCCCGTGGGATTCAGTTATTCGTGGGTGCGAGAGGAACCGCAAACCTGGAAGGAGATGAGAGGAAGGGAAAGAAAACAGGAGACCAAGCAAATTTGTCCAGGTCTCGTTTATTATGCTGAGGTGCCTTCTTTTTAAAGCATACATCGCGGGGAATAGGGGAGGGGTCAAGGGGGAATTTTACAAAGAACAAAGAATCAGGCATCTGCTGACATGGGGGCCGAAGTCAGGTGCCAGGCAGCAGGCACTCTCTGCATCTTGTCTCCGGAACATAGATCCTCCTTGACAGCCTTGGATGTCAGACTGGGCTCAGGCGTAACTCATGTCCTTGGATGGCATGGGAGTTCAGGAAGAGATAGGAAAGAGGGGACTATAATTCAGCTTTTACAGCCTCAGATGCCAGGAAGGGAATAGGGAGGAGAGGGTGATAACCAGCTCCTAGCATGAGGCTATTTGGCCTGTTAGGGAGATTGTGAAGGGCTTGCTTTCTCACGGGACGGTCTCTGACATCTCCCCTTTCTGAATTAAATTTAATAAGGCCACACTAACTGAGGTGATCAAATAATTTTTTCATCCTTGGATGAGCAGGCATTACCATGGCTGGGGGGGACATTGACCCGATTCCTCCCGTGGGTGCTGTCACAGGTCCACACTTGTGGCTCTTGGTATCTTTTGGGGAGGGAAGGCAGAGCCTTAGAAAAGTTATTTATTTGCAACTGAAACTAGATACCAACCTCCATCCAAACTGGGTTTGTCTCTGAGGGAACTCAGAAATGGTCAATTGGGACCTTCCCCTGCAATACTTAGCTTGCACCCATGCTGGGCCCATACTGGATTCATATTTATCACAAATCAGCATGCACAGTTCTGAGTTCTGTGCAGCTCTCGTAGGAGAATTGTCAACCTCAGATTCAGTAAGGCCTCTATAAGAATTATGCCAATTGTAACACCACAATTTGTGGCTCTTAAGCTATAGTAGGAGCTGGAGGTCACCCTTTCTCATCTCTATTGTCTCCAAAGCCTGAGGAACCAAGGGGACTCTGCATTAGCAGCAAGGGTGGAAAATTGGAGACGAGTCGCTTTTTCTGCCTCGGTGGGAGGAGGATCTTCTTCGTCTGAGTCCTGGATATCCAGCTGTTTGTAGTGGACTGCAACCGGCTTACTTAAAGCAGCTTCAATCTGTGACTTAACAAAACTGGCTAATTTTCTAAAGGCCCAGGGGCCAAAAGACAAAAGCAGCAAAATACCCATGAAAGGTCCTAAAAGTGTGGGAAGCAAGGTGGTGACCCAAGGAGAAGTAGAAAACCAATTTTTATACCAATATTCTTGTTTCTCTCTGTTGCGTTTTCTCTCTTCTAAACCAGATCTAACTTTGTCTATGCTATCTTGAACTAAGCCAGTCTTGTCAGAGTAAAAACAACATTCTTCTTTGAGGGCTGCACATAACCCTCCTTCTTTAAGGAACACTAAATCAAGACCTCTCCTGTTCTGTCATACCACTTCAGACAGAGAGACCAAGGAATCTTTTAAATTTTTTAAGCCTCTCTGTAGCTCTTGTATATCTCTGTCCCCATCAAGGTGGAGCTGAGTATATTGCTGTTGAGAAGTGACCAAAGAGGCAATGCCTGTTCCTGTGCCTGCAACTCCCAAGCCTAGGATCACTGCTAAGGTTACTGCAGAAATAGGCTCTCTTTTATTACGGGGTAGATCTGTGTCACTCTTCCAGAACTGGAGGAGGTCTTCTGCATGGTGTACTGTCAGCTTCGGGAGAAGCTGAACTACAACACAATAATCTCTGTCATCTAAAAAGGTCTGAGTAACTATATAGGTAGTAAGTCCAGTAGAACATGCTAAATAAGTGCCATTAGGTGCTCCAAGATATCGAGAGGTGGCCTCTACTTTAATAGTCTGATTGCAAACCTCTAATAAGGCCTGGGGAGGAAGCATGGAAGGCCCCAAAAGGCAAAAACATATGCCAGACACCTGACTTAGAGTGAGCCCATCATGGCTCTCAGGGTGCCATCCAAGTTTGCTGGAATCATTAATTGCGATAACTGATCCAAATGTTGCCACCCCTTCGTAAAGGTAGGTTGAGGAGAAAAATGCTCCCAACATTCTTCATATTCAGTAGCACTAGCTGCGTGTATAGTAGCAATTGATGCATTTACTAAGGATAAAATCAATTCTGCGGAGGAGGGGGATCCAGCAGGTAAAGTAGGCTGGAATAGAGTAGTCCCAGGTGGACCTAAGGTAACAGTCTGTGGAAGACTCGGCTTTCTAGGATATGAGAAATGCAAAATGAGATTGGGGCTTATAGCAGCTGACCCTAAAGATGGGGTGTTCTTAAGTAACTGGATTCTGAAAGTTACTTCGAAATCTTTTTCATCTCTATAGATGCATAAACCCCACTCAGCTCCTCATGTATATTCCCAATTAAATGTTTTCCCTGAGTCAGTAAAGGAGATCTCCAAGGTGTTGCAACATCCTTTGGAAGTCTGAATGGAACTAGCACAGGCAGCATAATCGGGCCTGCTCTGGACCTTTATTAGGTCCCAGTTAGAGGTGGGTTTCCAATAGGTGTCTCCTGTGGTCTCACAGCCCCAGGAAGCACAGAAATAATCAGGGGCGAAACCACATTTATAATTAAGAGTGCGACTCCTGTGACTGGGGCCAGGACAAATATACATGCCCCATCTTTTTAAAACACTGGCAAGTGTTCTCCAACAACTTAAACTAGCACATCCAGGAGTGGTATAGGCAACTTGTCTTGCATCTTCAATAGCTTGTTCTTGTGGCAGGAATTCTGAGTGAGTTCCCCAGTCATTATGACCTCCTAGGACTAATTTACAAAGATCGATTCTCAGGATGGGCCATGGGATAGAACCTTCAATTTTGGAGGTGGCATTAGCTATGTCACAGGCCTCATTAATGATTAGCCAGGTGTAATTATACAGTCCATAAGGATTTTTCTTAACTTGGCAATATGCTTCTCATCAGGCAAAGACACAGCCAAATCTCGATGATCAGGAGTGACTTCTTTCGTGGCACCTTAATTTTTCTGTAAAGAAGCACATTTAGAAATTTCCTCAGGGTTTTTCTGGTCAGCCAGAAACACAGGACAGCCCAGGTTCAAGCCAATGGGGTCCTAGCTCCCACCCCTAACCAAAACCTATTGCAGTTGGCCTCTGCTTCATGTGAAGGAAAAGGTAGTTTTTACCCAGTGATATCTCACTGGGTATATTAATCACACTTCAGGGTAGGCCCATGCCCAGCAGTAGACCACAAAACAAACTCAATGATATTTTTATAGATTTTTCTTTGTCTCAGATTGCTTTATTGCTTTGTTTGTTTGTTTGTTTGTTTGTTTGTTGGTATTTGTCTTACTGGTTTTTGCTTGTATATTTTGGTTTCCATATTTGTGGGCTGTATGTGTATGCTTCTTGATTTTGTTTGTTTGAGTTTTTTTTTTTTTTGTGTGTGTGTGTCTAGTTAGTCAATTAGTTTGCTTTCTTGTTTAGCTTATAAAAAGAGAAAAAGAAGGTATGAAGAAGGGTTGGAGTGAGTGGGTGAGTAGGATTTGGGAAGAGGAGACAGTATGATCAGATTATATTGTATGAAAGGTTTTTTTCAATAAAAAAATAATTTCTGTATTATTTTATATTTCTTCCTGGTCTCTGTGTTCTGAGGACAATCCACAGTATCTTATCCATTGTTCCTTTGTTACTGTAGCATCTCCCCCCAAAAAATGCTTGCAAGCCTTCTCTGGATCTTTATGTATGTCTTTGTTGGGTTTCTGTGTGTTTCAACCTGCTGACAGTTTATTTATCTGAAATCAGTAGGTTACATGAGATGTCTGCAGCCATTATACCCTCAAATTTGTAATTGGTACCACACCTTTCCATTTCCCTTCTAAAACCCTGCACACAAATTCGAGATCTTTTTACCACTGCCCCATGGGTGCTAGGGCTCTACTTCTGTTTCCTAATTTAGCCTTTCTCCCCTGCTACATTAGAGACTAACTTCTTTCCCTTCTACACTCTGACACTCTCTTAGAAAAGACACCATGACCAAGGCAACTCTTACAAAGGGAAAACACTTCATTGGGGCTGATTTACAGTTTCAGAGGTTTAGTCCATTGTTGTCATGATGGCAAACATAGTGGTGTGCAGGCAGACATAGTGCTGGAGACGAGGCTGATTCTATATCTTGATTCAAAGGTGTGCAAAAGGAGACTGTGTGTCACCCTGGATGTAGCTTAAGCATAGGAGACCGCAAAGCCATCCCCCACAGTGACACGGTTCCTCCAACTAGGCCACACCTCCTAACAGTGCACTCCTGGTAGGTCAAATATTGAAACACATGAGTCTATGGGAGCCATACCTATTCAAACCACCACAGCCACCCAGATGGTCTTTGTTAGTTTGGTTTGGTTTGGTTTGGTTGTGATCCCAAGTTCTTAGAGCCTTTTCTTTAGGAAAGCAATTTAAATTTTTATAAATCATTTCATATAGTAACAAATAAAACAACATCCCACTAAATCTTCCTCAATGAATCAGTGCAAGGCCATCTTGACCATTCCTAGAACCAAAAAGCTAAATTTAGTAGACGGCTTATTGATGTTATTTTATATTTTTGAGTATTTATCTGCATTTATGTATGTGTACCACATGCACTCCTGGAGCCCACAGACTTTGGAAGAGATCATCAGATTCCCCTGAAATTGAAGTTAAAGAAGATGATGAGCCACCACGTAGGTGTTAGGAATTGAACCTATGTCTCCTGAAAGGTCAGCCAGTGAGCTTAACTGATGAACATCTCTCAAGGCCAGGGACAGCTAATTTTTTAAAAAGAAGCATGATGGAGAAAAGAAAAAAGAAAGCAGAAAGGAAAAGTGCAGAAGGATGAGGCTGGGAAGATGGCTTAGTGAGGGCCTGGCCTCAAGCATGAGACCTAAGTGTGGACCTTCAGCCCTCAAGTAAAAAGCTACCTGCAGTAGTACTGTCTTAGTCAGGGTCTCCACTGCTGTGAGGAAACACCATGCCTTCTCCCCAGCAAGTTTCAACGAAGGTGGTTTATTTGGCTTATGCTACCACAGCATTGTTCATCCTCAAAGATCATCAAGACAGAGACTCACTCAGAGCCAGAACAGGGGCTGGTGCAGAAACCATGAAGGGGTGCTGCTTTAGGCTTGCTCCACCTGCTTTCTTATAGAACCCGGAACCACCAGTCCAAGGACAGCACCACCCACAACGTACTGTCCCTTTCACCCACCAATCGCTAATTAAGAAAATGCCCTACAGGCTTTCCTACATCTCAATCCCATGGAGACATTTTCTTAACTGATATTCCCTCCTCCAAGATAACCCTAGCCTGTATCAAGCTGACATAAAACCTAGCCAGGAGAAGAAGGCACCTGTAATCTCAGCATCAGGCAGTGGAGAGAGGAGGTCCCAGGGACTTGCATGGCCTAGCCAAATCAGTGAGCTTCAGACTCAATGAAAGACCCTGTCTTAAATATATGGTAGATGGGACTGGAGAGGTGGCTCGGTGGCCAAGAGCACTGGCAGCTTCTCTGGAGGACCCCGGTTCAATTCTCAGCACTCACATAGCAGCTCACAGCTGTCTGTAACTCCAGGATCTGACACCCTCATGCCGACATACATGCAGGCTAACTTGGTTAGATGGGTACTGTCTGGGAGCTTAAAGCATCTCCAGTAGCTTGTGGGAATTCACATGCCTGTGAATTCTCCAGAGATCATTAGATCATGAGGGCTATGTCCTAATGAATGGGTTCATCCAATGAAAGAATCAAAATCGAAATAGGCTATGGGAAAGTGCTGGGATGTGGGACATAGGGTCTAATTGAAGACAGTAGGTCAGTGGTCGAATGCTCTCTAGTCTGCTTCCTGAGGTGCTGTGCCATACTGTCACATGGATGGAAACCTCTGAAACCACTACCAAGACCTTTCCTCTCATAGTTTACCATATGGTGACCACATCAATGAGGCTAGACCAGCCCACCTCTGAGGGTCCTGAGCTGAGGACCATAGAGATTTAGCCCTACAGCCCATTCATTGGCCACACATATGCACTCTTTGTAATAGGATGATCATCGTACATGCAGGCTGTTCTTGTACTCTGAAGTAAATTGATGAACTCTTGAACTCTGAAGTAAATTGAGGGGACTGTGAGAATATCTAACTTTGCAGGTGACTGGAGGGGAGGTATGGACTTCACTGCCACTAGCGTCTGAAGCTGGAGCATTGTCCTTTAATTTCTTGGGTCTCTTGGTAGCTGGAGTCGGGTTTGAATTGAGTTGTTGCACAGCAAACTGGTGCTGGAGGATCATGTTGGTCCTCACAGACATCACACGCTTTCAAGAACAAAGGTATAGCTTTGCCCAAAGAAGGCAATGTCTGTCTCACAGCTGCTGAAGAGAACCAGAGTCAAATAGTAGCTTAAAGAATATAAACAGATTTATTCAGAAGCCATTGCACTAGGGGGAGAGACCTCAGTATAAAACTCAGCTCAGCTCCAAACACACAAGAAGAGAGCAGTGGTCTCAGCAGACAGAAAATGAGCAAGAGCAGCATCAGGGCACAGGGATGCTGGTTAACCTGGCCTGGCAGCACTCTTGCAGAATGCATGTTGTTAGACATCATGCAGGTAGTTCTGGAAGATGAGGAACCAGTACAGAGATTGAGAAAGGCTCTCTCTAAATGGCCTTCATAGAATTCATGCTGCTATGATTTGAGTATGAAATCTATTCTATGGATTCACATGTTTGACCACTTGGCCCCCAGCTAGTAGTTTTGAGATGTTGTGGAACTTTATGGAGGTGGAGCCTGACACAGAGGGGTCTTGAGGTTTATATGCAGTCTCCACTTCCTATCTGCTCCCCACTTCCTGTCAGCTCCCCACTTGCAGACTGAGGATGTGTTATCACCAGGTACCACTCGTACCTGCTGCTATGCCCAATCTGCCAGGCATCTCCTCTTAAACTGCCCAAGCCAAAATAAACCCTTCATCCTTTAAGTTGCTTCTTGTCAGGGATTTGGTCACAACATCAAGAAAAGTAGCTCTCCTGGTTAGCTTTCTACTATACGATAAAGACCATGACCAAAAGCAACTTTGTGGAGAAAATGTTTATTAAGCTTGTAGATTGTGATCACAGTCTATTAGCGAGGAAACCAAGGTAAGAACTCAGGGGAGGAACCTGGAGGCAGGAACTTAAGCAGAAGCCATAAAGGAGTATTGCTTATTGAGTAGTTTGCTCTCCATGGCTTTGCTCAGCCTGCTTTCTTATATGACTCAGGACCACTTGACAGGGGTGGTACCACCCAGTGGCCTGAACCCTACCACATCAATCACTAATCAAGAAAAGGCCCTACAGATTTGCCTACAAGCCTATCTGGTGTAATAATTTTCTCAACTGAAGTTCCTCTTCCCAGATGACTCTACCTTGTGTCAAGTTGACAAAAATATACATGCTGTAACTAGACTTGGTCAATGGAAGGCCAAGGTCAAGGCTTATTAAAAAGAAGCCACAGAGGAGTCTGTCTAAAGTATAGCTAAGGAAAGTCTATCACAGCAAAGTTGTATTGGATGGACATGGTATTAGAAGCATAGAATGATATGGAACATATCACTACCTTTCATTCTCTCTGTGTATGTCTATGTCTATGTCTCTGTCTCTCTGTCTCTCTGCCTCTCTGTTTCTCCTTCTCTCTCTCTCTCTCTCTCTCTCTCTCTCTCTCTCTCTCTCTCTCTGTGTGTGTGTGTGTGTGTGTGTGTGTGTGTGTGTGTCTGTGTGTGTCTGTGTGTCTGTGTGTGTCTCTGTGTGTGTGTGTGTGTGTGTGTGTGTCTGTGTGTGTCTGTGTGTCTGTGTGTGTGTCTGTGTGTGTAAGGCCCTATAACTCAATACTCCACACACATGTTAAAACGTGTAAACTGTGTGGGCTGGTATGAATGAACCTCTCTTGAAGACCTTCAATGCTAAGCTCTATGACTGGGCTCATTTAAAGGGAGCTAAAGCCATAAGGGAGCAGTGTATATAGTGGCCCTGTGTGCAAAGCACCTGCTTCTTCCACAGCCAAAAAGGGCTGAGAGGAGAAAGAGTGGGAGCTGATTCCAAATAGAGGAGGTTGGCTTCAGGGATTAGCATAAACACTCCCAAGTGCTTCTTGATTAGATGAGCCCCCAGCTGGCTTCACAACAGCACTGTGCCTTTGAAAACAAAACACTCCCTAAAAATAGTTGTCTCCTAGGATTTGAGAAGCAATGAGTTTTTGGAGACAAGTTTTCTTGGGTTTCAATAGAATCCCTGCCAGGCCTAACCTAATTTGATGAAAATTCACCAAGTCTCTCTTGGGTAGACTATATCAGTTTGCATCTCTGTTACTGTGATAAAACATTAACCAAAACCAACTTGTGGAGGAAAGGGTTTATTTCATCTTACAACCCCCAGGTCACAATCTATCACTGAGGGAAGACAGAGAAGGAAGCAGAAGCAGAAACAGAAACCATGGGAGAACATAGCTTATTAGCTAGCTTCTCCTGGCTTTCTCAACTACTTTGTTTACATAGCCCAGGCCCACCTGCAGAGGGATTGCACCACCAACAGTAGAATGGACCCTCCCATATCAATCACCAATCAGAAATGTCCCATAGACATGACCACAGACCAATCACATGGAGGCAACTCCTCAATGGGAGTTCCCTCTTCCCAAGGGACTCCAGTTCATGTCAAGTTGAAAGAACTAGCCAGCACATAGTGGGAAGTAGGGCATGGCTAGACAAGCAGACTCCCAGACTGTTTCTGTCCAGAACAATGGTCATAATTCTGAGTACGTTTCTCCTTCAACCTCTATGATTTAGAAAAACAAACTCAGCTTGGAGCAAAACAGATGCAGAGGGGAGCTGGCCAGCCCTGGACATTGTCCCAGGGAGGTAGCAGATCCGTACATGGAGGCCATTTCCACTCCCCCTCTAAAGAAGGTACTTCTGTAACCTTCCCTCCTTTACCTGCCTATTGCTCTTAGATGGACTTTGAGGCTGTGTCCCAAGAAACATGTTCTAATAATACCATAAAGTGGAAAATGCACTAAGAACATCTTACCTTGCAACAACACAGTGTCATAGGCTTCCGGGTGTTACATGCGTTCCCTCATGGCCTCAAAGCTGACTGGGAATATCTGCCATCGTCCAGAATTATAAGAGACGACCAGGAGGAGATCCAAAGTCAGACCCTAAAGTACAGTTTCCACCAAATGCATATAGCATGGAATATTTCAAACCATTGTTAGTTAGGTGTGGACGTGCATATTTTTAACGTTGTTTAAATGGGTGGCAATATCCATCAAGCTCTGAAGACGCATAATGAGGTCCTCATTTGTATGCAGTTGCCAGGCAGCACAGGATAGATAGCTAGCCTTTAAAAGGTGAACTTCTAACATTCTGGTTAAGGACTATTGCATGAGCTATGTGTCCACTGCAAAACCAAAACCCGCTCCTTTGCCTCCACCCTCAGACCATGCCTCCCTCTGGCCAGCTTTCTTATTGGTGGCCTGCCTGCTTTTCTCCTATGGAACCCCTCAGACCATCTCTTTACCCCTTACCTTGAGTGGCTTCTCTCTGGGCAGTTGTAATAGATGTTGAGGCTAACGGAAGCTTGGCCATGATGCCAGAGGCTGGGGGGCTTTACACGTGGGTGTGAGTTCACTCAATCTCATGTGGCCGCTCTGCTAAGGCAAGGTTTTCCTAAAGGACCCCAAAGCCTACCTCTGCCAGAAGCTGAACATGCAAGATGCTGCTTTCCCTGTAGACAGCTGAGCAGCCCCAGAGCGGGCAAGGCCCCAGTCTCTGAGTGATAGGAGCCCAGCTGGCCCTCCTCTCGTGGGTGGGTTGCTGTTCACTAATGTTGGGCCCCGCTCCTCACCACCCAGCAGCAGAGGAAGGACTTCTCCCATCATCCTCACTAT
Organism: Mus musculus; assembly: GCF_000001635.26. Lineage (NCBI taxonomy): Eukaryota > Metazoa > Chordata > Mammalia > Rodentia > Muridae > Mus > Mus musculus. The sequence goes on along the minus strand of NC_000077.6, from coordinate 6,997,725 downwards.
GGTCTTTTCCTGTGGGATTAATCAAGCTGTCTGTTTTCACGCCTGACCCAGGGACTTGGCTGGCTACAAGACAGCATTTTTTATCTCCAGAGCTTCCTCAGCCAGGACACGTATCAGCTGTGTGGTGACATCTCCTCTCTCCCGAATGTTTCAACATCTTTCCATGTCTCTCTCTGTAGCTGTCTCTGCTTTCTGGCTATAAACTGGAGGTGTTGGGCTGGTAGTCCCCCAGGAGCCCTGAGGCTCCAGGAATGACATGATTTTGACAGCAGCAAGTCCACATTCCTTTCCACTGGATGAGGAAGTGCGTGTCTAGAAGAGAAAATACAGGCTCAAAGGCCAAGGCCTAAATCCCACCAAAGTCACTCTTCTGTCAGACAGGGCTGCCAAGAGTCCCCTCTTAGTGGGAACACACCAAGGAGCAGTATGCACTGATTCCCCTTCCATTCAATAACCAGGCTGCCCTTTTGGCTTCACTGAGGTGGGACCTGGGGTGGGTAGCCAGGAAGAGCATCAGCTCTGGCATTAAGCCAAAAATGCTAGATAGAAGTTTAAGAACCAGACCTGGCCACAAAGGTGACATCTAACAGCTTTTTCTGAGGCAATTTAAAAAATGATTTTTAACACGAAAGCCCAGATCTCAGTTGCTCCTGGAAAACCTGATGAACTCTCAGCCATGGGCTCTCTGGCCGTAAGAGGCTAACCTGCTGTAAACGTAGTAAACAGCTGGCCAGCTCCTCTTGCTGTGGTCTGGGCTTGTGCCTGGGGCATCAAAAGTGGAAAAAGATGAGAAACAAGATGACCTCTGAGGCTCCTGTACATATTTTCCAATGTCATTAGGAGGAAGTTGATTTCTCCTAACAGCGCTATAGCTTAAATGCTCCATTAAACATTTAGACCTTGGGTAGCAAGCCTTCCAGCTGCTCCTTGCTTGGGCTACAGAACCTGAGGGAGGCTCCTGCCACCGAGAGCACAGTGAACTTTGTCCCCAAGACAAAGGGAGGCAACAGGGATGATCCAACCCTGAAATGTCTGTACCAGCAAACACCTGCATGGCCTCTGTGTCCATGTGGGCATCCCAGTGTCCCTTCTTTCCTTATATAAACTATAGATAAATGTTCTTTAGAGCTCAGATGCCTTGCGAAAGATAACTTGATATTCGCCCCAAGATGGCACAGCAGCTGCCCCTGGAGGGGTGATAGATGGCCTTATAGGCCGCCCTTTGAGAACGGGCATCTAGAGGAAACGTACCATTCATTGATTCGTTTCTCTATTTGTGTATTCTTTTTCAAATATACTGCCTTTACTATGCACCAATTAGAACTGCTGGGTCTGGAACACAGACAACACCCAATGCTTGTGAGGGCAGTGAACCATAAGGACTCCGTGGGAAAGCAGAATTGAGCTTCAGAAGTCAGGCCAGCCATTTCTTACAAAACTCTACATACTCTCACCATAAACCCAGCAATCTACTCCTGGGCCTTCACCCGAAGAAACTGAAAGTCCATATCCACACAAAAGAGTGTAATGGAAGTCTATTCTGCTTCACACATAGTTGGCAAATGTGGTCAGGGGCATTGATATGCTGAGGAGGGTCATGAGTTGGAAGCCAGTCTAGCATAGACAACACAGTGAAACTCTATAAGAACCAAAACAGTGGCTGTGGTCCCCCAAGACAGAGGGAGGAGACATGGCTGGAGATGCATTCCTGAAATGACGTCTCTATACGAGACAAACTAAGATGTCCTTCGGTGGGTGAATGGATAAGCACACCGTGATGCACCCAACAATGGAATATTACTCAGCACTAAACCAAACTAAGCTATGGTGATTAAGACATGGAGCAAAGTTAAGTATGTATTACCAAGTGAAAGACCCCAAACTAGAAGTCAAAATCTATGACATTCTAGAAAAACAGAATCTAGAAAGGGAAGGAAAAGATGAGAGGTCACCAGTGGTCAGGGGAGGGAGGGATGAGTAGAGGGAACTGGAGAGACACAGAACAGTGAGAATCCTGGTGACTTTACATTTTACTCCATACACAGTGTGCAATATCGAAGATGAACCCAAGTATAAACCATGGGTGCAGAATGACGATGTTAGTGGGCTACCATTAAGTAAGATGGATGCTTAGGGGTGAGGGGATGACTGTGTTTTCTTTCCATTTTTTCCAGACACTGAAGAGGGGCTGAGCCTTTCCCCCATGAGACACAAAGCAAAAAGCTTCCTGGATGTGCTGATTCAAGAAATCTCACAAAGTGCCGAAATCGACAGTTTCATCACTGTGACCCAGACCAAGTCAGCTCCGAGCTGCAGCACCTGCTGGTGGCTTGGAAGGCATCTTGGGCCATCCTGCCTGGCATAGACAACTACTCTGGAAGAAAACCTAGCATAGAGGTGGGTGGTTGGGGAAAAGTCTGGACCGGGAAGGAAGCTGGATGGAAATGGAGCTAGGTGGGAAGGGAACAGGACAGGAAGTGGCTGGGTGAGAAAAAGTTAGACATAACGGGCGGGGGAGGTAGGCAGCAGCAAGCAGGACAAAAGGATGTGGTTTCCATAGAACTGGCTTCCCCAAGTTGCTGGGCAGTACCTGGCAGAGGTGTGTGCAGCCAAAGAATGACAATAATCTTCCCACGTGATAGCACCCCATTCAAGGAAACTGGACCTCTTAGACTCCTCAAACTGCCATCTACTCCCCCCCATGTGGAAGGGACCCAAGCCCCAGGTTTGCAACCCAAGGCTACCTGTGGCCACACCTGCCCTTCCCCACGGAACAGGTGCGTGCATTTTGAGGCACGGAAATGTTTTCCTTGGGTGTCTTTAAATAGCGTGAATGTTTGGTTTTGCCCTTTGTGCTATCCCGGGCTTTCTGCATCGTCCCTTTACCCTTTCTCTTTGGCTCAGCATCTAGAAAAGCTCCTCGGACTTTATTTATGTGACTGTTTTGCTTCTCCACAGTGTGTGTCTGCACTTCACTCCATCAATGAGCTTTTAGACCTGCTATTTATAAGCCATCTCCTCCCTTGTGGCCTTTCTTGCACCCTTTGTCCTCTCTGTCACCTCTAGGTGTTTGCTTTGGCCCCCTTTTATCTCTCTTGTCGCTAATTTCAGTAAGAGTGCAGCACACACAGCTCTGTCCTTGCCGCTAGGATGGATGCCACTCCTCTGTCTTTTCTAAGTCAGACTCAGCACCACTGTTTGTTTGAAAATCCCTATTTTGTACATTCCACGTTTCTCACTCATTCTGGCAGGGAGAAGCTGCATCTCACAGAAAATTATTCAGTCACATCACTGTAGTTCTTAGAGCCTAACTTCCCCCACGTGAGCCAAGCGATGACCAAGCTTCCAAGGCCCTTCTTTATTTATAGTCCAGGACATACAGTCTCCAAAGACAGGATGAATTCAGCTCTTGGTCTAGTCCCATTTGCAGAGAAGTCAGCAAAAAGACTGAGCAACACGTGTTTCCTCTGGGCCTGCGCATGTGCATGCACATGCAAACATAAGTGCGTGTGTGCGTGCGTGCATGTGAAGATTTCTTGCTCTGAGTAGTGGATTAGTCAGTTGGTTGGTTAGTGACTGAGATCCTTGATTGGTTGGTTAGTGAGTTTCATTTGTTTGGTTTTGGTTATTTATTTTCTGTAATCCAGGAGTTGGATTCCAAACATATTTGAGTCCCTACTCTCTCATCTCAGGGGTCAGTGCATTCTTTAAGTCCCTGGTCACCTGTTTATGGTGGACATCCTACCTCTCCAGCAGGCTCCTTGGCACTGAGGATCTGCACTGCATGAAGCCATGCAGGGAGATCATAAGGCCTGGCTGGCCGGGATTCAGTTCTGTCTCAAACTTTGGACTTCCGTTGAAATTTTGCCTAGCCAGCTAAGATTTCCAAATTTGCAAAATTAGCATTAAAATCTTCAAAGAGCAAAGTTTCCTCATAAGATCAGCAATTCTTCTCACTTCTTTAGCAAAAAACCCCAAAATATCTCCTCTGCCTCACATTTTGTCAAATTTCCTCCTCTTGCTCAGCTGAACAAAGGGGCTAACCCGGGCAAAGCAAAAGGCATGATGTGGCCAATCTACCCAGGCAGGCCTTTGTTGGTGGACAAGAGACGGTCTGAATCATCAAATCCATCTGCAGTCAGTGTGGCTGGAACTGCACCTGCCGTTGTTCCAACGATGCGCCCAGCTACTCATTCCCCGGCTTCATCTTGCTTTCTGTATTTCTGTGATGGTCTATGAGCTTCTGGGCTGAGCTTAACAGCCTTTAAAGCAGTTCTTACAATAACATTGGCAAGACTGTTGATCTCATTTAACCACCAAACAGCCTGAGAATCAGAATATACTGTCAATCGCCCTCTGGAACCATGCTTACTGCACTCAGGGACTATCAGCCATACATCACTCCTGCATGGGACTCTCCCGTGCTGCATATGACCATCAGCCATATGACACCATCACACACGGTGACCACTTCCCTAGCATCCTCCTATCTATAATGTAACCCAGTTATTCCAGGAATACACAGGGCATAATTCCTCCCTCCCTCCTTACAAAGATCCATATGCCCTTTTGCCTTGTCAATTCTTTCCTATTCCTTCATGTTTTCAAACTTCTGTTTCTACACCCTTCACGTACTGTTGAGTGGCCAGGTGCCCACAGTACATAAAAGCCAACACTGTGGCACCGTTCTTTGGGAAAGAAAGAAAGAGAGAGAGAGAGAGAGAGAGAGAGAGAGAGAGAAAGAGAGAGAGAGGGGGGGGAGGGAGGGAGGGAGGGAGGGAGAAAGAAAGAAAGAAAGAAAGGAAGAAAGAAAGAAAGAAAGAAAGAAAGAAAGAAAGAAAGAAAGAAAGAAAGAAAGAAAGAAAGAAAGAAAGAAAGAGAGAGAAGGGAAGAGCGAGCTTTGTGGTGGAGTTGATCAGAAAACAGGAGCCAAAGCTCAGTGCTATCTCTTCCATTGGGTGGTAGCAGGAAGACCTGTCTGTGTGGGCGGGTGTGTGTGTGTGTGTGTGTGTGTGTGTGTGTGTGTGTGTGTGTGAAGCTGCTTGCTGGGTGTATACCGCAAAGTGACTTTTGAGTTTATACAAGTACAGACAGACAGTCATCAGGCCTCCTGATACATGTTCTTTTTTAGGGAAGGAAGGCCTACCGTGATCTGCCTGGGGTGTTTTTAGGCTCAGGCATTAGAAGATTATCAAGAGGTCCAGCTGGCTTCTCCCTCACACAGTCATTCTTTTAAAAGAATTTTTTTTTTAAGATTTGTTTATTTTATGTGAATAAATGTCTTGCCTACATGTATGTATGTGTACCATGTGGGTGGTTGGTGCCTGTGAAGAGCAGAAGAGGGTGTCGGATGCCCCAGAACTGGAGTTAATGGATGAGAGTGAGCTGCTTTATGGGTGCTGGGAACTGAACCTGGGTCTTCTGTAGTACCTAGATCCTCTGCAAGAGCAGCAAGTAGTTGTAACCACAGAGCATGACTCTCATGTCCATTCTTGAAAAGGTGGTTTCAAAACATCTTTGGGTGGATTCTGGAAGCTTTCTCTGAAACTAATTTAAGTTCCCGGTGTTCCTGAGCCTTAGCCGGTTTGGATCCACAGACACTAACCCAGAGGGCTCGAATCTTCCCGAATCTTCTGTTTCCGGACCCCCGTAATCCTGCCACATACCTTCTCATTAGCTTCCTTTCCCTCCAATGTCTTCTTTCCTATGAGGAATTGCACCTACAGATTAGTTTGGGAATATTGCAATGGGCTCATATTCACACTCTTCAGCCTCGTATCCCTGAGCTCATTCCCATCTCCCTACACTATCTGCAGGTGTCTGTGCCCGCGCCTCCCATCAACCCCATTTCCACAAGCATTGGTTTTTTTCTGGTTCGTGCCCAAGCAAATACCTTACCAAGTTTTTCTCTGACCTGTGCCCCCAGGAAAATGGATGCCATGTGAGTCCCATAGTTGCTAGGGAGATAGTCTTCTCCATCCTCCACAGTCTGTTTCTGCAGAAACTCTGCAAAACACATGTTCATTCCCAAAGAATCCTCTGATGAAAGCTGCCAGGCACCGCCATGAGACTCTGGTAACATAAGCCATGCCTAGGAGAAAACAGAGAGGACCCCTATGCTGGGGAGAGGGAGGGGTCACAGCAACACTGCCTTGAGAACATGACTGAGGCCAAAGACAGGCAACTAGAGGTGAGAGACCACAGCTAGCTCTCAGTATGACTTCCCTTCTACTCCAGCAGCCTGTCCAGGAAGGTCCATTGTACCACCTGCCCCACCTGAACCACAACACATGTCTGTCACAGAGCTCAGGGACCCATTGCAGAGGCTCTCTCATGGTTAACTTCACATTTACCTTCAAAGGATGGCAAGAAGAAGGGAAAAAGCTGTGACCCACTTTGGTCCACAGAGCCTGGATCAGGGTAGCAGTGTCCTGCAGATACAGAGCATGGCCTGTATTCAGCAGCTATGCCAGCCTCCATTCTGCAGATTCAGGGGTGACTGTATTTGGCATCCTCGCCAGCATCTGCCCTGCTTTGCTGGGATGCCCTAAATGTCCTGGATTCCATTTTTGTTTTGTGTTTTATTTCAATAAATTACAAAAATTTGACAGTTAGAACTAATTTGCTGCTTGAAAGTTGGCCCTGAGTTCCAAATGGTGCCCCCAGCAGCCCCTGACCTCTGCAGATAAGGTCTGAGAACCACACTGCCCTGACCTTCAGGTGCAGGGTCAGCACTGATGAAGAAGGTGAGAATTAATGGCATTTCTTTTGAAAATCTCAGAAAAGCAAAGACTGATTAATGTTTGGACAAAGCCCTATGTGTCATGACTGAGTTATTAATGGCAATCAGGGCTAATGGGCGCTGACTGCAGGCCACAGCAGGTGAGGGCAGACCGCAGAAGGAGCAGACCGCCAATGCCCCAGGCTTCTGGTTAAAGTGGCTGCTGCCACTTCAAAGTCACCCACATTAAGCCCTAGCCCTGCCCCCAAACCATAAGACTGGTCAGCACAGCTGTGATGGGCAACAGAGCCCTAGAAACACCGGGATGCCTGGTAGGCAAACAAGAAAGCACCCACGACTTCCCAAGCAGCTTCAAGTTTAACCCATGCCTTGTTCCACAGTTTGCTTTTATTTTATCTCTTCAAATGCCTGTATGTGAGAGACAGATGTGCTCAGGCAGCTGTGAGATGAAATCAATCATTTTTCATTTGCTCTGTGATTCTTACCATCTATGTTTTATTTTTATTGGAGCCCCAAATGCCAAAATGCAAATGTCAATCCTGCAATGATTTTTTTTTTTTTTTGACCAGTGGCTGTTCACCAAACAATAACAAAATACAACAGAGCTCTCTGGCCAGGTTGTGATTGCTCATCCTATGACAAAATGGTGAGAAACCAATGCTACACCAGCAACAGCTATCGGCTGACCCCAGGGATGAATGCAGTCCTTAACAGAAACCGAAGGACGAAGGATGCAATAATGGTTTTGCTTTACAAGAATTCGCATGAGGAGGTTGAAAGAACCTCAGAGGAAGTGAATCCCTCCAGATGGTGTCTGACCTTCAATCTTTCAGCTTAAATGACTGTCTTGACCTGGTGCTGTCAAGAGTGTTTTCAGTTCAGCCATTACAAGTACATTGTCAAGTGTAAGTCTCCTGCCATTAAGTATGTAACCCTCCGTCCACGGTCAAGGGATGGCAGGGCTCTCCCTGCCTTACCAAGAGCAAAATGCACCGGAACACAGTGCAGGGGAACAATGCCCTGCGTTTGCATAACACTTTTTGTCCCATATGAGGCTGGCAATTCCAGGTACTATCTCTTCTAGAGCAGACACCATTTTTTTAAGAAGAAGAAGAAGAAGAAGAAGAAGAAGAAGAAGAAGAAGAAGAAGAAGAAGAAGAAGAAGAAGAAGAAGAAGAAGAAGAGGAAGAAGAAGAAGCTATCTGGCAGAGACTCTCTTGTAGACTTGGCAATTAAGAAAAACAATGCAAAGTTTTTTTGTGGGGATGATGCTAAAGCCAGGGTTAGCGGACCCCTGAGTCAGCTGGGAGGACAATGTTTACTCAAAGTGGAATAATACGTGGCTCTCTGAGGACAGGGTGGGTGCCCTGCCCTTGTTCTGCATAAAGCACTCTGACAGCATCTGGTGTTCTTTCTATTGACATCAAAGAAATTGACATAAAATTGTTCTCCAGCTTCAATATTTATTCTGTTCAAAGGACTCCAGTGACTTTCTGGGCAGTGTCCAACTCCTCTCAATTTGTTCACTTACATTCAAAATCCCTCAGTTTTACAAATTCACTTGAAAGAAGCTTCCATTCATTTGAGCACTGAAGAAAAAGGTCCCCAAATTTCCTGTTGACTTCATGAATAATTTACAGACCAAAGGCTGTGTATTTGGGGTTTCTAATATCCCCTTAGCAATAGGATTATGCGGACTGGCAAAGGAGCAAATGGCAGAACTGAGCCATTCCAGTGCTTAAAGGGACTTGGCTTCACAAAAGAAATCACTGAAGAAATATTTATCCCCTTAAGTGTCACGGCTGCTCTTCAGAAGAGCAACATTAATTATGAGCAGAAAAGGAAGCTCCGGCTCAAGTGGGTAATTGTTATGGCGCTTGCCGTGACTATCTTCGAAATGCATTTCACCCCTTGAGGAATTCTTCTCTTTTGCAAGACTGCTTAAATGTGCTTCTATCTATGAACAAGCAGAACAATCCTGTAGTAAAGATGAAAGAAGAAAAAAATCAACTGTGATCTTTCTATTGGTTGTGGCCAACATCTGAAAATGTTCATGATTGTAAAATGCAGTGGAAACCTGGAGTGGAAAGCTGGCATCTCCCATAGAAGGTTGGTATCACACTTCTCAACCAATCAAATCCAATTCCCAGACCTGATACCTTGATGTCAGAGTACCAGCTCAGGACCATGATGTTAAGCATGCTTTCTCCTTAGCACATTCTCTTAGTCAGGGTTTCTATCCCTGGACAAAACATCATGACCAAGAAGCAGTTTGGGAGGAAAGGGTTTATTCTGCTTACACTTCCATACTGCTGTTCATCACCACAGGAAGTCAGGACTGGAACTCAAGCAGGTCAGGAAGCAGGAGCTGATGCATGGAGGGATGTTACTGGCTTGCTCAGCTTGCTTTCTTATAGAGCCCAAGACTACCAGCCCAGAGATGGCACCACCCACAAGCCCTCCCCCCATCACTAATTGAGAAAATGCCTTACAGCTGGATCTCATGGAGGCATTTCCCCAACTGAACTCCCTTCTCTGTGATAACTCCAGCCTGTGTCAAGTTGACACAAAACCAGCCAGTACACACATGGTCAGCAGACAAAAGCAAAATGAAAGAAGGCTGTTGGGAGGGCCAAGATCCCTTACCATGGAAATGGAAAATTAGCTTTAGCTGTGGGGAGCTATTGAATGGATTTTGCAGAAGAAGAGGTTGATGGGACTCAGGCTCTGGGTTCCCCCATAATAAGCAGATGGTCAGACATGACAGCTGAAGACATAATACTTGGCTTGCCCGGCACAGGCTGAAATCTTCCTTCCTGCTGGCTTGCTCTCTTGGTGTAGGAAACGTTTGTGTAGACCACTGCAGGAGAAAAATCATTAATGGCATTACCCAGTGAACTACATGCTTAAATTCCAAACTACCAGGCATGATGTGCCCAGTGGTACAATAATGAACTGAAGGTTATGAAAGAAAACAAATGATTTGGGGTTGTATTATTGCGGGTTTATAAGTGAGAGTTTTTCTCTATCCTGGCTAGCTCCCAAATGAATGGGACAGAGACTGTAAGATTTATTTGATAAGCTTTACAGTACAGGAAATGAGCAGTTATTAATCTATTCTATTTCTCTAAGTTAATCTGGCTACCTCTCAGCCCAAATCCCTGAGGTACTTGTATTTTAGTGTTGACCTGGCTCTCTGTGCTCCAGGTATGTTCCCACAGTGGCTCCTGGGACCCTTTTCTCCTGGAGATTCCTCCTCCCCCCCCTCTCTCTCTTTCTCTCTCTCCCTCTCTCTCTCTCTCTCTCTCTCTCTCTCTCTCTCTCTCTCTCTCTCTCTCTCTCTCTCTCTTCTTCCCTCTCTCCCTCCCTCCCTCCTCCCTTTCTTCCCTCTCTCCCTCCCCTGGCTAGGATCAGAAGTCTAGCCCTATGCCCTATTCTCGCTTCTGCTCAGCCATTAGCTGATCAACTTTTATTGACAAGTTAGAGAATAAATGGGGAGCAATGTTTACACAACATTCAGGCAGGAGATAGAAAAAACACTACAATGCCATGTCCATATTACAAAGGGATATAGGGGTCAAAGAAATCAGCATTTGAATAGTACAAGGATAATCTCTACACAGTGTACAGTAACATTACACCTACAGGACTGAACTTGGGTCCTGTGTCACAAGAGGGAATTCAATGCCTAGTAGTGTAAATAGAGTCAAAAGTCCATAGTAGGGAGGTCATAGACACTATGTCTTGCAAATATACATGTTGTCAAACTGTCTTCTAAATACGAGTGAGTGTGTGTGTGTGTGTGTGTGTGTGTGTGTGTGCTCTCCTTCACCATGGTCATAGGAGCTTCTCTCTAGAGTGAACAGCAGTTAACTGATCAAAATATTGAGAATACATAATTATTGAGATCTCAGGCATAAACAGAGCATTTATAGACTCAAGAAGCATCATGGAAGAGGAGGCAGAAAAAAACGTGAGAGCCAAGAACTGGAAGATGGGAAGAAGAGCTATGAAGTGCTGGCTCCTGGAGACAACATGGCCTGCACACTCAATTCTCATCGCAGCTATGATTACCTGCTCTGGTTCAAGCCAGCGAGATCCATCAACAGTTCAATATGCAGTATTATCTGACTCCATGAGTTACAAGAGGGAAGGAGAGGGCCTGAAGGAAGAGAGGGGAGAGAAAGAAGGATGTGTTTGGGGTGCCAGGATGGGATGGAAACCTGGCATTCACATGATCAAGATATAGTACTTACATATATGAAATCGTCAAGTAACAAATAAAAGCTATTCTGTTTTTTAAAAGGTAGCCTTCAGAAAATACAACAAAAGATCTGTCCCTGACTTACTTGTAATTTATTTCAGGCTAACCATGAGGAAATCTTTCTGTATGTACTTACATACAGTTAATGAAATTTGCACAAGTAGCATTAAATAACCCGAGTCCTCATCCACATCTTGGACCAAAGTCCATCGTCATCAAAGCAAACCTCATCATCTCTACTTTCCCCTCACACCACATCCTCCGGAGACAAATTTGACCTATCATTTGAGGAGGTAATAAAATAAACAGTATCCTGAATCTATTCTCAAGATGACTGATACAGACATTAATTTTGCCAAACTCCTAAAACATGAGCACACATCATACTTAAAAGTCTTCAGTTTGGTTAAAAAAAAGAAAAACAAAAAACATTTGACAGACTATCCCCAGACCTCTGAGTCCACCATGTCATCATCAGTTGGAGCTGACACACTAAAATGCCACAGACTTCAGGACATTAAACAATGTAAATACATTTCTCATGGTTTTGAGGCTGGACGATCAACATCAAGGTACCATGTACTGACTCCTGGTGTTCTTTTGTGTGTATGTGTAGGGTTGACCACTTAGTTGAATAATCATTTAGGGGCTTATCCCTAGGGAAGACTAATTCTCATTCTCTGTCCCTCTCCCTCTCCCTCTCCCTCTCCCTCTCCCTCTCCCTCTCCCTCTCCCTCTCCCTCTCCCTCTCCCTCTCCCTCTCCCTCTCCCTCCCCCTCTCCCTCTCCCTCCCCCTCTCCCTTTTTCTCTCTCTCCACAGTCATTGGTTGCCTGGAGTTCTTCGTCTGAGGGAGAGACCCTGTGGGATTTCTTCTGTGTCTTGTCTGTTCATAGTGTACTTGTTTGGTACATGTTGTTGGCCATCAATACAGCTAGGCAGCCATGTTGTTGCGGTATCATGGGTCATGCTTCCCTGAATTCCTCAAAGACACAGTCTCACAGGAGATTTCCTAGGCTTCTGGTTCTTTGCACACCCTTCCTGCCTGTTCCTCTTTGGTGTCCTATGAGCTGTAGGAGCAGAAATTATGAGATGCAGTCACTGGGGCTGGGTGTGCCAAAATTACATACACACACATACACAAACACATACACACACACACATGTTGTAGCTTTCTGTAATGGTATTCTTCTGTTGAAAAGAGAAATTTCTTTGATAAGGGGAGAGCAGGCCCCATCTATTTGAGTGTCAGAATTATTTATTTTATATGTACATGTGCATGCATGTATGTACGTGCACATGGATGAACATGCCTACAAAGGCTAGCAGACGGTGTTGGATTCCCTGGAACCAGAGTTATGAGTGGTTCTGAGCTGCCCAATGTGGGTGTTAGGAACCTGGTCCAGGTCCTCTGCAAGAATACCAAGTGTTCTCAACCACTGAGTCGCGTCTCCAGCCCCATAATCTTTTAAAAAAATTTTAAAAAGCATATTTAGTCTTAAATGGAATTGGCGGTGATATTTTAAAATGTTCTTGAAATGTTCATATTGTGTTTGGTTTATAAACCTTCAGCTGGCATGACATTGAATTTAAAATAAATAAATAAAAGCTGCATGAACTAAGGGTAGCTAGGCCTGGAGAGGAAGCACACAGTGCTGAGGGCTCTGCCCTGGCATCCAAACGCTGTGATGTTTATCAGTCAGCTTGGGTCAGTGTGGGAGTTTTCACCTATCAATCTGCTGGGTTGAATGGGCATATTTTGGTACATCGAGCCAAATAACAAACTTGCCGGTTCTTTTTGTGAGAGCTATTCATGCTGTAAGAAGGAAAGTGCTGTTTACAATCTGTAATTAGGGGTGCTCCTCCCAGCTTGCACCAGGAGACAGGGACTAATAAGCATTGTAATAAAAAATAGAAAACAGATCTCTACACATGCTGCAGGCAGACCCGGGCATCAGTGGAGGAAAAGCCCTTGAGTCCTGTGTTATTGCCACAAACATTCGGGGACTGTGTAGCTTTCTCACAAAATATCTGAGTCAATAAGGTGGTAAGCTGTGGTGAGGAGGGACACTCAGACATGGAGGTTTAAAGCTGACAGGAATCCTCTTTATCTCTCTTAGTGGCTCTGAGTAGTTTTGTTTGAAGGTGTGAGGAGAGTCAGTGCTCTCTGCCTGGTCCCTGTTTTCACTCGACTCAGTGGCTGTCTGTGTGGGCTCTGGCTGTGCAGTGGCCAGTCAGGCCAACCATATTTCTGGTTCCAACTCCCTTCCAGTGTGGAGATCTAGATGTGTTTTGTGCTTCTGTGTTAACAGTGGGTAATGCTAGGGAGGGTCGGGTATCTGCCTACATTCAGGAAGATGATTCTCAGCAGTATGTACACCTAGGAGAGACCTGCTCCCTTAATCTCTTATTCTCCCTTCTTGGATCTTTGCTCTCTCACAGAAGCACATTCATCCAAACATGGCTCCCTCTAAGGTAGTTCTCAGCACAGAGGGGTGCTGCGGCTCCCATACCGACTCCAGGGCATTGCCTGGACTCCTAAGATTGAAGCATTACTTTCAGATGTCACTGGCTGTGGTAGTCTGGGATTGGGGAAGCTCAAGAAGAAGGAAGACCAATGTACGGATATTCTGGTCCTTCTTAGAAGGGGGAACAAAATACCCATGGGAGGAGATACAGAGACAAAGTGTGGAACAGAGACTGAAGGACAGGCCATCCAGAGACTGTCCCACCTAGGGATCCATCTTACATACAGTCACCAAACTCAGACCCTATTGTGGATGCCAACAAGTGCTTGCTGGCAGGAGCCTGATATAGCTGTCTCCTGAGAGACTCTGCCAGTGCCTGACAAATACAGAGGTGGATGCTCTCAGTCAACCATTGGACTGAGCACAAGGTCCCCAATGGAAGAGCTAGAAAAAAGGAGCTGAAGGAGCTTGCAGCCCCATAGGAGGAATAACAACATGAACCAACCAGTACCCCCAGAGCTTCCAGGGACTAAACCACCAACCAAAGAGTACACATGGAGGGATCCATGGCTCCAGCTGAGGATGACCTTGTTGTAGCAGAGGATGGCCTTGTTGGACATCAATGTGAGGAGAGACCTTTGGTCTTGAGAAGGCTCCATTCCCCAGTGTAGGGGAATGCCAAGGCCAGGACAGTGAAGCGGGAGTGGGTGGGTTGGTAAGCAGGGGGAGGGGGCATGGGATAGGGGGTTTTCGAAGGGGAAACCAGGAAAGGGGATAACATTTGAAATGTAAATAAAGAAAATATCCAATAATAATAATAATAATAATAATAATAATAATAATAATAATAATAATAATGGGGGTAGGATGGCTGATAGCCATGATCTCAGATAACCTGTGAACAACCTTAACAAAAAAGTTGTCTGTAAATAACATCTATCATTGACCCTCTCTGTCTGCATCCCACTTCCTTGCTCTCATAGTCTCTGTGATCTCTGTAGAAAGAATTCAGACGAGACACGGTCATGCAGAGTTTATTGTAAAGTAGAGTGAACTCTCCAGGGGCAAGAGTGGCCAAAGGACCAATGTGCTGACTCACATTTTAGGCAATGTATATATTATTTCTAAAGCCTCTGGAGCAAGCAGCTCTTACTCGAAGACTTTGTCCTGGGCAGGTGAGTGACAGGCCCATCTGGATTGACTTTATTGGAATACTTCCTGTTAAATGTTGGTCTTATGTGGTTTAAATGCTGGAGATGGGTCGAGATAATTACCCACTCACGATCTTCTGTGCAGGTAGGATGTCAAGTCTCGTCCCACTGCCTGAGTTTGGATTCAAGACCATTCTTCGGAAGAGCAATCAGAGTCCTGCAGATCCAGTCTTTGACTTTAAAGTCCACTGGTGACGAGACCTGTGTCCTGCATGCCTGTTAATATTTCTGCAGGTTGCTGACCACCCACTGACCAGAGACCTGAATCTGAGCTTACTCTCTACTCCCGACCTCCCCGCCAACTTCCATGCAATGACAGTTTCTCTTTCTTGCAAAACCCCAGTGCTATAGCATAGGTTTCTCTGTGTATCAGGCAAAAGTCTTTGCTCAATAATACGGAGAAAAACGAGAGCGTTCGAAAGCATAACCATAGCTACTCAGAACACATTCAATTTCTGAAAGCCCAGGGCCCCACAGTAATCCTGAAAGATGAGGTGAGGGAAACAATCAGTCCCTGCTGGGACCAAACAGCACACCTACTTTTTCCTCTGCAGTTACACAATAGGTTGGGAAACAAGTAGGTATGTGTGAATCCCCTGTTGAGGAACCCATATTCCAGGGCAGAGGCAGGCCCAGGCAGCCAAATAAAGCCAGCCAATGCACAGCAGCGAGAGAATAAGAAAATCCACTTTCTGTAGGAGAGAGTCTGCCTACACTCTCAAAACAGACTTCAGGCTCCAGGCCGAGGAAGGTCTTCACTGTACGCCAAGCAGTCGGACTCCCGTTGGTGTTCTCTAACTTGAAGCCGGTCAAATGTGCTCTACCAGGAAGTAGCACTAGATCACACAGGCTGACCAAGAGTTCAGGGCCAAAGCTGTTCCTCCTCCACTCAGACACCAACTGCAAGTTCCCTCCTCGGTTGTCATTTTTTTTAATTATTATTAGATATTTTCTTTATATACATTTCAAATGCTATCCCAAAAGTTCCCTATACCCTCCCTCCACCCTGCTCCCCTACCCACCCACTCCGGCTTCTTGGCCCTGGCATTCCCCTGTATTGGGGCATATAATGTTTGCAATACCAAGGGGCCTCTCTTCCCAGTGATGGCCGACTAGGCCATCTCCTCTACATATGCAGCTAGAGATACGAGCTATGGAGGTACTGGTTAGTTCATATTGTTGTTCCACCTATAGGGTTGCAGATCCCTTTAGCTCCTTGGGTGCTTTCTCTAGCTTCTCCATTGGGGGCCCTGTGTTCCATCTTATAGATGACTGTGAGCATCCACTTCTGTATTTGCCAGGCTGGCACAGCCTCATACGACCGGGGATCCATCCCATAATCAGCCACCAAACCCAGACACTATGGCACAATGCCAGAAAGATTTTGCTGAAGAGACCCTGTTATAGCTGTCTCGTATGAGGCTATGACAGTGCCTGGCAAATACAGAAGTGGATCCTCGGTTGTCTTACCTGTGCTTCTGAGCAACCGGCTCCTCATCATTCCGGTGACCCACAAGCCCCTCCTTGGGTTCAGGTAAATTCCCTTTTTGGAGCCACTCACAGGAGCCACTCACACACCTCACCTCCGGGGAAGGACACAGGTATATGACTCACCCTCCCATAAGAAACAGACAACCTCCCCCAGAATGGAATTTCTATCTATTCAGAAAAGCAAAGACAAATTCAAAACCAAAAGTGAATCCCAATAGCACACATTTGTTTGGTGGCCAAAAAGAAGCAGGAGCCTAGATCATAAATCAGGTTCTTAACCCACACAGGGGATGGAGTCATGGAGACTGGGCAGAAGAGAAATATTCATTAGATTCTCAGGAGAAGAGCAGCAGGTTTTCCAGGAATCCAGTCACTCCCATTTTCTTTCTTTCCTTCTCTGCTGTGGAGATGGTAAACTGTAATGATGATGGTCTGTACTTCCTTTAGCATAGAAATTAGATGATAATAAAATCTGCAATCTCTTAGAGGTCATTTGAACAGCCATCTTGTCCCCAGGTGGCTTTAGCCTATCGCTGTGGAGTACTATCAGGACGTCCTTTTAAAAAATAAAGTAGCAGTTTCCCTGTAGCATTTCAAACACATGTATTTCTGGTTGGCTTTCCTGTGGTGGTTTGAATAGAAATGGCCCCAATGGGCTCATATATTTAAATGTGCTTCCCCTTAGGGAATGGTGCTATTTGAGAGGAGTTAGGAGGTGTGGCCTTGTTGGAATGGGCGTGGCCTTGTTAGAGTAGGTGTGGCTTTGTTGGTGGAAATGAGTCACTAGGGATGGGCTTTGGGGTTTTAAAAGCTCAAGACAGGACTTGTAACTTTCTCTACCTGCTGCCTGTGGATCTAGATGTAGAACTCTCTAGTTCGCCAGCACTGTGTCTGCCTGCATGCTACCAGGATCCCCACCATAATAACAATGGACTAAAGGCCTGGAACTATAAGAAAGCCCTAGTTAAATGGTTTCCTTTATAAGACTTGCCTTGGTCATGGTGACTCTTCACAGCAATAGAACTCTGACTAAGATACCTCCTCCTCTCTGCCCTCCCTCTCTGCCTTCCTTCCTGCTCCCACTTAAGTTCTCATCTGCCCACTATCTCCCTCTACTTTCATATCAAATGTCCTATTACCTTCCCCACATCATTGTTCTTTAAGATACATGTTACTTGGATTAGCAAGTAGCCTTTGGGGCCATTGAGGATGGAACTCGCCCTCATGCTGGATTTTGGACTCCAGTTCCCTTTCCCTGGTGGCAGTAGAAAAGAAAATATCATGATTAACATGAAAGCACAAACCTTTAATCTCAGCACTCAGGAAGTAGAGGCAGGCAGATCTAGGTAAGTTCAAGGGCAGCCTGGTTTACTAATGAGTTAGGCCAGCCAGGGATATTTACTGGGGTTCCTGTCTCAAAAGAACAAATTCCAAAGTCTTTTCTTAACTATGGGTTTCTATACAATTAAAAACAATGTATAGGTATCTCGGTCTCTCAGAGACCAGTCCACTCAGGAGAGCACACGGGCCTCAGAAGCAACAGAGCTTCTTGGACAGGGTTACTTCGGGCCTTCATCTTCAGCCAGGAGGCAGAACTGAGACCCAGACCTCTGCACACCTTACCTGCCAGAGGAAAGTTGGCCTCCAGGGAGGGCTCTGACCCCAGGATTCAGGTGAGATTGCCATCTTGTATCTCAGGTCTCTCAGAAACCAGTCCACACAGGTGAGCACGTGGGCCACAAAGCAACAGAGCTTCTTGGACAGGGTCCCTTTGGGCCTTTATCTTCCCTGCCTGAAGAGAGCTTGCCTGCAGAGAGTGCTCTGACCACTGGCATTCAAGAGAGAGTTGGACTCCCAGGAGTATTGACAGAGGCTAACAGAATCACAGGAGGAACAAGCTCCAGCCAGAGACAACTAGAACATCTAACACCAGAGATTACCAGCTGGTGAAAGGCAAATGCAAGAATCTTACTAACAGAAACCAAGACTATTTGGCATCATCAGAACCCAGTACTCCCACCACAGAGAGTCCTGGATACCCCAACACACCGGAAAAGCTAAATCATATCACATGATGCTGGTAGAGGATTCTAAGAAGGACACTAATAACTCACTTAAAGAAATACAAGAGAACACTGATAAACAGGCAGAAGTCCTTAAAGAGGAAACACAAAAATCCCTTAAAGAATTATAGGAAAACACAACCAGACGGGTGAAGGAATTAAACAAAACCATCCAGATCTAAAAATGGAAGTAGAAAACATAAAGAAAACCCAAAGGGGGACAACTCTGGAGATAGAAATCCTAGGAAAGAAATCAGGAGTCATATAGGAAAGCATCACCAACAGAATACAAGAGATGGAAGAGAGAATCTCAGGTGCAGAAGATTCCATAGAGAACATCGGCACAACAACCAAAGAAAGTGCAAAATGCAAAAAGATTCTAACTCAAAACATCCAGGAAATCCAGGACACAATGAGAAGACCAAACCTAAGAATAATAGGTATAGATGAGAATGAAGATTTTCAACTTAAAGGGCCAGTAAATATCTTCAACAAAATTATAGAAGAAAACTTCCCTAACCTAAAGAGAGAGATGCCCATGAACATACAAGAAGCCTACAGAACTCCAAATAGACTGGGCCAGAAAGAAATTTCTCCCAGCACATAATAATCAGAACAACAAATGCACTAAATAAACATAGAATATTAAAAGCAGTAAGGGAAAAAGTCCAAGTAACATATAAAGGCAGACCTAGTAGAATTATACCAGAATTCTCACCAGAGTCTATGAGAGCCAGAAGATCCTGGACAGATGTTATACAGACCCTAAGAGAACACAAATGCCAGCCCAGGCTACTATACCCAGCAAAACTCTCAATTATCATAGATGGAGAAACCAAAGTATTCCATGACAAAACCGAATTCACACAATATCTTTCCACAAATTCAGCCCTTCAAAGGATAATAAAGGGAAAACTCCAACACAAGAAGGGAAATTACGCCCCAGAAAAAGCAAGAAAGTAATCCTTCAACAAACCTAAATGAAGATAGCCGCAAGAACAGAATCCCAACTCTAACAACAAAAATAACAAGAAGCAACAATTATTTTTCCTTAATATCTCTTAATATCAATGGACTCAATTCCCCAATAAAAAGACATAGACTAACAGACTGGCTACATAAACAGGACCCAACATTTTGCTGCATACAGGAAACCCACCTCAGAGACAAAGATAGACAATACCTCAGAGTAAAAGGCTGGAAAACAAATTTCCAAGCAAATGGTCTGAAGAATCAAGCTGGAGTAGCCATTCTAATATCAAATAAAATCAACTTCCAACCCAGAGTTATCAAAAAAGACAAGGAGGAGCACTTCATACTCATCAAAGGTAAAATCTTCCAAAATGAACTCTCAATTTTGAATATCTATGCTCCAAATGCAAGGGCATCCACATTCATTAAAGAAACTATAGTAAAGCTCAAAGCACACATTGCACTGCACACAATAATAGTGGACGACTTCAACACCCCACTCTCATCAATGGACAGATCCTGGAAACAGAAACTAAACAGAGACACATTGAAACTAACAGAAGTTATGAAACAAATGGATTTAACAGAAAAAAAATTGCAAAACACATGAAACTCAAGAAGAAGGAAGACCAAAGTATGGATACTTTGTTCCTTCTTAGAATGGGGAACAAAATACCCATGGAAGGAGATACAGAGACAAAGTTCGGAGCTGAGATGGAAGGAAGGACCATCCAGAGACTGCCCCACACAGGGATCCAACCCATAAACAACCACCAAACCCAGACACTATTCCATAAGCCTACAAGATTTTGCTGACAGGACCCTGATATAGCTGTGAGGCTATGTCAATGCCTGGCAAATACAGAAGTGGATGCTCACACTCATTTATTGGATGGAACACAGGACCCCCAATGAAGGAGCTAGAGAAAGTACCCAAGGAGCTAAAGAGATCTGCAACCCTAGAGGAGGAACAACAATATGAACTAACCAGTAACCCCAGAGCTCATGTCTCTAGCTGCATATGTAGCAGAGGATGGCCTAGTGGGCCATCAATGGAATTAGAGGCCCTTGGTCTTTCAAAGATTATATGCCCCAGTACAGGGCAATGCCAGGGTCAGGAAACAGGAGTGGGTGGGTTGGGGAGCAGGGCAAGGGGTGGGTATAGAGGACGTTTGGGATAGCATTTGAAATGTAAATAAAGAAAATATCTACTAAAAATAAAAAAGAATCCCACAAAGGTGCATCCTGTCACTTCAAACTACACACACCACCTCCCACGGAGGTCAGACAAGGCAGCCCAGAAGGCAGGATCCACAGGTAGAAAACAGAGTCATGGACAGCCCCCACTTCAATTGGTGAGGTACTTGCATGAGCAGCTACACACCTACCACTTATGTTCAGGGGGCTTAGGTCTACCCCATGTGTGCTCTAATTTTTAGTTTAGTCTCTGGGAACCCGAAGCATCCAGGTGAGTAGATTCCATTGGGGTGTGTGTGTGTGTGTGTGTGTGTGTGTGTGTGGTTTGTTTGTTTGTTTGTTTGTTGGTGAAGTCCCTCCCTCAAACCTTCCCCAACACTCACTGACTCAGTTCATGACTTGGCCTTGAGTCTCTGCACCTGCTTTGGTCAGCTGCTGTGTGGAGCCTCTCGGAGGACACTTTTGCTAGGACCCTGTCTGCAAGCATAAGCGAATATCATGATTAGTGTCATGGATTGGTTACTGCCCATAGAACGTGTATCAGTTGAGGCCAAACATAGGTTGGCTATTCCCTCAATCTCTGACCCAGCTTTGCCGTTTGAGTCTGGGGTGGCTCTGAATATCACGTTCAAGGATTATCTACACACATATAGTGCACAGTAATCTTTGATAAGTCAAGATATTTATTCAAATTTCTACTTTCCATATTAAATTAATTTTTGTGTTTGTTTATTAATGTTTCTCTAGTCACAAATGTGGACATTTCATGTATGTGTTTGTGGGGGGTACATATTGACATAAGATATCTTCCTCTTTCTTTTTTTAAATTAGGTATTTATTTCATTTACATTTCCAATGCTATCCCAAAAGTCCCCCACACGCTACCCCACCCACTCCCACTTCTTAGCCCTGGCGTTCCCCTGTACTGAGGCATATAAAGTTTGCACGACCAATGGGCCTCTCTTTCCACTGATGACTGACTAGGCCATCTTCTGATACATATACAGCTAGAGACACGAGCTCCGGGGGGGTGGGGGTACTGGTTCATATTGTTGTTCCACCTATAGGGTTGCAGATCCCTTTAGCTCCTTGGTTACTTTCTCTAGCTCCTCCATTGGGGGCCCTGTGATCCATCCAATAGCTGACTGTGAGCATCCACTTCAGTCTTTGCTAGGCCCCGGCATAGTCTCACAAGAGACAGCTATATCTGGGTCCTTTAAGCAAAATATAGCTAGTGTATGGAATGGTGTCAGCGTTCTGAAGCTGATTATGGGATGGATCCACGAATATGGCAGTTACTAGATGGTCCATCCTTTCGTCTCAGCTCCAAACTTTGACTCTGTAACTCCTTCCATGGGTGTTTTGTTCCCAATTCTAAGAAGGGGCAAAGGGTCCACACTTTGGTCTTCGTTCTTCTTCAGTTTCTTGTGTTTTGCAAATTATATCTTATATCTTGGGTATTCTATGTTTCTGGACCAATGTCCACTTATCAGTGAGTACATATTGTGTGAGTTCTTTTGTGATTGGGTTACCTCATTCAGGATGATGCCCTCCAGGTCCATCCATTTGCCTAGGAATTTCATAAATTCATTCTTTTTAATAGCTGAGTAGTACTCCATTGTGTAAATGTACCACATTTTCTGTATCCATTCCTCTGTTGAGGGGCATCTAAGTTCTTTCCAGCATCTGGCTATTATAAATAAGGCTTATATGAACATAGTGGAGCATGTGTCCTTCTTACTGGTTGGAACAACTTCTGGATATATGCCCAGGAGAGGTATCGCAGGATCCTCCGGTAGTACTATGTCCAATTTTCTGAGGAACCACCAGACTGATTTCCAGAGTACTTGTACAAGCTTGCAATCCCACCAACAATGGAGGAGTGTTTCTCTTTCTCCACATCCTCCCCAGCATCTGCTGTCACCTGAGTTTTTGAACTTAGCCATTCTGACTGGTGTGAGGTAGAATCTCAGGGTTGTTTTGATTTGCATTTCTCTGATGATTAAGGATGTTGAACATTGTTTCAGGTACTTCTCAGCCATTCAGTATTCCTCAGGTGAGAATTCTTTGTTTAGCTCTGAGCCCCATTTTTTAATGGGGTTATTTGATTTTCTGGAGTCCACCTTCTTGAGTTCTTTATATATATTGGATATTAGTCCCCTATCCGATTTGGGATAGGTAAAGATCCTTTCCCAATCTGTTGGTGGCCTTTTTGTCTTATTGATGGTGCCTTTTGCCTTGCATAAGCTTTGCAATTTTATGAGGTCCCATTTGTTGATTCTCAATCTTACAGCACAAACCATTGCTGTTCTATTCAGGAATTTTTCCCCTGTACCCATATCTTCGAGGCTTTCCCTACTTTCTCCTCTATAAGTTTCAGTGTCTCTGGTTTTATGTGGAGTTCCTTAATCCACTTAGATTTGACCTTAGTACAAGGAGATAGGAATGGATCAATTCACATTATTCTACTTGATAACCGCCAGTTGTGCCAGCACCATTTGTTGAAAATGCTGTCTTTTTTTCCACTGGATGGTTTTAGCTCCCTTGTCAAAGATCAAGTGACCATAGGTGTGTGGGTTCATTTCTGGGTTTTCAATTCTATTCCATTGGTCTACTTGTCTGTCGCTATACCAGTACCATGCAGTTTTTAATCACAATTGCTCTGTAGTACAGCTTGAGGTCATGCATGGTGATTCCACCAGAGATTTTTTTTATCCTTGAGAAGAGTTTTTACTATCCTAGATTTTTTGTTATTCCAGATGAATTTGCAGATTGCCCTTTCTAATTCGTTGAAGAATTGAGTTGAAATTTTGAAGGGGATTGCATTGAATCTGGGGATTGCTTTTGGCAAGATAGCCATTTTTACTATATTGATCCTGCCAATCCGTGAGCATGGGGGATCTTTCCATCTTCTGAGATCTTCTTTAATTTCTTTCTTCAGAGACTTGAAGTTCTTATTCTACAGATCTGTCACTTCCTTAGTTAGAGTCACGCCAAGGTATTTTATATTATTTGTGACTATTGAGAAGGGTGTTGTTTCCCTAATTTCTTTCTCAGCCTGTTTGTCCTTTGTGTAGAGAAAGGCCATTGACTTGTTTGAGTTAATTTTATATCCAGCTACTTCACCGAAGCTGTTTATCAGGTTTAGGAGTTCTCTGATGGAATTTTTAGGGTCACTTATATATACTACGTATTATCTGCAAAAAGTGATATTTTGACTTCTTCCTGACAAATTGTATCCCCTTGATCTCCTTTTGTTGTCGAATTGCTATGGCTAGGACTTCAAGTACAATGTTGAATAGGTAGGGAGAAAGTGGGCAGCCTTGTCTAGTCCCTGATTTTAGTGGGATTGCTTCCAGGTTCTCACCATTTACTTTGATGTTGGCTACTGGTTTGCTGTAGATTGCTTTTATCATGTTTAGGTATGGGCCCTGAATTCCTGATCTTTCCAAGACTTTTATCATGAATGGCTGTTGGATGTAGTCAAATGCTTTCTCCGAATCTAACGAGATGATCATGTGGTTTTTGTCTTTGAGTTTATTTATATACTGGATTACGTTGATGGATTTCTGTATATTGAACCATCCCTGCATCCCTGGAATGAATCCTACTTGGTCAGGAGGAATGTTTTGATATGTTCTTGAATTCAGTTAGCGAGAACTTTATTGAGGATTTTTGCATTGATATTCATAAGGGAAACTGGTCTGAAGTTCTCTATCTTTGTTAGGTCTTTCTGTGGTTTAGGTATCAGAGTAATTGTGGCTTCATAGAATGAGTTGGGTAGAATACCTTCTGCTTCTATTTTGTGGAATAGTTTGTGAAGAACTGGGATTAGATCTTCTTTGAAGGTTTGATAGAACTCTGTACTAAACCCATCTGGTCCTGGGCTTTTTTTTGTTGGGAGACTATTAATGACTGCTTCTATTTCTTTAGGGGATATAGGACTGTTTAGATCATTAACCTGATCTTGATTTAACTTTGGTACCTGGTATCTGTCTAGAAAGTTGTTCATTTCATCCAGGTTTTCCAGTTTGGTTGAGTATAGCCTTTTGTAGAAGGATCTGGTGGTGTTTTTTATTTCTTCAGGATCTGTTGTTATATCTCCTTTTTCATTTCTGATTTTGTTAATTAGGATGCTTTCTCTGCGCCCTCTAGTGAGTCTAGCTAAGGGTTTATCTATCTTGTTGATTTTCTCAAAGAACCAGCTCCTCGTTTGGTTGATTCTCTGAATAGTTCTTCTTGTTTCCACTTGGTTGATTTCGCCCCTGAGTTTGATTATTTCCTGCCATCTACTCTTCTTGGGTAAATTTGCTTCCTTTTGTTCTAGTGCTTTTAGGTGTGTTGTCAAGCTGCTAGTGTGTGCTCTCTCGTTTCTTTTTGGAGACACTCAGAGCTATGAGTTTTCCTCTTAGAAATGCTTTCATTGTGTTCCATAAGTTTGGGTATGTTGTGGCTTCATTTTCATTAAACTCTAAAAAGTCTTTAATTTCTTTCTTTATTCCTTCCTTGACCAAGGTATCATTGAGAAGAGTGTTGTTCAGTTTCCACGTGAATGTTGGCTTTCTATTATTTATGTTGTTATTGAAGATCAGTCTTAGTCCATGGTGATCTGATAGGATGCATGGGACAATTTCAATATTTGTGTATCTGTTGAGGCTTGTTTTGTGACCAATTATATGGTCAATTTTTGAGAAGGTACCATGAGGTGCTGAGAAGAAGGTATATCCTTTTGTTTTAGGATAGAATGTTCTGTAGATATCTGTTAGATCCATTTGTTTCATAACTTCTGTTAGTTTCACTGTGTCCCTGTTTAGTTTCTGTTTCCATGATCTGTTCATTGGTGAAAGTGGTGTGTTGAAGTCTCCCACTATTATTGTGTGAGGTGCAATGTGTGCTTTGAGCTTTACTAAAGTTTCTTTAATGAATGTGGCTGCCCTTGTATTTGGAGCATAGATATTCAGAATTGAGAGTTCTTCTTGGAAGATTATACCTTTGATGAGTATGAAGTGCCCCTTCTTGCCTTTTTTGATGACTTTGGGTTGGAAGTCGATTTTATTAGATGTTAGAATGGCTACTCCAGCTTGATTCTTCAGACCACTTGCTTGGAAAATTGTTTTCCAGCCTTTCATTCTGAGGTAGTGTCTGTCTTTTTCCCTTAGATGGGTTTCCTGTAAGCAGCAGAATGTTGTGTCCTGTTTGTGTAGCCAGTCTGTTAGTCTATGTCTTTTTATTGGGGAGTTGAGTCCATTGATATTAAGAGATATTAAGGAAAAGTAATTGTTGCTTTCTATTATTTTTGTCATTAAAGTTGTCATTCTGTTCTTGTGGCTGTCTTCTTTTATGTTTGTTGAAGGATTACTTTCTTGCTTTTTCTAGGACGTGGTTTCTGTCCTTGTATTGGTTTTTTTTCTGTCATTATCCTTTGAAGGGTGGGATTTGTGGAAAAATAATGTGTAAATTTGGTTTTGTTGTGGAATACTTTGGTTTCTCCATCTAAGGTAATTGAAAGTTTGGCTGGGTATAGTACCCTGGGCTGGCATTTGTGTTCTCTTAGTGTCTGTATAACATCTGTCCAGGATCTTCTGGCTCTCATAGTCTCTGGTGAAAAATCTGGTGTAATTCTGATAGGCTTGCCTTTATATGTTACTTGACTTTTTTCCCTTACTGCTTTTAATATTTTATCTTTATTTAGTGCATTTATTGTTCTGATTATTATGTGTCGGGAGGAATTTCTTTTCTGGTCCAGTCTATTTGGAGTTCTGTAGGCTTCTTGTATGTTCATAGGCATCTCTTTCTTTATGTTTGGGAAGTTTTCTTCTATTATTTTGTTGAAGATATTTGCTGGCCCTTTAAGTTGAAAATCTTCATTCTCATCAACTCCTATTATCCGTAGGTTTGGTCTTCTCATTGTGTCCTGGATTTCCTGGGTGTTTTGAGTTAGGATCCTTTTGCATTTTGTATTTTCTTTGATTGTTGTGCCGATGTTCTCTATGGAATCTTCTGCACCTGAGATTCTCTCTTCCATCTCTTGTATTCTGTTGCTGATGCTCGCATCTATGGTTCCAGATTTCTTTCCTAGGGTTTCTATGTCCAGCATTGCCTCACTTTGGGTTTTCTTTATTGTGTCTACTTCCCTTTTTAGGTCTTGTATGGTTTTGTTCATTCCCATCACCTGTTTGGATGTGTTTTCCTGTTTTTCTATAAGGACTTTCAACTCTTTAGCAGTGTTCTCTTGTATTTCTTTAAGTGAGTTATTAAAGACCTTCTTGATGTCTTTTACCATCATCATGAGATATGCCTTTAAATCTGGGTCTAGGTTTTCGGGTGTGTTGGGGTGCCCTGGACTGGCTGAGGTGGGAGTGCTGGGTTCTGATGATGGTGAGTGGTCTTGGTTTCTGTTAGTAAGATTCTTATGTCTGCCTTTCTCCATCTGGTAAACTCTGGAGTCAGTTGTTATATTTGTCTCTGGTTAGAGCTTGTTCCTTTCGTGATTCTGTTATTCTTTACCAGCAGACCTGGGAGACTAGCTCTCATCTGAGTTTCAGTTGTCAGAGCACTCTCTGCAGGCAGGCTTTCCTCTTTCAGGGAAGGTGCACAGATATCTGGCGTTCAGACTTGCCTCCTGGCAGAAGATGAAGGCCCGAAACCAGACCTGTCCCAGAAGCTGTTAGCCTCTGTAGTCCACATGCTCACCTCTGCAGTCTAGTCTTGGTGGAGTCTGGGAACCAAGATGTCTCCTGCAGATGCTCTGGCATTCCCTCCCAGGCCCGGCAGACACCTCTCCTCTGGCAGGGAAGGTGCCCGGATGTCTGGAGCCTGATAAGGGGGCTGCCTCAGAAGCTCTCTGGCTCCCACCTGTCCCAGAAGCTGTTAGCTTCTGTAGTCCACACTCTTACCTGATATATCTTCCTTTTTCAATCAGCATAATATTTTTCAGACATGTTCTCTCACTGGGCATTACCTTCCAATTGATTAGACTGTTTGGCCAGTGAGCCCATGTGATCATATTTCAAGTGATCATGCAACTTCTTTCCCAGAGATGGGATTTCTACTCGGATGTCACACCCAGCTCTTTTTCCTGTCCATGAAAATTAAAGCTCAGAGGTTGGATTACGATCAAATATATCTGCATAGCAAGAACTTTAACCACATAGCCATCATCTCCATAGTCATATTAGAGATAAAAATTTTAAACTAGCATATAAGGCAGTAGATGATGTGTGTTCAATCAAAGCACAATGATACCTAGAAATTAAGTAATATGTGTCTGCTCATGTAGCCTTCAAATTGTGTCACCTGTGATGATGAAATAACCAAGTCCAGGACACTGTGGAATCTGTTGAGTTCTGGAGAAACTGTATAAACTGAACAACAACAACAAAAAAAATGCCATCTGCATAAAAGCAAAAGAAAGTAAGTCACATATTAAATAATCCAAATTGCAGTGATATAAAAAGGTTTATTTTTGTCATTACTACTTATATAAATTTTGGATACAAACACATATGGAATCTAGTTCTAGATGACAATGTGACTTTGAGTTCATAAGTTTGATGACTAAGCTTTATTTTATTGAAATAAACTGGAATAAACTCCCTTTTCCTTGTGTAAAAAAAAAAAAGCAATGTATATACTTCCAACATATGATGGCACAGAATACCTTCCTTATTCTAGTGGGAAAGAAATGAGAATTAATGAGGAACACAAAGAAAACCAGAATCCATCAGGGGAAATCAATCCTATAGTTTGATGTGCAGTCTAGGGCTAAGCTGGGTTCCAAAGAGCTTGGGTAGCCCTGCCCCTTGGGCTCTTGCTCATTCAGCTTTTCTCTTAAGTTTAGGGCAGCTCTACTCTCCAGTATCCCAGGGTCTCCACAGTAACTGAGGCTTCATCTTCATGCACTGATCTCTTGGGACCATGCCAGGCCTCAGCTGTTCTCCATAACCTCCTCAATCTGGCATCTTTCATGCCTTCAAAACTGGTACTACCTGGGTGAAATGCCTATATTAAATGTACTGCTATTGCTGATGATGTAACCTGTCCCCTTGGAACTGCAGCTATATTGGCTTCTGTATGCTGACCCTGAGAAGACACTTCCCTATTGTCCCACGGAGGCACAAGAGGCTTCACTTCAGTGATGCTAATCTCTTTGACAATCACAGATGTTTCTTCAGGCTGGTCAAAAGCAGATTCTTAACCAAATTATCACATGGAACACCTCCCCCTCATTTTGTTCCTAATACAGCCTTTGTTTCTTCAAAAAAAAAAAAAAAACCCATATACCAGGCCTCAACTGTCTGTATCTCTCACCAGTCTCATCTTCCACACTTCCACCAAAATGGAAACAGACAAAAATAATTGAACAGGACCAGAACTTGGTGTATAAAGTGATGACACAATCACACAATGGTGTGGTTAAGGGAAAGGCTTTTGTTGTAGATGGGGGTGGAAGGGAAGCCTATGAGCTGGACGACATTTAGGCTAGGGGAGAAGGCAGGATGCTCCCAGTCTTCAGTGGTTTGTCTAGACCAATTTATCAAATACATACACATTCTTTCTACAAAAATAGTTCAAAGGCTTAAAAGCCATATGGTCAGTTTTATCACAGCAATGACCCCACTTCCCTACTTTCTTGGAACCAATTTCTGTCTTAGTTTAATTTCAGTTGCTGTGATAAAATACCCCAACCAAAAAAAAATTTTTTTTTTTTTTTAGGAAAGAAAAGGTTTATTTTTGTTCACAATTTTGGTTCATAGTCCATCACTGTGGCAAAGTCAAAACAGGAACAGGAATGACAAACAGTCACAACACAACCATAAGAGTAGAGATAAATGAGTACATAAATATTTATGTGGTTGATTGCTTGCTCTCAGCTAAATTTCTCCACTTTTGTACAGTTCAAGATCCTCTTCCTAGGGAATGATCCTGCCCACAGTGGGCTGAGCCTTTCTACATCATATAACTTAATCAAGACAGTCCCTCCCCTTCACACACACACACACACACACACACACACACAAATACACACAAACACAACTAGCCCAATGTAGAAAAATCTTTTTGAGACTATTCCTGGGTGATTTTAAGCTGTGACAAGGTGACAATTAAAGCTAACCATCACAGATGTCAATATTGTAGTCTTAGGTCAGAATTTCCTCTAGAGATGACAATATTTGTTTATAAGGTTTTCAACGGATTAGATGGGGCCTGCCCACAATACAGAAAGTAATCTGATTTACTTAAAGTCTATTAATTGAAAGTACTAATTAGTAGAAAATTCCTTCATAATATCTAATAGAAACAATTAGGCTCTACAGCTTAACCAAATTTATACATAAAGATGAACACCAATAGACATCTTAACCCATCTAAGCTTCAAATAAAAATAATAAAATCATACTTCATTCCTGAAGGCCTTGTGTCTTTCATAGTCCTTAATTCAGTGCTAAAAAGTTTTCACTACTGCTAATCATAGGACATGGTAGTACTGAGACACCCTAAATGATCTCCTTATTCCAAACAGAGTAAATATTCCTCACATCCTTTACAGAGTAATCATCCAGGTTCCCCTTGGTAATCTGGATCAGTCACCTCCACCTACTTAGGAACATCTTTTCTTATTAATTCAGAGGCATGAAGAGCTCAAAGCATGTAGGTAGCAGACTTAACCTCAAGTTAAATGTACTCATCTTGGTACCTACTGGTGGAGTCATTCTTCCCTCTAAAACTAAGGTCCCTATACCAAAAGAGAATGATGTTTTGGGAGATGGAAACAGAAATTTCTTAATGAGTGACTAGGTATAATAATGGGTGACACTAACTGTATATTCACCCCTTAATTCCTGGACCCACAAATCCTGGCTGTGAGAGGGAGAGTGCATACATTGGATGTTGACTGAGAACATAAGCAGCTTCTTAGAGAACTTTGTCTCAACTCTGAAAGGTATAGCCTCCTAACTGTCACCATAACTGTATCTTTAAAAGGCCAACTACCAATCTACCAAACCAGCTATTTCAGGATCCTAGGGAACACAGTGAGATCAGTGAATTTCATGAACATTAGCCCACTGTTTCACTTCCTTGCTCTGGGGTGAACGTCTTGATCAGATCGTTGCTGTACAGAACACTATCGGTGCACATAAGGCATTCTGCAAGTCCACAGATGGTGGTTTTGGCAGAAGCATTGCATGCAGGAAAGGCAAACTCATACCCAGAGTGTTTATTTCGGTAAGAACAAAATGCTTCCCTTCCCCATGATGGAAGTAGCCAGATATAATCACCCTGCCAACAAATAGATGACTAGTCACCGAGGTCACCATTTGTGGTGTTAGTTTCTGCTGCTCACAGAACAAGCAACCACTACAGCCAGGTCAGACTTAAACAGTTAGCAGGATCCACATTGCCAAGGCCATGTTTAATGTTCATCTCTGCAATAATAGTATCTCCAGTTCTAAACCTCATAGGTGATAATAGGGAAGTTTGGGAAGGGCTGACCGGTATCCATAAAAAGGGTATCTTAGCCACTTAGCTATTAAAACTCTCCTCTGCCAAGGCCACACGTTGGTGAGAATCCAGATTATTCACAGACATCTTCATGGTTCTTTCCTGAACACAGAAGTCTCTCCACACAACTGTTCTCTAGACCTCCTTATCATGGAACTTCAAATGAGATTCTTCCCAAGAATCGAATCCTTCAGCCAAACCACTAGCCATGGCTCTTTGACTCATACACAATCATATCATCTTGAAGTTTGGGATTTCAACAGTACAGATGTCACTTTTATAAGAGAAACATGATTTCTCATGTGTAGGCTGGAAAGAGTGACTCCTCTAAAAACCAACCTAGAGCTTCATAAGAAAAGTATTTTCTTACCTCTAAATAAAATCAGAAAAGCTAAGGCATTTACACAGACAGAATTTCTCCAGAGACTTCAGGTTTTCTCTCCCCACAAGGAACTACCCATTCATTCCTAACACAAAGAGGGTGTGTGTTCTCAGGTCCCATTTCCATCCTGAGAATGCTGCTGTCCTGACCCACTTGTGCTTGCTGGGATCTAATGGCAGAAGCAGAAAAAAAAAAAAAAAAACAGTGTTGGTCAGATCACCTGACGGGAGACCCAGTCTTCCAAGAGGACAATCCCAAAATTTGTCACTACTGTGGGAGACTCAGAGGCCAGCATCTCCTTCATCCAAGTGGGAGAGACGATTCCCTAGGATCAGTTGAAAGTTAGTGAGAGACTCAAGATCAGAAGCCACACTTCACATGGGCATGTGGATGCCCATATGACATGAATTGTTCATTTTGTATTGGTTACTTTTCTCATTGTGGAACCAGGTAACTGATTAAAAAAAAAAAAGTAAAAGCATCTTCTGGGAGGAAAGGCTTAATCACTTGAACCATAAAGTCCATCATAGTGGGAAAACTTGATGGCAGGAACAGCTTGGTCCATGACACCAAACAGGAGGCAGAGAAAGGGAACACCAGTGTTCGGCTGGATTTCTCATTTTCCCTCCTTCTATACTCAGACTAACCTCCAACTCCATTAAACGATGCTTCCACTACAGGGTGTAGCTTCTTTCCTCCATTAATTCTTTCTGGAAACTCCTTCCCAGACACATCTAGGCATGTATCTCTTAGGCGATTCTAAATGCAATCAAGTTGAATAAAGGTTACCCATCATACATTTCACACACACACACACACACACACACACACAACACACACACACACACACAAACAGACCAAATGCACATGACTGCCAAGAGCAGAGGAGCTGAGGCAGTGGGTCAATATTCCACTCTCCCTGTTTGATTTTCTAGATGTGTCATTCAGTCTGCATCTGCTAAGCACCTACCACATCTGGTGATGCAGAAGAGTGAGAGTAGGAGATTATAACCAGGTAGGACATTCAGAGTCAAAGTCTCAATGGCCTCATTCATTTACCTGGGTCCCACTTCCCAACACTTTCATTACATCTCTACACAGCACTGCCAACTGATGGTCTAGAGATCATCATGAGCCTATGGGAGACACTCATATTCAGACCATAACAATGGCTGTACTTAAAGATAGTCTTTTATGAGATAGTTAAGTCAAATGAAGTCAGTAAGGTAGACCCTAATACAACGTGATTGGGTATTCTTATGAGATGGAGAGACCTGGATGCAGACATTCAGGCAGAGACAATCACAGGAGGACATAGGCACACTGCATCCACAAGCCAAGAGAAGGACAACTCCTTGACCTTCCACAGCTGAGAAAATGTGTCTGTGGGTTAAGCCCCCAATCTGTGGCCATTTACTATGTATGTGGTCTTACCAGCAAGTGACCACACATTGAATCCGCCAAGGTAGAAGTAGTCATCCCCCACCTTCAAAGAGCAAGATTGGTCAGGCTCGAGTGTGGGCTCTTTGGCAGAAAGCCCAGCTTTACCAACATGGTGGGCCTTTGATTATTTCAGGCAGTTTGTATTCTCTGGGTCTAATTCTATTTGCTGATAGGGAACAATTGGAGGAGTTGGAGCAGCTTTCAAAGGTCAATTTGGAACACAAATAGCTGATTTATGTAATTAGCCATGTGCAATTACATGGAACTCCAGCAAGTGGCTTTTTCATGAACCAGATTGGCACCACCTGATTCTTATAAGCATAAATAGATCAAGTTGTTAAGTAACAAGTAATTAAAAGGAGCACATGATATTCTCTCTGGGTAACTCAGACTACCCACGTTTAATCTGGTTTCTGTACTGCTCAGCCAAATCAGAGAGAGGTGCAGTGAGGCTTTCAAAATGATGTGCTAGAGCTCTCTGTTGAATCCAAAGGGCCTCGAAGCACTCTTGTGATCCCAGCTGTCTTGGTCCATCCAGCTGCTGTAACAAAAATACCATGGATTGGATAATATATTTAGTGGAAATTTCTTTTTGGTTCTGGAGGCTAGGAAGCCCAATAAAGGCATGAATGGATTCAGGATTGTTTCCTCAAAAGGCAGAAGAACAAAGAAAGGGAGGGAGCTCACGGGCCCTCAGCTTCACAAATATTCAGATCATAGCACCAGCCAAAATGAACAGGAAGCTGTGAATGTCTGTACCATGATGTTAATGTTCCCAGATGTGTTCTTCGGGAAAAAAATCTAATGTTCTTTTAAAACAGCTATTTTTATTGTATTTGTGTGTATTTGTGTATGTGTGTGTGTGTGTGTGTGTGTGTGTGTGTGTGTGTACATGATACCATGAGTGCCCACAGGCCAGAGGTACTGGATCTCCCTGAAACTGGAGATACAGATGGCTGTGAGCTACCCATCGTGGATGCTAGGAATCAAGCTCAAGTCTGATGCAAGAACAGTAAGTTGCCCTTAACCAATGAGCCATCGCCCTAGTTCCAGGATTCCTAAGGTAAACACTGAGAAAAATGCAGATAACATTGGGACCAAGACAGCAAATTCCTCTATATAAAAACTTTGTGGAAGCTGTTAACAAAAGTAAATCTAACAACTATTTAAGTTGTCAAAGGGCCTGCCTGGAAAGCCGAGTTCCTAGGAAAGCACAAATGACTCATGAGTATGTGATGGAATGTGAATTTCACTAATGATCAAGGAATGTAGGCTGAAGAGATCCCTTCAGTGGTCCACACTTTGAGAGATCACGTAAAAGTCCATAGTGCATTTGGTTTTATCTGGATGGCCTCCACTTTACTTTTGTTTACTCTTAAAGTCAGTATGTTTGTGTACATCTAAGCTATGCAACACAGTATTATAAGATTATATAGAGTAATATATATTATTGTTATGTAATCTATATGGATTTAACATATCCATCTTCTCAGTTTCTCCTTTCCTCTGTAGGAAGAAAATAGATACCATGTACTCAGCAAAAGTTGGGAATGAAAAACCACTACAGTCCTGTGTTGGGCCCTAGGTATTTGACCCTGTTATCCAACATCTATGCTACTTCGTATCCTTTGTCCAATATCTACCTACCCTCCCCCAACACACAAACATCCTGGTAACCACTGCTGAAAGAAAGCTGCCTGTGAAGGCTTTCTCTCTCTCTCTCTCCCTCCTTCCCTCCCTCCCTCCTTGTCTTTCTCCCTCCCTCCCTCCCTCCCTCCCTCCCTCCCTCCCTCCCTCCCTCTCTTCCCCCTTCTCCCTCTCTCCCTCCCTCTCCTTCTTTCCCTCTCTCCCTCTCTCCCCTCTTTCTTCCTCTCTGCTCTTGTTGGAATTATAACTCTGACTCCTAAGCTAGTCTGCCTATTTAGACCCATGGATCTGGTGACAGCTTGGTTCCCCCAGGTGGCATTGTCATGGATGAACCCCTGCCCATAAGCCCTGAGAGTCTGGCTCAGTTCCTTAAAACAGTTCAGAGGGACACCAGCCTCAGCCAGAACTGTGCCTGCCTGGCCAGGAGTCCTGGAACCCAGGATTTGAGTAGCTACTAGGAAATGTATTATCTTATTGAACATAGAGAGGCATGCACCCTATACTGGACTTCTTATGACTTAGTCTCTGTTTTGCTGTGTTGATTGATGAGAACTTGGTTTTATTTTTTAATTTTATAATTAATCAGAAATTATTCATGGAGCTCTCAACTGCAGTTACAGAAAAGCTCATGATGTTACTAAATAGAACCTGTTAAAAATAAAGATATGGGCTGGCCCTGCCCCCCTCATTGTCTGCAGCACCAGAAGAGTCCCTCTCCTTGACAGCTGCAGCCCTCAGGAGAACAGGCCCTGTCCCATGCCTGGGTCACACAGTAGAGCTGGCCCTGGTGGCAGGGAAGGGGGTGTGAGCATAGGAGAGCTGATCTGACTTTCATCTGCCCAGCAGTGATGTGAGTAGAGGAGATATGCCTACCCCCTCCACCCTCACTGCTGCATGTGGCAGGGAGAAGAGCTGGCCCTTAGGTCATGGGAGTGGGAGAGCTTGCCCTGCTCTCACCTCCAGAGCCTGGTGTGGCCCTGGTGAGGACAGACTGACATGGTTCCTGCCCCTGGGACAGAGCCCCCCGGTGTGAGCCTCCACCAGTGTCCATGCTGCTGTGGGCATAAGGCTTGTTTGTGTAATAATGTATATATTTTCACATTCCTCCAAGGAATGTCTTCCCTGTTAACGTTAATGTCTCCATGAGAATTAGAAACAGTCCAAGTCCAGGGGTCGAGAGTGTGGCTGTGTCTCTGCAAAACGGTAAATGCTGGGACCCTCAGGACAGCCCTTAAGGCTATGGGAAAGAGTTCTAGATACATGAGTTCTAAATTATATAATTTCTCAGCTATGCAAAATATAAGGATGCAATATGGATTATGAGTGGCTTCTTGAATCTAAAGGAACAAAGGCAGCTACACTATGAGCCAGCTTGTCAGAAAGAAACAAAAGTAGGCAGATTCCTGAGTTCAAGGTCACTATAGGAGTGAGGTTGGGCCCAGGTATAGAAATGGATATTTCGGGGGAAGGGTCCCACCCAACTAGCTTATCCTCTGTTCTTAACAAAGAAAGACAGATCCCTGAATTCTTTTACAATGATAAGGGGAAAAATGTATGCTTGCTGTTTCTTAAGAATCAAAAGGCTGGGATCACAGGATGCTGATTCACAAGATAATCTAAAAGAAACCTGGAGAAAATGACTGGATTGATATGTAAAATAAAAGATTGGACCTGTGTTCTGCAGGAGATGAGCTATCCAGAGAATTTTTTAGGATAAAAAGACAGAACTGCTTGGAAAACTGAGACACACACAGCAAGCAGGACATGAACAGACAGATCTCTTAGAATAGCAAGCAGAACACAGGTCATCAGCTTGGACTGACAGTTTGACTTTGAGTCATTCTTCTCACTGCTCCCAGATAGCCCTTCTCTCAGAACTTCTCCATGCTGAGGCTGGTCCTCGGCACTCACCAGCTACTGTGTTCAAGACAACAGCCCCCTGCACCTCTCCTGAATAGCACAGCAGAGCTGGCCCTAATAGTGTAGTGCAGGTGAGTCACCCCAAGGGCATGAGAAAAGGAGAGCTGTCTCTGCCCCTTGCCAGCTGCAGCATTGAGGGAGCCAGCCAGGGCAGTGCTAGAGAGGTCACCCTGATGGTGTGGGTGCAGGAGAGCTGGTGGGCTGGCCAACTCAGCTACCACCCAGGCTCAGATCCAGGGCTTTGAGTAGGCCCACCCTAATATCTACCTCATCTATGAACTGCTGGAGTATGTGAAGGGGGTCAGTCCTACAGATCCAAAGCTGCAGGATCTCCATGACACAGGGCAACAACAGGATGTCCCAGATAAGTATTTGTGTATGTGTACACACATATATGTATAACAGTAAAGACCAAGGAAGAAGAGGCTATTGAAAGACCCACAACATGAGGACTTCCCCACGTTCTGACTCAGGAAAGGCAACACCCCAAAACCACCCACAAGAAACGGT
The DNA here is from genome assembly GCF_000001635.26 of Mus musculus. Classification (NCBI taxonomy): domain Eukaryota; kingdom Metazoa; phylum Chordata; class Mammalia; order Rodentia; family Muridae; genus Mus; species Mus musculus. Next base: position 6,960,914 of record NC_000077.6, on the reverse strand, counting down.
CTTGCTGCAAACTGCAAGAGGATTTTTATTCAAGAGCGCTCTCGGGCCCACAGTCATACACCACGCAGGGGTAGAAGACCGTGGCGCCTCGAGTAGCTGGGTAAGGGGGTATTTAAAGGAAGAAACCACAACTCAAGGAAGTGGGGAGGGCATTGTTGGAAAATACCAAAGATACCAGTTAAGAGTCACAAGGAAGTGCAAAGTCACAAATGTCACAAGGAATACCTGGTAATTGTTCAGGTTATCTCTTAAGACAGTTTCTAAGAGCCCCTAACAATAGCACATTCTTTGAATGAACACTCTTTGAACCTGGGAAGCGAGTGGGTGGAGGAATGTTGCTATCTGTTTTATGATTAGCATACCTTGGAGCATTGAGTCACAAAGGTCACATTCCCAAGCCTGGGCCTAAAGGCGTAGAATTTTGTTTTTACGTTTTACTTTTTCACTGTCAACTTGAGGATAAGGGGGACTTGGGAGGGGCTGGAGGAAGCAAAGGAATGGGAAATGATATAATTATATTTTAATTAAAAACATATTTTAGAGAAGACCTTGGGTACCAACTCTACAGCCAGTCCCACAACACGCAGAGGAAGCTCCACTCCCAGGCACTCTAACATGCCCAGGATCCCAGGATCCCAGGATCCCGGGATCCCAGGATCCCAGGATCCCAGGATCCCAGGATCCCAGGAGCTTTGTCACACTAAAATCTCAGCATCCCAGAGGCAGCTTGACTCCCAGGAGTTCTAACACACTCAGGATCTCAGGATCACAGGATCACAGAATCACAGGATCACAGAGAGAGCTGAACTCTGAGGAGTTCTGACACAAACAGGATCACAGGAAGGACTGCTCCAGTCAGATATAGCAAAGGCAGGTAGCATTAGAAATAATCAGATCATGGGAGGCAAGTGTAAGAATATAAGTAACAGAAACCAAGGTTACTTGGCATCATCAGAACCCAGTTCTCCCACCATAGCAAGTCTTGGAGACAACATCACACTGAAAAAGCAAGATTAAGACCTAAAATCAGTTTAATGATGATGACAGAGAACAGTTAGAAGCCCTTAAAGAGGAAACACACACACACACACACACACACACACACACACACAAATCCCTTAAAGAATTACAGGAAAATACAATCAAACAGGCAACGGAAATGAACAAAACCATCCAAGATCTAAACATGGGAATAGAAACAATAAAGAAATCACAAAGGGAGACAACCCTGGAGTTAGAAAACCTAGGAAAGATATTAGGAGCCATAGATGCAAGCATCCCCAACAGAATATAAGAGATAGAAGAGAGATTCTCGGGTGCAGAAGATACCATAGAAAACATTGACAGAACAGTCAAAGAAAATGCAAAAAGCAAAAAGCTCCTAACCCAAAATATCCAGGAAATCCAGGACACAATGAGAAGACCAAACCTAAGAATAATAGGTATAGAAGAAAGCAAAGATTCCCAAGTTAAAAGGCCAGTAAATATCTTCAACAAAATTATAGAATAAAACTCCCCTAACCTAGAGAAAGAGATGACCATGAACATACAAGAAGCCTACAGAACTCCAAATAGACTGGACCAGAAAGAAATTCCTCCTAGCACAGAATAATCAAAACACCAAATGCACTAAACAAAGAAAGAATATTAAAAGCAGTAAGGAAAAAAGGCCGAGTAACATATAAAGGCAGACCTATCAAAACTATACCAGACTTCTCACCAGAGACTATAAAATCCAGAAGATCCTGGGAAGATGTTATACAGACCCTAAGAGAACACAAATGCCAGCCCAGGCTACTATACCCAGCAAAATTCTCAATTACCATAGGCAGAGAAAACAAGATATTCCATGACAAAACCAAATTTACACAATATCTTTCCATAAATCCAGCCCCACAAAGGATAATAGATGGAAAACTCCAATTCAAGGAGGGAAACTACACCCTAGAAAAAGCAAGAAATTAATCTTTCAACAAACTCAAAAGAAGATAGACACACAAACTTATTCCCACCTCTAACAACAAAAATAACAGGAAGTAACAATAACTTTTCCTTAGTATCTCTTAACATCAGTGGACTCAATTCTCAAAAAAAAAAAAAACAAAAACAAAAACATAAACAGACTGGATACATAAACAGGACCCAGCATTTAGCTGCATACAGGAAACACACCTCAGTGACAAAGACAGACACTACCTCAGAGTAAAAGGCTGGAAAACAATTTTCCAAGTAAATGGTTCCAAGAAACAAGCTGGAGCAGCCATTCTAATATTGAATAAAATCAACTTTCAAGCAAAAGTTATCAAAAAGATAAGGAAGGACACGTCATACTGGTCAAAGGAAAAATCTAACAAGAACTCTCAATTCTGAACATCTATGCACCAAATGGAAGGGCATCCTCATTCATAAAAGAAACTTTACTAAAGCTCAAAGCACACATTGCACCTTAAACCATAATAGTAGGAGACTCCAACACCCCACTCTCATCAATGGACAGATCATGAAAACATAAACTAAACAGAGACACAGTAAAACGAACAGAAGGTATGAATCAAATGGAATTAACAGATATCTGCAGAACATTTCACCCTAAAACAAAAGAATATACCTTCTTCTTAGTATCTACCTCTTGGTACTTTTTCTATATAATTGGTCACAAAACAGGCCTCAACAAATACAAGAAGATTGTAATAATCCCATGCACCCTATCAGATCACCACAGACTAAGGCTGGTCTTAAATACCAATAAAAAACAATGGAAGCACACATACACATGGAAGTTGAACAATGCTCTGCTCAATGATAACTTGATCAAGGAAGAAATAAGTAAAAAAAATTAAAGGCTTTTTAAAATTTAATGAAAATGAAGACACATCATACCAAAACCTATGGGACACAATGAAAGCAGTGGTAAGAGGAAAACTAATAGCTCTAAATGCCTCTGAAAAGAAACTGGAGAGAGCTTACACTAGCAGCTTAACAGCACAACTGAAAGCTTTAGAACAAAAAGAAGCAAATTCACCCAAGAGGAATAGATGACAGGAAATAATGAAACTCAGGGCTGAAATCAACCAAATAGAAACAAAAAGAACTATACAAAGAATCAACAAAACCAGGAGCTGGTTCTTTGAGAAAATCAACAAGATAGATAAACCCTTAGCCAGACTTACCAGAGGGCACAGAGACAGTATACAAATTAATAAAATCAGAAATAAAAAGGGAGACAACAATGAAATATATCTTAAAATAATTATTCTGTTTGTTGAATATTAACAGTTGAAAATATTAAAATGATGTTCTACAAAAAAATAAAAAAGCATATTTTCAAATTTTTCAATGGAAAATGAAGAAAAAAGAAAGTGCCAGTGATAACTCAGATTTTCATAGTTTTTCCTACTTGTGAAATGCATGTTCCCTTAGGATTCAAGCTTGATTTGTAGAAAAATACTACTGTGTGTCTTAGAGTGAAAGCAGAGTGCTCATTAAAAGAAAGAAGGTGATTAAGAACATGTCTCTTCTTCCTTACTTGTGTGAAATAGTCAATATGGCACAACAAGTAGGTGGACAACCTTGTTGAAATTTGGAATTTAGTGAAATTAGATTTTCCAGCACATAATTTTAAGTAACTATTATATACTGGATATTGGTTCATGTACTACATTTGTGAATTGAAATATTTCCAATAGCCTATATGTTAATGCTAGCAGGCAGTCAAATGTAAAATCATTACAGTCTTGAGACCACTGGATGGTACCACATAAGTCCAGAGAGATAAGGTGGGGTCCTACAGTTAGACACATGGGGCAGGATGCCCATGGCTATTGCAGCCATTAGATCAGGAAGACTATCAACACTTCCAAAAGCAGTAAATCTTCACTCAAATAAGTACTAATGTATGTCTTTGATCAAGAAATAAATCAGTATTAAGTGGTAGTGACTGGATAGTGGGCTAAAAGCATTTGGAGATGCAGACTTCTTCGTGGGGGAACTCTTCGACCCAAGATCTGAAGGTTAGAAAAAAATCATGAGATATGCAGAAAGCACATGTCAGAAAGAGAAGAGCTAGTGAAGGTGGCCTAGGGCAGAAGAACACTGGTGAAAAAAAACTGGCCATGTCTATGTTGAAATAAGCTCTGAGATCTTATTTTACTCAAGGTCACAGACACACAGTGAGGTTTAAATCCTGAGTTGACTATGTAAGCAATATCAGATCCTTCCCTAATTACCATGGAGTCTTCTGTTAATTATTCACATTTCCAGCACATACCTGGAAGAACTTTAGCCAGCTGCAAAGCAGATGTTTAATCAACATTTACTGAATGAGTAAACAATTGTTATGACAGTGTGTGAAAATTATTATTGAATAATAATGGAATTATTGAATAATATGGAAACCTCATCCAAATCCTGTTGTTGTCTACAGGGCATGCTGGCACTGGTGTATAATAAAAAAAAATAAATTGCATTTTTTAAAAAAACAAACAAATTAAAAACTCCATACTCCATCTTGTGGTTTAGCAAAACCTGTCTCTGTCAGGTGCAGTGATGTCAGCCTGTAATCCCAGCACTTGGGAGACTGAGAAAAGAGAACTATGGAATGTAGGCTAGCCTGGGTGGGCTACACAGTGAAGCCCTGCCTATGGACATAGTAAAACAGAGCCAGCTATGGTGTGGGGTAGCATGTACCTCATGGCCTGAAGACCCAAGTTGTATCTCTAGAACCTGGATGTACTGGCTAGTTTTGTGTCAACTTGACACAGCTGGAGTTATCACAGAGAAAGGAGCTTCAGTTGGGAAATGCCTCCATGAGATCCAACTGTAAGACATTTTCTCAATTAGTGATCAAGGGGAAAAGGCCCCTTGTGGGTCAGACCATCTCTGGGCTGGTAGTCTTAGATTTTATAAGAGAGCAGACTGGGCAAGCCAATAAAGAACACCCCTCCATGGCCTCTGCATCAGCTCCTGCTTCCTGACCTGCTTGAGTTCCAGTCCTGACTTCCTTTGGTGAGCAACAGCAATGTGGAAGTGTATGCTGAATAAACCCTTCCCTCCCCAATTGCTTCTTGGTCATGATGTTTGTGCAGGAATAGAAACCCTGACTAAGACAAATTGGTACCAGCATAGTGGGGTATTCCTGTGACAACCTGACCATGTTTTGGGGAGGACTGTGGAAGGACTTTGGAACTTTGGAACAGAAGATCCATTTCAGTGTTAAGAGCTCTGTGAGATGTTGTGTAGGAGCTTGGAAGATAATGTTGAGAACAGTGCAGAAAATGGAGGCCTGGCTTGTGAAATTTCAGAGGGAAAATTAAAGACTCTTTTTAGGGCCATTGCTATTTTGGATTGTGAAGATTCTGTGGTTCTGGTTAGCTGGGGCTGAAGAATCAGATGTGATTAACAAGATACCAGAACTACTAAAGTGAAAACTTGGCATTACTGGGACTATTGGTGGTGGTTAGCTGGAGCTAAAAAAATAGTGATGATTAAGAAAAGACCAGCATCATTGAGGTGACATCTTCTGGGAAGAGTTTTCTGAAAGAACAAAGAGGCTGTGTTCCAGAGATAGCCAAAGTTGTACCTCATACTGCGGCAGGATTTGGTAAAATGTAAGAGTTACCCAGGTCGTACTGGTTTTGAAGGCATGAAGGGGTCATAAAGAGCAGCCGAGGCTTGGCACTGTGAGAGGCCATGGAAGGCCATTGGTGAAGGTGCAGCCTCAGTAGCAATTAATGTCCCAGGACTGAAGGGGTCATGCAAAGGAGTTGAGGCTTGCCACCATGAAGAGAGCCTATGAGAGGCTATTGGTGAAGCCTAGTTACAGCAGAAGAGGGCAGCATTTTGGAGATGCCAGTACCATGAATGACCACCAAAAACAGTAGCAGCAGTGGAGTACAGGCATCTGGAGCCTAGAGTATGAGCTGTGTGCTACAAAGAACAGGACTGGAGAAATGACCCAAGCCCTTGGAGGACCCCAGAAGATCGTGAGTTGGATCCCAGACATTGGATAATTTTTGCTTTTGATTGGGACTGTGCCCTGATATTTTTCCCTCTTGAAGGAAGTATTTTAGTGGAGCCCACAGTTAAGAGACTTTTAATTGTAAAAAGACTTTGATTTTAAAAGAGATGGATATTTTAAAGAGATTGAAATTTTAAGAATATGTAAAGACTGTGGGACTTTTAAAGTTATTTAGATCTTGGGGATGAATAAGAATGTAAGGGTTGAGGCTTACTAGTGATGTGTTGTGTGTCAAGTTGACAAGGGGTCAATTGTACTGGCTAGTTTTGTGTCAACTTGACACAGCTGGAGTTATCACAGAGAAAGGAGCTTCAGTTGGGAAATGCCTCCATGAGATCCAACTGTAAGGCATTTTCTCAATTAGTGATCAAGGGGAAAAGGCCCCTTGTGGGTCGGACCATCTCTGGGCTGGTAGTCTTGGTTCTATAGGTTCTTTAAGAGAGCAAGCTGAGCAAGCCAGGAGAAGCAAGCCAGTAAGTAACATCCCTCCATGGCCTCTGCATCAGCTCCTGCTTCCTGACCTGCTTAAGTTCCAGTCCTGACTTCCTTGGTGATGAACAGCAGTATGGAAGTGTAAGCCGAATAAACCCTTTCCTCCCCAACTGCTTCTTGCTCATGATGTTTGTGCAGGAATAGAAACCCTGACTAAGACACTGGATAAAGGTGAAAAGAGAGAAGCAGCTCTACAAAATTGTTTTCTGCCTTCCATGTGCATACATGGTGCCTGTCCGCATGCCCCAGCCCCCCAACTCACCATACACAAACCATACACATATGCAGTATCGATAAAATCTTAACATTTAAGACTTAAAAACACTAAAACTACCTCTTTTGTTTTCAGAGATACTGGCAGGAAGTGGAATAAAGGATCTATGGCAGCTCACGTCTTCAGTCTTTAGAACTGCTGAAAGTTCAATGCCAACTGAGCTATATAGTGAGTTCCAAGCCAGCCTAGACTATGTGGCAGGAAGGTTGTGCTAGAACTTTGCAAGTGCACACAGCACAATATTATGCTTCACCACAGAGCACAATCTGGCATATATCTCTCAGAATCAGCCTCGTACTGCACTAGAGAAGTGAGGGATGCAGTGTAAAACTCAATGAATTCCATAATATTGTCAGAGCCATGGAAACAGCCAAAGATAAGGGACACATTGAGCTTGGTTCCATAGAGACTGAGCTGCCGCCAGAATGCTAGATTAAGTGGCATGCCAAGCTAGCTGCTGCTGCTGCTGCTGCTGCTGCTGCTGCTGCTGCTGCTGCTGCTGCTGCTGCTGCTGCTGCTGCTGCTGCTGCTGCTGCTGTAACAAAGATGCCTTCCTGGTGAGAGCTGAGCAAACTAGGCCTTACTGCTTAACTTTCAGTGAGCACCATGCATTCATGTCCATGGTGTCTACAGCTTCCCTCCATGGCAGAGCTGGGCCTTTTGGGACACAGACTGTGTGGCCACAAGGGTTCCTGCTCGTGGCAAGAGAAAAGAGGGCAGTAGTAAAGGTTTATCTAGACCAGACTTTGGAATGTGAAGTTGGGAAGGCAGTGACTTGGATTCTCAGTACTTTCCAAACCAAGCTAATGGAATGAGGAGTCAAGAGGCAGATGTCAAAATAAACAAGACACACACACACACACACATACACACACACCACTGCTCATCTCTTTGTAGGTAGTTACGAATAAGTAGGAGTCATGTAATTTGGGGAGATGGGGCAGGAAACCTGAACTATGCTGGGAATGGTTTTAGATGGGGTGGTAATTAGTTCAACATGGATTGTTTATTGGTTCCATGGGAGAAAAATGGCCTAGACAGAATTAGAGCTGAGGGCAAGCTGGCAAAGTGGTCTCTTGGCATCACTTAGCAGAGAACATGTCCTAGCAATGGGTATCTTGGCAACATCAAAGGAACAGCTTGGCACTTGGCATCAGGGACCAGCAGAGACGCAGGTCCTTCCCTGTCTATCTGCCAGAAAGCTAGTCTAGCCAAGGGTCAGTAGAATCTGACTTATGTGGCCACATGCCAAAAGCCCTGTACCTCACTGAGCCCCAAGGGCCATTGCTACTTCTATTCTAAAACCAAATTTACCTGCCACCCTATTGGTTGAGTTTATTTGTGAATTAAATAAAATAGAAATGTACTCTGCAATCCATAGCTAAGATGTTAGGTATGGCTGTTTCAATGTTGTTCCTGTTATCCGCACACTGAGACCAGGCCTGACCAGAGGTGACAAGACCCTTCACGCTTCAATTTAAGAAATATCTTCTTGTATCACCTGTAATTAAGAAAGTTTCCATTCATGTGAGTCCACGCCCTTAGATAGATGTTATAACTCGGTGCAGACTAAGGGTGTGGGGGAAGGGGAACACCTGATGTGAAGTGACCCTGTAGAACGAGTTTTATTAAGAAAGGAGCTTACAAATGGGCGAGGGAACATGACAGGCCTTCAGGTTAGAAGAGTGATGGAGAGAGATAAAAAAATATAGTCCTAGACTCAGTATGATGGGACCGTGAACATAGGGAGGGAGGGAGGGAAGGAGGGAGAGAGAAGGAGGGAAAGAGAGAGGGAGGGAAGGAGAGAGACAGAGACTCAGAGAGAGGGAGAGAGAGAGAGAGAGAGAGAGAGAGAGAGAGAGAGAGAGAGAGAGAGAACACCTTCCCTTCAAAATTCAGACAAAAGCTGAATTAGGAGAGATAGCTACCATCCATGCATAACCTGACAAGTGTTAGACACAAGCAGAGATTAATAATGTCAGTGTCACACAGAGAAACACACAAACCAAAGTATCTCAGAAGGCCATTCTTTTTGTAAAAGTGTGCTCCAAAACCCAGATCAATGTTGCAAGCATACTAGGTCCAAGATGGCTCCCATCTTGTCTCTCTAATATTTAGGAATCTGTGACTCTTTCCACTGGTGATATGTCAACTTCAAAATCTTATTTCATTGGCCAATCAATACAGAAGGAAAGGTTCGGGAAATATGTATCCTTGCCAGGCAAACAACCTGTGATTTGATTGATAGATAGATAGATAGATAGATAGATAGATAGATAGATAGAAGATAGATAGATAGATAGATAGATAGATAGATAGATAGATAGATAGATAGATAGAGCCTAATTACTTTTGAAAGAAAAAAACATTCTCACACAAGGGACCTGAGGAAATTTTCAAATGCCCCAAACAAAGGGGGTTTCTACTTGTGTAAGTTCCTGGCCTAGCCTGACTGTCTCCTGGTTTACTTAGAGGCAGGCTCTGGGTAGGGCCATAAGCTTAACTTGAAGCCACAAGAGGCAGGGGCAGCAAGATCACAATACAAGATGCTTTCTGGTGTTGTCCCAGAGAGCTGCAGGGGACTTGGCCTGATTTCTGGCAAGCATAGGTAACTACACCTGTGAACTAATAAATGTGTCACAGCCACAGTGCTGGAGCTAGGAGAAAACCTGAGACCCTGTGTCACTCTTGTCAAAGTTTATCCTCACCCCTGCTTCTGGCTGATTCTCTTAGTGCTGTGGTAGTGGGGCAGGGGCAAAGGCAATCAATTTAATCTTTCAACAGCTTTAATTGGATTGCTGATCTTGCACACACCTTTAGAAACTCTCAATCTCTCAAAACTGTAGCTTCAGTCTTAGACATAAAGGTCTGTATGATTTACACACACACACACACACACACGCACACCTTTTGGAAATTAAGTCACCCCTACCCCCCAAAAAAAAGAAAAGAAAAGAAAAGAAAAGAAAAGAAAAGAAAAGAAAAGAAAAGAAAAGAGCCGGGTGGTGGTGTGCATGCCTTTAATCCCAGCACTCAGGAGGCAGAGGCAGGTGGATTTCTGAGTTCGAGGCCAGCCTGGTCTACAAAGTGAGTTCCGGGACAGCCAGGGCTACACAGAGAAACCCTGTCTCAAAAAACCAAAAAAAAAAAAAAAAAAAAAAAGAAAGAAAAAGAAAAAGAAAGAAAAGAAAAGGAAAGAAAAGAAAGGAAACGAAAAGAAAAGAAAAGAAATTAAGCCATGTGGTTGTTTGAATAAGAATTGCCCCCATAGGTTCACATGTTTGAATGCTTGATGGAACTGTTTGAAAAGTATTGGGAGGTATGGCCTTGTGAAAGGAGGTGTGGCTTCATTGGGGGAGGTGTGCACTGAGGGTGAGCTTTGAGGTTTCAAAAGTTCATATCATTCCCAGTTAGCGCTCTCTCTCTCTCTCTCTCTCCCTCTCTCTCTCTCCCTCCCTCCCTCCCTCCCTCCCTCCCTCCCTCCCTCCCTCCCTCCCTCCCTCCCTCTCTCCCTCCCTCTCTCTCCTGCTTATGGATCAAATGTAGGTAAGTTCTCAACTACTACTCCACCACCATGCCTGCCTGCTTGTTACCATGCTCCCCACCATGATGGTCTTGGACTCCAATGCTCTGAAACCACAGCCCCCAAGTAAATGCTTTCTTTCACAAGTCACCTTTGTAGTAGTGTTTGGTCACAGCCACAGAAAAGTAACAAAGACAAGCCATCAGACCCAGTGTCCAGCCTAAGATGGGCTTTCTCTGGTGCAAGTCACAGTGGAATCTGAGCAGAGGTGTGGAGCTCCTCGCCCTTCACATCTCTGATCTTTCCATTCTCTGCTCCTGGCCATGAGGAGCGTTCTTAACTGTTGGTTCCATGGTGACTGCAATGACCAGCCACATTCCCACAGCTGGAATATCTCCCTTATTCTCTAGCTGCAGGAAACCCTGGAAAGACAGGTTGTAAAGAACAGGAGCATTAGAGGACAGAGTATGTTGGTCATGCCATGAGTTTCTGTCCAACTCACCTGAGCAGGTTCTTGCATCTCTTTTGGACCCTGCTGCTAAGACAGGTAGCTTTGCTGGATCCTGCCAACTCCTAATACAGGGGCTCAGTCTTCTGCTCTGTCTCTCAGATATGGGTTGGGGACTCTCTTCCTGACCACTACACTGCTCTCCAGCAATTACACCAAGTGGGCTGAAGTACTCACAGCCTTTTAGGAGAGCACTGCCAACCTAGTCCCTTCTGATGATGGTGGAATGGTTAGCCATATGTCCTAATTTCCACGATCTGACCACAGGGAAAACTCTCAGTTCTCCTCCACATCACTATCAAGAATCCCCTCTCCCATGAGTCTTTCAAGTCTCCTCATCTCTATTCAAGTCCACATACCACAGGACCTCCCCACACTTCCCAATATGGAGCATCCTTCCTGTATAGACAGAGGCAGCCTTCCCCACTCGAGTGTGCTGTCTGTCTGGTGGTGCATCCTTCCTATAGCTCATTAGAAACAGAGAGAGGTCCTCTAAATCAGGATAAACAAGAGTAGTCTAAAGCTGGGTTTATTTGCGGCCAGGGTCAGAATCCCACCCCAACCCCACCTTCCGGAAGCCCTAAGTGTTCAGTGGCTTGATACCTGAACATCTCCCAGGGTGTTTGTAAATATCGAGTGTCTGTTGAAACATTAGCTGGAGCTAAGCAAGGATTTCTATCTGCACCATCCGGCAACTCTATTTAGCTTCCCTCAGAGCAATGAAGACAGTAATTAATGAGTCCAAGTCTTCAGTTCTGGATTTTGTTTTATTAGTGTTTTTCAGTGTTTCCTGTAAGGAACAACTCAGTGAAATACTGCAGCAAACCCCCAGTAGGGGCCTGATATTGATGGGCTGCCTCATTCTGATGCATCCCATGAGGTTTAGCACATATATTCTAACACAAGAATGAGGTCATTTTCCTCCTAGCTTGGCAATGAGATTTTTATTATTCAGAATTACAACACAGACATTGGGGTGTTTATCTTGAATGAGATGCAAAACTCTTCTTCCCGAACTCATTTAGAATGTTTCATAATGTGTCTTATATTCTAATTTGAAAAGTAATTTCTATGCCAACAACTACGCTGCAGAGACACCCAAATTGGCTATGGGCATAAAAAGAAAAACCAGATATATCTTGATAAGTTAGAAAAGTGGAAATGACAAATGTGTCCTTATTTTTTGTCAGGAAGCAGTGCTTGTATTTTTTTTTTAAATGAAAGTCATCATCTTCATGTGGGGAGCCTTGAAATAATCAGCAAAACAATGGAAGATGCTCTCTCTAGTGTCATAAACTACAAGTTCCATTCCCAGTGTGCCCACAGTGGGCATCCCATCTTTCTTCTGTGGTAAACATGTGTGATCAACTATGCAAAACTGTCACACAGAAACATGTCAGCAGCACCCGCCCCCCTCTGCTCCAAGCTGAAAATTGAGATCAGAAGGTGACAACTGCCAGGTGTGGTGGCACATGCCTTTAATCCTAACACTTGGAAGGCATAGGCAAAGTCTATGAGTTCAAGGCCAGCCCATTTTACATAGTAAGTCTCAAATGAAAAACAGTATCACCGTTAATTTATGTTGCATTTACCAGATGTTTAATGAAATGATATCACTCTGGTTCAGTCTGGTGTCCTCTGTAAAGTGACCTCTTAAGTCTTGTTTTTGCTATTTTTTTTTTGTTATACTATTTTCCACCTTACTAGGTAGCAAGAGTTTTTTACACACTGGAGAGAAAAGTCCTAGTTACTACTCATATTCCTTATGCTCCATTAAGTGTCCAGGAACACTGAACTAGTAAATGCTGAACCATTCGTTGCTCCCAGGGAAAACACTGAGTGACACTCCCCCCCCCAACCTTTAGGTGGCAACATGCTCATGGACCATAATGATATCTTCATACCCTTTCATATAGAACATGTAATGGGCATTTTTAAAATTAGTCCACAGCCCCCTGACCTGTAGTCCAGGCTTTGCCTGCAACTCTGTTTTGTTCTTGTTGTTTCTTCCATGTTGGTTTTGAAATCTGTTAGCCAGTGGACAATACAGGTTAGATATGTCACTTCTTGACTCTAGAACAATGGTTATAAATTTCCATGGAGTTCAGCCTCACAAATGATGCTGTTGTAAAAGTATTTTAATTGCACAAAGTACGGGGTATGCTGCAATATTTCAATATGCAAGTGCATGTGTAACATCTACTGTCAGTCAAGATGATCACACCTCCGTCTCCTTATTGCTCTGTGCTTACAGTCTCCGAGCTCCTCTCTCCTCTCTATGGCTTCATCACGGTGAGTTACAATCACCCCTGTGCAGCACTGCTTATCACTCTCACTTAGCTGTGTCTGGGTGGCCCATATCCAACCTCCCACTATGCTCCCAATGCTCACCCTTTCTAGCCTCCAGCAAGCCCAGGAAACATCCCTGACACTTACAGCTAAATAAATGCAATGCGGAGACCTTTGTTAAGTGAAAAATTCAAACGCAGAAAAAAATGACTATTCTCTCCTGTGCAGTTGATTTTAAAATCAATGACAATGATTGTACATTGAAAAACCTATCATTGGGTCCAGAGAAGTGGCTCGGTGGTTAAGAGCACTTGATGTTCTTCCAGAAGACCCAGGTTCAATTCCCAGCACCCACATGGCAGCTCACAACCATCTAGAACTCTAACTCTAGAGAAGTCAGCAGCTTCTTCTGGCCTCCCAGGTCACACCAGGCACATACGTAGTGCACAGACATGCATGTAGCCAAAACACCACGCACACATTTTTTTTAATTATCATAAATGCAGAGCATGGTGGTGCATACCTTTAATCCCAACACTCAGGAGGCAGAGGCAGGTGGATCTCTGTAAGTTGGAGGCCAACCTGATTACATAGTGAGTCCCAAGCCTGCCAGGGCTACATAGTGAGCCTTTATCACAAAAATAAATTAATGATGAGAAGTGGATATTAGCCCAGAAGCTTGGAATACCCAAGATACAATTCACAGACCACATGAAACTCAAAAAGAAGGAAGACCAAAGTGTGGATACTTCGGTCCTTCTTAGAAGGGGGAACAAAATACCCATGAAAGGAGATACAGAGGCAAAGTGTGGAGCAGATACTGAGGGAAAGGCCATCCAGAGACTGCCCTACCTGGGGATACGTCTCATATACAGTCACCAAACCCCCGACACTATTGTGGATGCCAACAAGTGCTTGCTGACAGGAGCCTGATATAGCTGTCTCCTGAGAGGCTCTGCCAGTGTCTGACAAATACAGAAGTAGATGCTCTCAGCCAACCATTGGACTGAGCACAAGGCCCCCAATGGAGGAGCTAGAGAAAGGTCCAATGGAGCTGAAGGAGCTTGCAGCCCCATAGCAGGAACAACAACATGAACCAACCAGTACCTCCAGGGACTAAACCACCAACTAAAGAGTACACATGTAGGGACTCATGGCTCCAGTAACATATATAGCAGAGGATAGCCTTGTTGGACATCAATGGGAGGAGAGGCCCTTGGTCCTGAGAAGGCTCCATGCTCCAGTGTAGGGGAATGCCAGGACAGGGAAGTTGGTGAGCAGGGGGGCGGGGGGGGGGATGGAATAGGGGGTTTTCAGAGGGGAAACCAGGAAAAGAGATAACATTTGAAATATAAATAAAGAAAATATCTAATTTTTTAAAAAGAAAGAAAAAAGAGAAGAGTTTCAAGTAGATTTTAACATATGAAAATTGTCTCTAAAAATCCATGTAAATTTCTTAAAAATTACAGCTCATATAGCTCACTTGTGATGTCTGTTGGGCCATAAGAAACAAGAACTTTCATGGTTTAGTTAATATCCATATTTCTGGAGTTCTCTTACCACAGTCTCCTACATGCCCCTTCTTTGTCTCAGTATTGGTATTTAAGTCTATTATATAAGCTGAATAAAATGAATGTAAACAAAAAAGTAAATTAGTGAATGAGTGAATAAGCAATTGTTGCCCTGTTATGAGCCCACATTCAGTGGCATTCTCACCTCGTTTATAGCTTCACACTCACTCTCGACCTTGCTGGGCACTGCAGACCCACCTTGCACAGGTATCAGGAAGCTTGCTTTCTCCTAGGGAGGAAAGCAGCAAACCCTCTACCACCAGCTCTGTAATCTGCAGCCAGGTGAAGCTTCTCTGACACATGTATTTACTCCAGCAAGCCCATGACAGCTTTCTTGCTACTGGGGACTACAAGAACTTTCAATTTTTCCACTATCAGACATGGCACCGGCTATGGGATTTTTGGTTGTTGGTGGGGTTTTTTCCCCTTTAGTTCTCATTCTTGTGAAGAGATTAGTGGAAGGGTGTTGAATATTGTCAGTGGTCTGCTGTGTTGGTCATGCTGTTGGTGTCTTCTTTCTGTTAGTGTGGCATGCAACACACAGCACACCGATTTTTCTTTCATGTTGAAAACAGTCTTGGGTCTTAGGAATGAATTGCTCTTTGTAATAGAGTATGATCATTTTAATATATTGTTAGGCTCCGATGGTTGTTTTGTTGAAATTCTGCATTTACATTTTTCATCAAGAATATTGCTCATCAGAATTCACCCCCAAAATACCTCCCTAATAGAGTGCCTGGACACAGCTCTCAGGAAGGGGTCTTTAAAAAGGGCTTTGACAACTTCCATAGGTTCCTAGGTCTGGTGGGAAATTGTACACAAGTGCAGCTGCCAGGGTAGAAATCCAGTGAGACAGAACAATTAAACCGCAAGGCATGTAAAGCAATTTTATTGTTCTCAGGTAGTAGCAACAAGTAGCTAACAGAAGCTATGGTAACGTAGTCTCCACATTCAGAAAAGCTGAGCAGGGTAGTCGGCGAAGGGCTCTTCTATACACAACCCAGTTCATGGCATAGCTGCCAGACCCCCAAAACAGTATCTACAGGCTTTTAGACTCTAGGGAAAGTTGGCATCTCTAAGCTTAACTTGACAGAACTCCCCTGTTCCCAGGGATGGAGACAGGGCTTGGGTTGTTCTGAAAAGCCCTTCCTCTCCCAGAATGCTACATCTTCAGCATGTGCTACTATCCTCCTGAAAACCACAAGAGTGCTGGCTCCATTGGTCAAGACTGTCTGAGGGAGCTACTCTTTCTATATTTAGTTTTCTTTTCTTGTAAAATATCTGTCTAATTTTGGTATAAGATTATTACTGGCACTATAAAATAGGTCAGGAAGAGCTCCCTTCTCTTTGATATTGTGGAACAGTTTGAGACAGATTGATGCTAATCTGTGAAGTGTTTGGCAGAATTCTACAGTGAGCCCTTTTTTGGTCGACCCTGGTCTTATCTTTGTTGAAAGATTCTAGATTATTGAGTTAACATCCTTATTTGCAATAGATTTCCTGGAAACAATAATTTCTTTATAACTTAGTCTTGGAAAGTTGTATATATATACATATATATATATATAAATATATTGAGACAGGGTTTCTCTGTATAGCCCTGGCTGTCCTGGAACTCACTCTGTAGACCAGGCTTGCCTCAAACTCAGAAATTCGCCTGCCTCTTCCTCCCAAGTGTTGGGATTAAAGGCATGCACCAAATGCATTCACATCTTCTAGGTTATCTATGGTGTTCATGTCAAGTTGTTGATAATAGTCTCTTATGATCCTTTTTATTTATCCAACTTGTAATATTCTCTTTCATTTCTAATTTTACCCTTTTTTATTGGTGTGGTTAAGATACATCTATTGCATTCCTTCTCAGAGACCAGCCTTTTGTTTGTTGATACCTCTGCTGTTTTTCTTCTGTGTGTTCCATTTGTGCCTGTGGAATGTTCACTGCTCCCTCCTTCTGCCTATCTGAGTTTCCACCCTTCAGGGTGGGAAGTGGGTTGTGGTCTAGCCTGCTTCTCTCCTTATGTGGGTGTTCACTGCTCTCAGCTGCTCACAAAGTAGTAATTTTGCTCCATCCCCTGGGTGTTGTGTTGTTGTTCACACAGAGACATTTTCTCCTTTCTCTTGAGACTCTCCAATTCCTCGCTGTCTGACACTGCTCTGCAATGTTGTTTAATTTCTGTGCATTTTTAAATTCTTCATTGTCCCTGGAGCTAATGCTTTCTCATTTCCTCTCATTGTGATGCAATTCTTGATATGATTTCAGTCTCCTTCAATTCGTTACAGCTTGTTTTATGTCCTACAGTGTGACCTGCCAATCCTGGGGAAAGTTCCGTATGCACTTAAAAAGAATGAGCCCTCTTTGTGGTCAGGGTGTTAGGTGGATAGGAACAGGGGAAGGTGTGACTGACTACTCCAGGAGAGCCCAAGGAGTCAGTGCTGCCAAAACGGTGCTGTGTCTTGAGAGACCTACACATTAACACACTCAAGTGCACAAACATTAAGTGAAATCTGAAGTCTTTGGACCGATGATGGTAGCCTAATTTGTTAAGGTATTAGCACTGAAGGAACTAGTTCAAGGGTAAGTGGAGCCCGACTGCACCATGTTTGTAACTCTTTTGCAAATTTGTAATTACCTTAAAACTTTAAAATTGAGGGAAAGAAAACTCACTATCATACATCTACATTAGATATTGTTATCGGAAATGTTGGACGAGAGATAACCATTGAATGTTTATAATAGAGGGATGGAGAGATGGCTCAGGACACTGGCTCCTTTTGCAGAGGACCAGAGTTTGGTTGCCAGCACTCACATCCAGCAGCATTTTGTCTAAACTCCACCCAACAGTTACCTAGCAATAGCCAGGTATGCCTGACTCGCTATAAAAGGGACTGCTTGCCCCCTCTGCTCTCTCTTGCTCTTTCCTTTTTGTTCCCTCTCTGTCTTCTTGCCCCTTCCCCTGCTTCTCACCATTCTCTTCCCCTCCCCCTCTTCACATGTCATCTCTCTCTCTCTCTCTCTCTCTCTCTCTCTCTCTCTCTGCCTCTACTGCCCTCTTAATTCCCCTCCCCATGCCCTGAATAAACTCTATTCTATACTACTGTTATGTGGCTGGTCCCTCAGGGGAAAGAGATGCCTCAGCATGGGCCCTCAGAGGCATCCCCTTCCCCACACCTCACCACACATCCACCAATACATATTCCTCCTTCATTTAAACACATCAACAACTATCTGTAATTTCAGATCCAGGGTATCTAATGAGTTAATCTGGTCTCCATGGGCACTGCACTTACACACTTACTTGCCTATACTGCACACACACACACACACACACACACACACACACACACACACACACACACACACTTATTTTAAAGTTTATAACCCCTGATCTATCCAGTTCCAGTGGCAGACACATAAGAGTTCCCCATGTCTCAAACACTCAGCTTCCTACTTCTCAATGAGCCCAGCTCCCAACACAGAGAGGAAGCCCTGCATTGGTAAGGGGCCCCTAACCCTGGTACTCCTGGACACACTCCTACTCAGCCAACTATTAATATGCAAATCTCAGCACAGAAATGGAAACAGCATGAAATCCAGGACAAAAATCCAAGCTCCCTAATGCCATAATAGACTCCAATGAGAATGACCTTGAAGAACTTCCAGAGGGGGAAAAAAATCAAAAGAATAATAATAAAAAATTGAAAACTGAAAACAAGGCCACTTTGGCATTTAATAACAAGACAGAAAATGAAGCAGACTATCAACGTCCCTGGGAATCAGGTTCCCACTGAGGGATGCAGGAGACCACACGTGGAGAATGTGAGAGGGCATCCATTGGAATCTGAAGTGACTGTAGACTCATGATGTCTGAATCATGCACATTTGTAAATAGCTGCACCCATGGGGGCACACTGGTTTGTAAGGACAGCTGTAAGATTTTGTACACCTCATCCGTCACTGTCCTTATCTTCCAGTGTCTGCCATCTAGCTACTTGCTAGATAATCTCTTTGCCTTCCAACTACCCAGCATGCTCCTCTGCCTACCTGTCACCTGTCTAAGTATCCATTGGTACATTTCCCAAGAGGAGTAAACACAGACCCCGCAGCATCTTGGCCTTTATTATAATTGCCACAGAAGTTCAGGGCTTGCGGGGGGGGGGGGGCATGGTTGTCTCTAAGATATAACAGATCGGGTACCAGATGTGTCCAGAGCACTTTGTACTGAAAACATAATAAAATGCTTTATAAAAAATAAAAATCTGATGCAGGATACAAGGGCCGACTTTCAGTGCTCCAGCTGGCCAAGCTAGGACAATCTGAGTGCTGAAGTAACCAAGTAGAAAAATAAATTATAAACCATTGACCAAAGCAGAAATTCACCAGTCCATGCTTGTAATAGATAAGTGGAGGGGCATAAAATGTCATAGCGGAGTGCTCATGGCCAACTGCATAAAAGTGGAGGAAAGTCATCAGAGAGATCCAAGGACTGCCACGCAAAGCGTCGTGCTGGTTGCTGGTGATTGGGAAAGTAATGACTTTGCAGCAGACGCTGGAGGAGGCTTTCACCTGCCCACAGCTCTTTGTCTGCTTAAAGACCTAACTCACCGAGGAAGAAACAATTACCTCTGGCTCTGCCCAGAGCATCTACTCAACTAGACTCACATCGCAGGGAGAAAATGTGCAGTGTGTCCACACACCTGGACACACACCATTGTCTTCTGTTTCAGTCCCATTTAACAGTAGTCGGATAACCGTTGACAAACACTGTTCTGTGGAGCCAAAGGACTCCATCCAAGGCTGTTATTTGTTTCTAGAAACCCATAAAAATTATTTATGAATCTCCTAAAGCATGCCATGTGCCTGGCCCCTCCCCTGTAGAGAAGGATATACAAGCTCCTGTCTCCCATTCAGGCGGCTGACAATTCTGGATGGGATTGCCTCCATGCATGCAATAGGTGCCTCCTGTTTTAAGCTATGATCCATTCATTTAAGTGAATCTTTGCAGGATTAAAGAAAGCCTTTGCTTTTGACCCTTCATTGTCATTTTTTTCAAACATCATAGCAAATATTGGGGCACTGAGATTGTAAGGCAGCAGCAGACTGCTTGCCAGGCATGAGCCAGGTTCTACTTTTGATCTACTGGGGAAAAGAGCCACCATAATAAGCCTTGGCTCATGCAAGAATCTTCAGTGGAAGCAACACAGCTAACTGATTAGGCTAAGGACGTTAGGCAAATAGAGCATAACTCAAACTTTATCACAGGGGAAGTGGCATGCAAACACAAAGGAAGAACATCCTATGAAACTGACAACGGGAGAGGGGAGCTGGTGGCACCCACCCAGAATCTGCTAATTTAGGATCGAAGTTTAAGGCCACCTGGCAGCTTAGTGCAGCCCTGTGTCAAAGCACATAGCTCAGTGGTACAGTGTTTGCTTGGTGCGTGACAGGTCCTGAGTTCAAGCCCCAGCAGTGAAAAAAGCAAACTGTCAATGAAGCAAAAGACAATATTGATCCCAGACTGGAATGATGCAGTTCTCCGGGACAGAGACAAAAATTCCACAAAGGTCGTTATTAGGGCCACTGAGGATACCAGCTAATGAATTCGGGGGTAGCTAGGAAGCTGATGGCCACAGTTAGCATTCTTTGAGAGCCCAACTCTGTCCCTTTTATTTTTCCTTTAGTTATCTGTGCCAATAGGGCTGCTTAGTATTAAGGCAGGGACTGGTGGTTTCTTAGATACTTAGATGTTTGTTAATCACTAACACTATTCTTGGTCAATGGTCAAATTACCACAATTTTAGCTTATGACGGCTTTTGTTCGGGGGTGGGGGGAGGGGTTTTTTTTTGTTTTTGTTTTTGTTTTTGAGGGTTTTTTGTCTGGTTGGTTGGTTGGTTGGTTGGTTGGTTGGTTGGTTTGGTTTGGTTGGTTGGTTGGTTGGTTGGTTTGGTTTGGTTGGTTGGTTGGTTGGTTGGTTTGGTTTGGTTGGTTGGTTGGTTGGTTGGTTGGTTTGGTTTGGTTTGGGTTTTGGGTTTTGTAGATTGACTCTTCTGTCCCTTCCTTTTCCATCACTTTAAAGATTTTTAGCCTTCTCTGTCTTCTGGCACACACACATAGAAAACTATCCCAGGCAAAGGTAACCCTTCCTGGCTGTCACTGGAGAATGGCATTGGGTGACATTTTCTGGGATTGCAGAGCAAGACGAAGTTACTTCTGTCAAAAGCACAATTCTGTTCTGATGTCTCTGGTTTTAAAATGGGCCTGCCTCACCTAAACATTCCCTTTATTCTAGTAATTACGGTTCATTTTTATAATGCTAGCGAAGTTCTTGATGTTGTTCAAAAATGGGTAGTTTGTATGAAATGTAAGGAAATAAAAGTGTTAGCAATGCCAGAAGCAGTATGGCCAGAGCACCGCTGAATGGAGTTGGCTATTTTTTGTAGATTTTCTTTTCCCTCCAATGAGTCTGAGAAAATGCGCTGTCGAATCACATTGGAGAGTGTGGCGGTCAGATGATCTCAGTTACTTTCGGTTCCAGAGTCACTCATGACTCAACTCTGCAAGGCTGCAGGACTCCTCTGCACGGCTGTGGGGCTCCTCTGCAAGGCTGCAGGCCTCCTGTGTGTGTCTGTGGTTCCTCTGATAGGTAGTGTAATCAGGTGATCTCAGCTGTCTTACAGTTCAAATGCATCTTCTTGGCCAACAGCTCTAGAAGATGGTGATGGTTCTTAGAAGGTGGGGATCCGGCTCTCTCCAGGCATTTTTCAGTTCCCAGAGCAGAAGAGAGTCTCTGCTCATGTTGAGATGAGATGAAGGTCTGAGCAGGGTTTTGTTTTGTTGGCACCTTATCATCTAAAATGCACAATGCCCAATTCAAAGTGTGAGTACCCTCTGTCCTTGCGGCAGCCAGCCGTGCTTTCTTCATTCCTAGCACTGCTGAAAGTCTCAGCACACTTAGCTAAACTTAAAAGCTGTGGCTCTGATCTTTATAGTCATTGTGCCTTTTTCTCCAAAGCTATGAGCTCTCTCTTCTTTTCTTAAAATGCGGCATTTTAAGCCCCAGAGCTCCAGGCCAAATGAGGGTTGAGACTAGCTGCCTGCCTATATCAACAGAAAATGACATACAGCAGACTAAACAGTCAAACCCGGGAAGAGAGGCATTCTTGGTTTGTTCTGCCTTCTCCATGGGAGTGTTTGACTTTCTAGAAAGGAAAAACAAAAGCAGGAAATGCCCATGTGGAAACTTAGCTTTTGCCTCAATTGCAAGAGCTGAGAGTTAAGCCTTCTCACTCAGCTCTGAATGCAACACAAGCAGCTGGAACTAAAGGACGATTTTTTTTTTTTTAAAAATCCTAATTTCAAAGGAGCCCTGTTACATGCTAGTGATCTAGTTACCCTGCATCATGTGATAGGGTTCCAAAGACATTTTTTTCTTCTCTCTTTCTAGCCTCCTCAACCCATCATCTTAATATTAGCTTCTATCTTGATCCCTGACCACCACCACCTCTCTCTCTCTCTCTCTCTCTCTCTCTCCCTCTCCCTCCCCCTCTCCCTCTCCCTCTCCCAATCCCTCTCTCTCTTCCTTCTTCTTCTTCTTCTTCTTCTTCTTCTTCTTCTTCTTCTTCTTCTTCTCCTTCTCCTTCTCCTTCTCCTTCTCCTTCTCCTTCTCCTTCTCCTTCTCCTTCTCCTTCTCCTTCTCCTTCTCCTTCTCCTTCTCCTTCTCCTTCTCCTTCTCCTTCTTCTTCTTCTTCTTCTTCTTCTTCTTCTCCTCCTCCTCCTCCTTCTTCTTCCTCCCCTCCTCCACTTCTTCTTCTTCTTCTTCTTCTTCTTCTTCTTCTTCTTGTCCTCCTCCTCCTCCTCCTTCTTCCTCCCCTCCTCCACTTCTTCCTCCTCCCACATCTTATACTTGTATCAGCTGCAAAATAAGCTTACAAGAAGCCATTGCTGAGGACTGTTCCTCCTGACAAGATCAGATAGACTCACCATGCTAAGCATTGCCATCACCAACAATAAATTGGGTAAGTTGTCTATAAAAGAGAGTCAGAGCAAACAATCAAAGGCACCAAGTTTACTTGAGCCAACATGATGGGGAAAGTCCTATTTTCATCCTGCAAGGAGAATAATTTTGAAATGCCCATTTCCTCTTCCTCTTCCTCATTCCTATAAATACATTCTTCCTTATGCAGTTTCCTAACCATAAAGCCAAACATGGCCTCCACCCAGTTCAGTAAAAAATCTACCCTGTCTTATAGAATAAGGGGTGTTGTAGGTTCTGATATCACAAATTAAAGGCCAGCTTCTCTCTAAGCTGACTCATAATTTGTTTTTTGACACAGCAAATATTATAGTTAAGACTAGCCACATGTTTATGCAATCATGTGTAAAATAAAAATGTAAGATCCTTGTTCATACATGAAGGTTTTTTTTTAAATGTGGTCAGAGCAGCACATTTTAAACCACTTCTGTCAAAATAGATCCAGCCTGTGAGTTTTTAGAAGGTTCTTCCACTGTCCTGCAGTTGACCTCACAGTCCTCTGGTCAATACTCCTGTATCAGTAACCTTCTTATTACAGCAACTATCTGGTACAGCCCAAGGAAAGAAAATGTCATGTTGACTCACAGTTTGAAAGGATACAGTCATCGTCATGAGGAAGTAGTTGTGGCTGGAGGTGAGTCACATTATGTCTGCATCAGATAAGCATTAGTGGTCAGTGTATTTCTCCTTGTACTCAGTCCAGGACCCAAGTCTGTGTGCCACCCACATTCAGGATGGTCTTCTTTCCTTAGCTAAACCTTTCCAAAAACAACCTCAAAGGCATTCCGTAAAGGTGTGTTTCTTAAGAGATTTTTAAATCCAGCCAAGTCGACAATGAACATGAAACACCTCAGGTTCCCATCGTGGTTTGCTCCTTTGTATGGCATCAATGTTGTTGTATCCTAGACAGAGATCCTAGGGTCTAACTTTATGTCAGGAACCAGAGCAAGGGTTGGCTCAAAGAACATGAGACAGACACACATATATCAAAAATGCATTAGAAAAAAATAAAGCATCCAGTAGTCTGGCTCCTGAAGGGTCTCTGTGACCTCCACAACCAGCAGAGTGAGGATCTGCAGGAAGCCAGAAGGTAGTTCAGTTCAGAATGACTAGTAGCCAATATCGATCCAAACTTTGGGAGTCTGACCTCGAGTTACTTATTTTAGGCATACTTAAGCACAATTCAGTAACACCTTTGCTGGTGATAACTCAGTGCCATGCACGCAGTAAAGCATAAATCTCCAAATACAGACCAGACGTGACTACATCAAGACCCTTTTAAAGTACATGTGACACATTCCATAAAAGTAGATTCTATGGATTGACTATATGTGACACCTTCCATGAAGATGGCTTCTGTAGATTGACTATATGTGACATCTTCTATAAAGGTAGATTCTACAGATTGACTGAGAAAAACAAGTTCATAAGGATCCTGGAGAGGATGCAATGTGGTCTCAGTCTCACAGATCATCAGGCTATCAACCACATCTGCCCCCAGTCTTCTGGTGGACAACAGTGTATGCATCCCTTCCTTACAAGGAACACTCTTTGTGTTTAACATTCCAGCCTCCCTTCGTGTTATGAGCACAAGAACCTCCATGCCTCCTACAGGCCCTGAACTTACAAGCTCTAGCAATCTTTCTGGTTAAGCCTCCTGAGTATCTGGGATGTAGCACATGCAGTGCACCTCTTCTAGAAGGCACAGGACAAGAGCTAAAAAGATGCCTGTATGTATTTAACTGTCACCTCACCATTGGGCTTTGGTTGGTTGGTTGGTTGGTTGGTTGGCTGGTTGGTTGGTTGGTTCGGTTTTGTTTATAGAACCCAGAACTAAGATTATTTCTTAACACTAATTTTAGGAGCTGGAGATGGCTCAGTGGGTTCTGCAAGCATCAGGACCTGAGTTCTAATCTCCAAAACCAATGTAAAATATTGAGTGTGACTGTGTGCCTGTAACCCCAGCATAGGATACTGGGGGTGGAGAGGAAAGGACCCTAAGGAACTGCTGACTGTCTAGTGTGTGTCCAGTACAGTGAGAGACCCTGTCTCAAGCCAACAGTGGAGAGCTATGTAAGAAGATACCCAGTGTCTTGTAGCCTCTGTATATCCATGCATTGACATGCTTACTTCCACATGGACGTACCACACAACACACACAACTCACATAATTAATTACTTAATTAAATATTAATTTAAATATTAATTTGGGGAAGCTGTTATACTTCAGCCTTCTTATCCCAGTGTTACAATAAGATTTCAGGAATGTCCCTCTTCCCACCTTCCTGCCTCCTCAAACACCATCTTCAAACCTCAGACACCTCAACGGCTTCATTAAATGTTTGTAATGTACATCTTCCCTCATGTCTCACGTCTTATCTGTCAACTGTAAGATGAATTTCTAGAAGGCCATTTATTATCTTTCTCCAACACACAGAAGCAGAGGCATCTACCTGGTTTGTTTTTTCTCTGCTAGATCTTTGAGGCCCACAAAAGTGCTTGGTGCATATTTGGGCTCAACATATTTATGAGAGGAATTATTGCCCAGCTATAATGTTTAAGTGCCATCCAGAACCATGTTGTTTACAGGAAATCAATATACTAAGTCCAGATTTCTTCTTCATTCTTGGACTAAGTGAGCTCATTAATCAATCTCAACAGAAACTTGAAACTCTACTGCAAAAAAGGAAGTTCCTCTAACCAAGGCCAAGAGCAGGCCTCCTCTTTGAGTATGCACAGAAATATTTTGAAAGCAGTTTGACAGCATGCCCACTTAGCAAGATAACAGTAGTAAGTTCTCCCCTAGGGTCTATGAATTCCCCAGCCTTATGAAATCTGTCCTGTTGTATCGGCTTCAAATCCCATCAGAAAACAGTTTGTTATCTCCATAACACTCATACCATTATTGCACCAGAGGGAACATGTTGGCTGGAAGGTCGGTACTATAGCATGCAGAGTTCACTGCTGGGGAAGACCATTGATGATTTTCTTCCCCAGCAACCTATGTAGTATGAATGGCGGCCATCAAAGAGGAAATTCCCGTGTCAGTTCCAGCCAGACTTCTCTTGGTCTGTAGTCAAAGTGTGTCCATACCTTCAGCAATGGGATCTTATCTAGTTCTGGTGGGAAACCAAGAATGCTGACAGTTTTCCATGCTATTTGGAGGGTCTCTGCGACCTTGACCAACAATTCATGGAGAAGTATCCCCCTATCCCCCACGTGGCTCTGGGGGTTTCATTTAATAACCTGTAACTTCCAGGAGACATGTTTTCTACCCATGCATGGTATTTACATTCCATTTTCTTTTATAATTATTATGATTTTTAATTAGCTTACAAAGTAATGTGTTTCCCCAAGGCTTTTTCACACATCCTTAGTCTTTCTCTCCCCAACCCCCATGCCCTCAACACAATAAACCTTTATGTCTCTATTCTTTTCCCATCTGCTTTTATGTGTTCTACTATTCTCTCCCTCCCTTTTTCTTTACCCCAACCCCCACTTTCATGACTTTTTCCAGCTTCCTACCCTCTACAGATACTCCAAAATTAACACACAAATCTAAACATGTGAATCTAGGATCCACATATGATAGAAAAGATGTATTTGTCTTTCTGAGCCTGTTACCTAAGCCAGTATATTTCCCAGTTCCATGCATTTTTCTGCAATTTTTATAACTTTGTTTCTCCCTATAGCAAAATAAAATCCTAGTGTGTATATGTGCTACATTTCCATTATCCATTAATCAGTTAGTGGGCACCTAAGCTGATTCCATTTCCTTCCTATTGTGAATAGAACAGCAGTAAGCATGAATGTGCAAGCATCTCTGTAGTAGGACATGGTGTCCTTTGGGCATGTGCCCAGGAGTGCTATAGTTGGATCGTATGGAAGTTCTATTTTTATTTTTTTTAAAAACACTTCCAAATTGATTTCTATAATAGCTTTAGTATATTACATCCTCACCAACAGTGGATATACTCCCCATTCCTGCATCATCTGCTGTCATTTGCTTTATTGATGGTAGCCATTGATGGTAAGATAAGATCTCAAAGTAGTCTTAATTTTCATCTCCCTAATAGCTAAGGATGTTGAAGAGATTTAAAATGTGTATCAGATGTGGTGGCTATTCTTTGTTGTCAACTTGACTAAATCTGAAATGAACTAAAACCCCATCAGCTGGGTATACCTATGCACGATTTTTTTTTCTTAATTAGATCATATGAAGTGGGAAAATCTAGTGTTATCTGGATCTTTTGAGGAGAGCCACTCCTGGTGGCAGCCTATATAAAGGACATAGAAGGAAGAAGCTTGCTCTTACTCTCACTGGCAAGTCTACTCCTTCACTGGCATTAAAGTCCACTTCTTTGGCATTCCAATATATACTAAAAATCAGCTGAGACATCCAAACTCATGAACTCAACTATTGGATTCTTGGGCCTTCTGTTAGTAGACAGCCATTGTTAGACTATATATATATATATATATATATATATATATATATATATTCTATAAGTTCTGTTCCCCTAGAAAACACTAATACATTAGTCATTTATATTTCTTCTTTTTAGAACAATCTTCCCACTTTCATGGCCCAATCAGGGTTGCTTGTTTTATTGATGCGTAGTTTGTGTTTGTTGAGTTCTTTATATATTCCAGATATGAATCCTTCAACACATCTATAACTAGCAAATATTTTCTCCCATTCTGTGGGCTGTGTCATCACTTGATTGACAGTTTATCTGCTGTTTAGTTTCATGAGGTCCCATCTCTCCATTATTGACCTTATTTCCCAAACAATTAGAGCACCATTGAGAAAGCCCTTACATGTGTGCTTCTCTTGAAGTGTACTCCACAGTTTCTTCTCTAGCAGTTTCTGAGTTTGTGTTCTTATATTGAGGTCCTTGGTTGATGTGGAGTTGGGTTTTGTGTGTGGTAAGAAGTTTACATCCTTCTACATGTTGATATCCAAATTTCCTGGCACTGTTTTCTTTTTTGTTTTAAAAAGCTCTCTTTTCTTCAATGTGTAATTTTGATATTTTTGTCAAAAATCATGTGGTTGGAAGCTGGCGAGATGAGCCAGCAATAGGAGCACATAGCGCCCTTGCAAAGGACCTGAGTTCAATTCCAAGCATGCACTTCTGGAAGCTCGCACTCAGCACCAGGGGATCTGATGTCCTCTCCTGGACCTGAAGAGTACAATGCACATGCACACACACATGTGTACACACAAACACACATGCATTTACATATGCACATATACACACATAATTGCAAATTAAAATTATTTTAAATAATATGGCTGTAGTTGTATAGCCTTGTAGCTGGGTCCTTTAACATTCTCTATTGGTCTATGTGTGAGTCTGCTTTGCTGTCAGTGCCATGCTGTTTTAACTACCAGGGGTGGATATTCAGTACAAAGGAAAATCAGGGGTACTGGTTCTTCCCATAGCATTCTTTGCTCGCAATTGCTTTGCTACTCAGGATCTTCTGTGCTTTCATATGAATTTTAAGATTATTTTTTTTTTGTTTCTGTGAGGAATGTCCCTGGAATTTTAAGTGGGATTGCTTTGAATCTGTAGGTTGCTTTTGGTAGACTGGACATTTTCATAACTTGAATTCTTCTAATCAATGATCATGGTGGAAGGGTGGCATCTTCTACTGTCTTTTTCAATATCCCTCTTCAACACATCAAGTTTTAAATTAGATTTTTAATTAAAATACACTTACACCATTTCCCCCCTTACCATTCCTCTCTCTAGTCCCTCACATGCCTTGCTCCCTCTCAAAATCATGCTTTTTCTCACTCGTGCTCTCTCTCTTTTCTCTACCTAGTGTGTGTGTGAGTGTGTGTGTGTTGTACACCTTAATGTATAAATAAACCTGCTCAGTTCATTCAGTGTTACTTGTATGTACATGATTTCAAGGATGACCATGGGGCTAGAGAGATGGCTCAGCGGTTAGGAGCACTGAATGCTCTTCCGGGGGTCATGAGTTCAATTTCCCAGCAAGCAAATGGTGGCTCACCTGGAATGGGATCTGATGCCCTCTTCTGATGTGTCTGAAGACAGTGACAGTGTACTCATATACATAAAATGAATTTTAAAATCTTTTTAAAAAGAGAGGATGACCACTTGGCATTGTATAACCAGTTACAAGGCTCATCCCTGGGAGAAGTAGTTCTTTGTCTGATGATGGGATTCAATGAGAGTTCTCCCTTTCTTGTTAGCATGCCTGCTGGCATTCTGTCTATTCTGTTCAGGTCTTACTTAGGCATTCACCTTGTTAAAGAATCATAGTTAGGCTTCCCTGCCTTTTCTAGCAGACACAATCTAACAGATGCTTCCCTGGTCCTCTCTCTCTTACCACCCTTCTATCCCCACAAATGTTCTCTGAGTCATGGATACAGGACTTCTGGTGCAGCATATACATCACTTGGGCCTGGGCACCCCTCAATCACTTACTTGCTCTTTACATTTTGGCCAGTTGTGGTTTTCTGTAACTGTTTTGTGTGTTGCAAAAAGAGGTTTCTTTAATGAGCTTGAGAGCTACACTTATCTGTGGGTATAAGGATAAATATTTTAAATACAGCTTGAAATTATGCTTGTTCATAAGGTGGCAGGAGTGGGTTCTCCTCTAAGACTCATGATCTTACCAGCCATAGATGACTGACTACATTACCAGGACCACATATGATTTCTGCTGAGCTGGTCTTAATTTTCAGTCAAGAGATCTGTTGGTTACCACCAAAATATAAGTGTCATTATTGCTCTGTTAGAAATATCTTACCATGCTGATTATTGTGGCAGAGTATATATAGGAGTATATGTAGGAGAATACATAGGAATAGCATCAGGCAGGCATATTGGTGTTTGACTCCTTTGGTATTGTGACCCTCTGGTACTCTGAAAGCTAGTCCCCAAGGAGGAGCTTTTCAAGTCAGGTCCAGCTCAAGTCCTCCAGATTTTCACACACGTTTTCTATGTTTTGAATATTAGTCCCACATGTATACACACTGGCATTTTAATTCCTTCTGCAGTCATGTTGTAGGTGAGGCCTATCTGAATCATCAGGGCAGTGACCCGCTCTCATAAGTAAATGGCAGCTGCCCCCTTGGGAAGCTCTGACATATAAGGAAGCTCACTGGACGATGTTTGCACTTCTCTTTCTAAGAAAGGATGCCCAGCTATGAAGTGGCCCACACCAGGCAGACTCTGTCACCCTCCCCCTGAATTTCTCAGGCTCTAGAAACATAAGCTAAATCAATTTTATTTATAATTGCTAATTCTGTGGTATTCTATAATTAAAAAACCAAAATGAAATGAGGCATCTTACACCTCACACTCCTCAGCACAATATTTTCCTAAGACCTACCCAAGAAATAGAAACAAACCCTTAGGTGTCTGAGCACTCACTGGTGATCTTCATTTGTGTGAATCTTTTGTCCATACATTTTATACTCCAGTTATGGAGACATGTTAGAAAGAAGGAAAAACATGAAACTAATTGCAATCACATGATTTTTGAAGTATTTCTTTTTCATCAACTAATTAGATTTAACCTGGTGTACTTATAGATTTCCTATTATGAAGCACTATGAAATTTTTTTGTAAATAAACAATGCATTGGTTTATACTGTGGCCAAAGAAAACCCTCCATACACTTTTTTATTTGAAAGACTATTTCAATTGAAAGATTTCTTTTAAATAGCACAAGAGAGTTCTTGGTGGCCATACCTGGTAGCGTGTTCCTGATGTGACCCTGTGTAATTGTGATCCTACCTCTTTTAAGGACAGAGAGAGAGAGAGAGAGAGAGAGAGAGAGAGAGAGAGGAGACACACACACACTTTATCTCTGTCTCTCCGTGTGTGTGTGTGTGTGTGTGTGTGTGTGTGTGTGTGTGTGTGTGTGTGTTTGGCTTATGGCTACATCTGAAAATTTTCCTTAGCCAAATTTATCCTTTTGAGAGATAATAAACACTTACTGGTGTTTGAATCTACTAAGTTCTAGGAGGTTTGATCCAAAACAACAGGTACTTCTGCCACCTTGCTGAGCATTTCCTGCTGTGCATCAATTCACTAGCTCCTACCTCCAGGCTTTTCTAAGGAGTTCTTCTCTCCTTGTACATATATTCCTATTATGTTTTAGTTCTTTCTCTATAGAATCTGTCTGGTAATATACATTTTACTTATACATATTTCAATATAATCTGTCATGCAGCTACTATATATTGTCTCTATGCAATTCAATAATATAATCTATCTGTTGCTAGTGACTGCCCTCTCTAAACAAAGCAGCTGTCATCTTTCAGCATTTAGCTGTGCCCCTTACATCTAGCTTGTTAACAGTGTATCCCTCCACATGAACCTGACTATCCAACTGCTTTCAACCAACTGGCAACTCTGTGTGTGGTCCAGGGGAGAGCCTTGTTTAAACACATAGACACACACAAAGAGAGAGAGAGACAGAGAGACAGAGAGAGAGAGACAGAGAGACAGAGACAGGGGAGGGCATGGATTGTAGAGGTGAGGGCTCCATCTATGTAGTGATAAGGAAGCCCTCATCCCTACAGGACAAGGCTTTCCATGTGGGCTGGCTTGGGGAGGAGTGGCCACACTACTGTAGGCCATACCCCCTTACCTATTCCCTGTAAGATAGTTCAATACACTCCCTCATTCTCCAGAGTAAATGTTGGTGTCCTTGGGACCTTAGGAGAAGGGGTAGACATTGCTAACTCTCCCCTGAGAAGAACTTCGCCAACACTGTCATATAGCTAGTAGGTATTCTCTCTATATAATTCCATATAACATGTCATAGCCATCTGTAGTATCCTCACATCACATCATGGAAAGATGTTCCTTTCTGCAGCAGAATTCTGCTAAGTCATCCTTTATCCTTCCCTCTACAGTTAGCATGTGGTTTTACTTTGAAATGTTATAATCCCCAAATACATTTTATTGCTTTTTCTTTAAATAATAAATCAACCATGAAAGGACTCTTACAAAAGAAAGCACACTGTCTGATATTATTGCTAGCATGCCAACCTGGCCCTTTCTTCCTTCTTGTTGGTGGGACAAGCAAGCTTTCCTGCCAGCCTGAGACCCTTTTTGCTCCCAGGCAGTGAGATCTGCTGTTGAAGGGTTTTGCCACCTTAGTATGCAGGAAGCATCTTCACTGTGGTTTTGATTTTGGAAATCTTTGCATACAGGATTCCAGACTGCCCTTCCCCAAGTGTGTTCAATATGCTTATTTTCTTCCATTGGTGACAGCACTGAGAGGTTTCTGTCACCGTCCTTCCCAGTATATACTGTGTCTTCTTCCTCCAGCTTTTTAAAGGCTTAAAGATGCCTTTGGTTTTACCAGTTTGTATCTGGTTTGCCCTAGGGTTCAGGGAGGGAGAGGACATCACAACTGCGTTTAGACCAGGAGGGACTTGTGGTGGTCCTTAAATTGGTGACTTGGTGAGCTTTATTGAATTTGCAACATTTTGTCAAATATATGCATATTTCATTACATATGCTCTGTCATCTATCTCCCTTTTAGCCTGCCTTTGGCGCCATCACTCAGGTCTGGCCACAAGGCCCTGTTTGTTGTCTCTGGGGCCCTGCCACTCTTGTAGTCTTGCCTACTCAGAGGCCGTGCCGCGGTCTGGACAGTTTCTTCCCGCCTTTAAGCTCACTAGAGCTCCCTACTGTTCCGGACTGTTTCCTGGTGAAATCCAACAGCGTGTTGCCTATCCCCGCATCCGCTGTATTCAGTTCTCCTCACGGACTTCATAAGCATCATGAGCAACACGAGCCTTTCAAAGCCCTTCATGGCGCTCCCTTCCAGCGACCGAGGCCTCCTTGAATCTGTTTGGAAGGACTTGTTTCACCTTTCTCTATTTTCCTTCCTTATCAGTTGATATTTTCACATGGGCGGATAATATGTTTGGGTCAAATCCCGCTCCCCGTTCCCTTTCCCCCAGTTTCTACCCTATCTCCCACAAATGTCCCTCCCAGGTTCATGTGCTTTTTTTTCTTTCCTTTTCTTTTTTAAAACCCACTGAATGAGAACTCATTCCTCTTGGCTGAGCTGTAGTTTCCTGGGCTCCGGCTAATTTTCATTGTCACTATGACGTGACCTGAAGTTATTTGGGAAGGTTCCTCAGTTCAGGAACTACAAAGACAAGATTGGCCGGTGGCCATGTCTGTGGGAGTTGTCGTGATTGTTAACTGGTGTTGGTGGGCCCAGCCACTGTGGGTCACACTATTCCTTAGGCAAGTGGTCCTGCGCTGTGTAAGAAAGCTACCTAAGCAGAAACCTGTCAGCCACCTGGGAGTATCCTCCATGGCCGCTGCCTTGCTCCTTTGAATGTGAAGGGAGTTACTTGATTGGAAGTAATATTGTGTGGAATAAAAGAGAGCTGTCTTCAAGTTCCTGCCTTGACTCCCCTCAAAAAAAAATGGACTCTGTCGTAGAATTTTAAGCCAAATAAACCTTTCCTGACCTAAAGTTGCCTTTGGGAAGGATGAAACTAGGAAGCCCTGGTCCTCCTGCTAATAGAGTCCCATGGTTTCCCACCTGACTAGGAAGGATGGTTCTCGAGACATCACCCCACTAAATGTTCTGTTCATACGCACCTCAAAAACTTTGTTTTCATTCCAACTTTTAAGTTGACAGTTGCATTTCCCAATATGTCAAATGCTTTCTGTGGAATAAACTTCTCAGGCCTTTAGAGAGACCCTACAAACTAGATGGGAAATATTCTATCAACTCATTTCCTACTTAAAGCTCTTTAGTGTTGTTATTGCCTTGTTTTGTTTTGCTTTGCTTTTTTTCAAGACAGGGCTCCTCTGTGTAGCCCTGGTTGTCCTAGAGCTCTCCCTGTGGCCCAGGATGGCCTGTAGCTCAGAGACCCTGCCTTTGCCTCCCAAGTGCTGGATTAAAGAAAAGCAGGAGCCACCAGGCCCAGCCTCTTTAAAACTCTTACTATCTACCTGAGCTTCATTTTTAAGCCCACCCCCACCCCCCGCACCTTTTTTTTGCAACAGGAGATCAGGGAGTGACAGACATGGCTTTACCTGCAGCAGAGAATCTGGAGACATCCATGGACGATTGATCTGGACCCAGCCAGTCACTGTAACAGTCAGGGCTCTCACAATGCCATCTCCACGAGCCTCTCCCGGTGCGTTCTGGATGCTTCTCCTTCACGTGATGTGTTCCTGACATGACTGCCAACTTTGAAGCCAAAACTTATTTTCCTTTCAGGAAGTGGCAAGCTGATGCCTGCTGTCAGGGACACTATGTGGGCCTTAATTTCACTCCTATGTAGAAGTTGGGGGCTCTTCACTCAACACTTGGTTAGCCAAGCCTAAGACAGCTTCTAAAGGCACAAGGTGGCAATCTGCCTACCTTACCCCAGCATGTTCTTATGTGCCATTTGTAAGGAAGCACTATCGCTGAAAATCTGGCTTCAAGACAACAGGGAATTGCCAAGGGGAGCCTGGGCCCTGTGGACCCTGTTGTATATGTATCCTTCCTTCCCTGTGAAGGGGTGCTTTAGGAATTCTTGCCCCTGCCACACGATTCTATCCTGACTCTTTCAGGGCTTTGCCTCATCACCTACTTCTAAGGATTTCCCTTGAACTTCTGCTGTAAAGAATCTGCAAAGCGGTGGACCTCTTCATTCTCTCTTGAATAGTAATCATAATGGAGGTAACAACAAAACAAAACAAAACAAAACAAAACAAAACAAAACAAAACAAACCCAAATGACTGGGGGCCATAGCGGCCTCCACGTTAGCGTCTCAAGATCAAAGTGGCCTTTCTAGACTAGCAAGGCGCGCTGCCATTTGATTGCACCTCCCTGTCACGTCAAGACAGATTGTGCCCGCAGAGCTAGAGTGGCTTCATAATTTATGATGCTCACTGCTGTGGATAATAGACTGCCACAGCTCTTCAGTTGGCATTAGTTCTCTGAGGGCGGGGTGGCCCCCTGTATGTAAATCGTGGTCCCCACATCCATATGCACTATGAAAAGAACTTGATCCCTGCGGTGGCAGATGTCACCTTGCTCAGTGGGAACCTCTGTCTCTGAGAGGTTTCCTAAGTAGATATACATCTTTGATGGGGGCATTAATACTGCATGAGCTTGGGAATGTTGCTTAAGGGCAGAGTTTTAGTTTCCAGTCCCCATTAAAATTCATGTGCAAATTATTTGGGGGAAGTTTTAGGTTCGTAGCCCATTAGTAACTACAGAAACGGCTTTCTTGCATGTGCCACGAGGAAAGGCACCTGCATGGCCAGCTCTATAGAGTGGAGGTTATAGCTTCAGAGCTTATGTTTCAGGAGCAGTCGTTTACTATCATGAAGCTGAGGAACTCTGAAAGAAACATGCTCTTGAAAATATACATATAAGGAATACATGAATCCCTGATTCTGGAAGGTTAAGACTGACACTTAAAGAAGTGCTAGGTCTGCTGTGGTTCTGTCCCAGACATCAAGGGATACCTGCTAGGGAGTTCATGTCACCTTAATAGGCCTCATGAATGCCAGCCCGTGTCTGTTACAGGGGCAATGACTCAAATCCAACTAAACCACAAATATTTATGGTGTCTTTGTTCCCTGTCAGATACAACGTTGCCACCGGGCATTTGGATGGATTAGATATAGCCCTGGCCTTAAGGAAGACTCTAAGCCTGTGGAATCCAGTGACCAGAAGCAGAAAGTGCTGTCGTGTGTGGGTGCCAACTCCACTCTCTTCGTCCTGGTCTAGATTAGCCGCGTCGCCCCAGCTAAATATGAAAAAGGGGTGTACGACTTACTTACTTTCCTGTCGCTGTAATAAAACTCTGTAACCAAAAGCAACTTACGGAGAAAGAGTTTGCTTTAACTTGTGGCTCTAGAGGGTAAGAGCTCATCATGGCTGGGCATCAGGCAACACATGGAGGGCACAGAGAAGGAAGCAAAGAACTCCCATCTTCAATTGGAGGAGGCACAGAGCAGAGTAACCTAGAAACAGGGTGAAGCTTACAGCTCCAAAACCTGCCCCCAGCGGTATGCCTCCTCCAGCAAGGCAGCACCTCCCAGACCTCCTCAAACAGCCCTCCACTGGGGCCCAAGGACTCACATGCCTGAGATGATGGGGGCATCTCAAAGGGTACCCTCATACCTTCTGGTCGAGCAGCCTTGTAAATGCAAGACATGGAAAGCAGTGGGCGGGGCCCATATTCCTCAGGCACGGCCTCAGGCTCCCTAAAGAGGGGGAAGCAGAGCGTTAGGAAGACCTTGAAATCACAGGCCCTTTATATACATAAAGATGTCCCGAAGCGAGCCAGGGAGGACATCCCTTCTCTCCCTCCCTGTGTGTTCCGGTCATGTTCTCAGCTACACCGCTGGATGAGAGGCACTGGTACCAGGCTCCCCCCCACCCCCATTCCCCTTTCCAAACATGAACACAGGCTGCATGATGAGATGGCCTCTCAGTCAGGTGGTGTGTGGCTCCCAAGCCTGTCTTCCAGGGCGTCCCGCCTCTCAGGCTCCCTCTTTCCTCTGACCTGTGCACTCTGATTGTCAGGTTATTTGTCCACCACTCTGTTAAGAGTGTGTCTTTAGTGGCTGTCAGTGCAAATGGTTCTTTTCCAACAGCTGTGGCAAGCATTTGCACCACGTGAAGAA
The DNA here is from genome assembly GCF_000001635.26 of Mus musculus. Lineage (NCBI taxonomy): Eukaryota > Metazoa > Chordata > Mammalia > Rodentia > Muridae > Mus > Mus musculus. The sequence goes on along the minus strand of NC_000077.6, from coordinate 6,924,557 downwards.
GCGATTTCCAAAAGGCCTGGTTCACACCCTCCCTGGATGTTTTAACCAGGATTTCTAATCTCTGAGGAAATTCACCTCAGTAACTGTTTGACTGGAACACTCTACGAACGTCTTTCTTAAATCAATATTGACGACACCGCACTAATTTTCTCAGCATTTAATAACTGGAAGTTTTGAACCCGTTTCACCTCGCACGGGAGTCCTGCGTTTTGTTTTGACTTAACCTTCTTGAAGCCAAAGAGGAGACTTAACGCACCCTGCCCACCATGCTAGCGCTAATCCCCTCCTCTCATACCCCCAGCAGAGGCCTCAACTGTGACTCAGTGGGGCTCTAGTTTCTCCCACAGAGACTAGTCCTGGGATCTATCACTGTGGCAGCTGGGCCCCTCTGTTCCCACTGAGTTCAGTGGAAATCTGTCCTCTTTATTCTGTCACTTTCATTTCTGTAACTCAACGTAAGCCAAAGTAGGTGGCTCCTCCCCGCTGCTTGCTTCCCCTCCCCTCATTCCTCTCCCCTCACTGTAATCTAAGCCAAGCTGGGGGGAGGGGGAGGAGGCCTCCCGCCTGTCTCCTGGTTCTCCTCTGCAAGTGTTCTCTAAGAACTTACAACTTTCCGGCCTGTGTATGGGTATAACCAGCACGTTTGATTTTATCTGCTTCTTGTGTCCTCCTTGCATTAGTCAGGCCAGGCATCCATGACAAACACCAACACAGAGACACCTTCAACCCAGAGGCCTGGACAGACTCCCTCTCCATGGCTGCCTGCAGGTGGCTTCTTGCCTCCCTATGTCCCCTCTGAACGCCTAGTTCCTAGTCTGCACTTACTATATCAGGATATCAGTAAGGCTAGATTATCCCCCAATTTTAGCTTGGTTTTCTCTCTAAGGATATGCCTTTCGAAGCACAGTCCACATAGGAGCCCTGAGCTGAAGACTCTCGTCTGTGACTTTGGAGGACTACTTCTTCACCCCAGGACCTGGTTTTCAACCTCCTTCCCAATACACAATATTATCAGACTTTAATTTTGGCACATAAAAGAGACAAAATAGAGGTCTTTCTGCTTTTCATTACCATGTTGCTAAGTGATAACATAGAAACTTGATTTTTTTTTTTCCTATACTGCTGCACAGGCAACAGAATGCTACATCTTCGTGTTGGTTACTTTTCTACTGCCATGATAAAAATGCCAGGACAAAAAGCAATGTCTGGAACAGAGTTTGTTTTGGCTTAAGGTTCCCCAGGGATAAGATTCCATCATGGTGGGGAAGCATGTGGGCAGCAAGCAGCAGCCATGACAGCCAGGGCCAGAAACTGAGAGCTCACATTCTCAACCACAAGTACAAGGCAGAGAGAGTGACCTCGCAGTGGCATGAAGTTTTAAACTCTCAACCCCGTCCCCCAGTGACCTGTTTCCTCCAATGTCTCATCACTGTTCTGTGGCTATGAAGAGGCACCATGACCATGGCAACTCCGAGACAAGAAAGGATTTAATTGAGATGGGCTGTCAGTTTCAGAGGTTCGGTCCATTCTCATCATTGTAGGGAACATGGCAAGACACAGGCAGACATGCTGCTGGAGAAGTAGCTGAGAGTTCTACATCTGGATTCCTAAACAATAGGAAGAGAAAGCCCATGGGCCTGGCTTGGGCTTTTGAAAGCCCAAAGCCCGCCCCCAAAGACACATTTCCTCCAACAAAGCCATACCTACTCCAACAAGGCCACACCTTCTAATCCTTTCAAACAGAGCTACTCCCTGATGACTAAGCATGTTAATAAATGAGCCTATGAGGGCCATTCTTATTCAAACCACCACTTCAATGGGTTGTCCCCCCATAACACCTTCCAAACAGTGCCACCAGCAGTGCTGAGCTTATGAGAGACACTTCCCATTCAACACCAAACTCATGTGTGGTTCTTTTCCCACCAGAAACCAGTCTGTTCCGCAGGTACCAGTCAGGTATCATCTTACCTAACTCAGTTCTAATGCTATCTGTCTATAAGTAAGTCACAGACTCAGTCCCACCAAATGGTCAAAAATCCAAGTTCACAGAACTCAGGTGTCTTAGTCAGGGTTTCTATTCCTTCACAAACATCATGACCAAGAAGCAAGTTACGGAGGAAAGTGTTTATTCAGCTTACATTTCCACATTGCTGTTCATCACCAAAGGAAGTCAGGACTGGAACTCAGGCAGGTCAGGAAGCAGGAGCTGATGCAGAGGCCACCGAGGGATGTTCCTTACTGGCTTGCTTCCCCTGGCTTGCTCAGCCTGCTCTGTTATAGAACCCAAGACTACCAGCCCAGAGATAGCACCACCCACAAGGGGACCTCCCCCCTTGATCACTAATTGAGAAAATGCCCTACAGCTGGATCTCATAGAGGCATTTCCCCAACTGAAGCTCCTTTCTCTGTGATAACTCCAGCTGTGTCAAGTTGACACAAAACTAGCCAGTACATCAGGGAAACTCTAATGTCTACGTCTGTGTTGGAAAGCCTATCACAGAGGACACAGATAGATGGCCAGATCTGGAGACTCATAGAGTCAGCCAGGTGTGAGGTAAGGGCCAGAGATTCATAGCTTCCATGCCTTCTCTGGAGATTCCTCTTCCAGGAACCACAAAGTGTTCAGCAATGTCCTTCACCCATTCTGTTGCTTGCTTACTTGTTATGGAAACCATTACATCTCATAGTGGATTTCATCATCAGCTACTGTCACTATCCCAGCCTTCTGTTCTCCTCCTCTCCTCAAAGGTTAGTAAAGGGGTTAACAACTGCTAATCCTGCCCTAGTGCTTAGTGACCAGCTACCTGGGTGCTGCCAACCAGCTGTCAATCATCAGAAGATACTCACTACTACAGGATTCCAGACATCTTAGTGTCCTTATGCCAGAGGCCCAGGAGTGACATGCATGGACTTAATGTGTATCCCACAATAGCATTCATGTCTTTTAGATGTTATATAACATTGTATATATTATCTTTTCTGCCATTTGGTAGCTATTAGTTTTTATGTCTATGAGTTATGCTTCTATCTATTTTATGAAGTGGTTTATATTTTTGTAATTGGCTTGTAGGCATCATATATATCAAATACTGTGAACAAAAGTCCCTGGAAAGAACTGTGCCTTGCACTGAACCTTCTGCAAGGTTGATTAACTGATTAGGGCTTCAGATATTGTGGGGATGCTGAAATATTGCAAGCCCAGAGCCTCATGATAACTTAACTTGAGTTCTCTTTAGCCCCCAAATTGTCATTTATTATCCACCACTATTCTTGATCTGACATCTTTGTAATCATTGGATAAGTCCTCCAAAATGTACAAGCAGTTATCTAACTTCCCCCAGCCACAAGGCTAAGGATGCCTTCAGGTAGTATCTGAAATCTATAGCCGGGTTTCCCTGCTCTGCTGTGACCCACCACTTCGGTGTCCCCACCAATGTCTTTGGAAAGTGCCTTGATTTATAACTGTCTTTATTCTGTCTCCATAAAAACTTCATGAAACTTTGAGCCCACTGGCATATGGAATTTGGGGCAACCTGAGTTTCTGATCCTGATCCACAGTCATTTATAGTTAGTTGGTAGTTGGCTTTAGATTAAATTCCTATCCCCTTGTTATGAGAGTCATATCACTGCATTAATGATACCATCCACCTGTCTGGAGAGCGTTTATTTATCTTCTGTTAATCCATAACAGGTCTTTCACTTTGTGTTTTTAAATTTTATATAATTTTTAAAGCATGGAGATTTTCTTATTCATCTTATAAGGGGGTCCTGTGCAATATGGCACTAGAGCAAGTCAGAAGACAACTCATGGAAGATGGTTCTCTTCTGCTATGTGGTGGGATCTGATGAGAGAATTCAGATAGTCTGACCTGCATGTGCACATCCACCCCCAAGCCATTTCACTGGCCCACTTCCCCTTCTTAAATGCTATCCTTTCCTAACATAAGTTTAAAATATTTATGTAGGCACTGAAGAGCTGGCTCAGCAGTTCAGAGCACTTGATACTATTACAGAGGTCTCCTGTTCCATTCCTAGACCTGTGACTTAAGCTCCAGGGGATCCAATCCCTCTTCTGGATTGTGGGCACCATGCATACATGTAGTGTACTAGTGCTAAAAAAGGCTAGGCTCCATCCAGTGTGCTAGTCAAAGAGACAAGGGATGGTGAAAAGCCAGCAGAGGAGACTTCACAAAGTACACTGAGACGTGGATGCAAGGGTCTCAGGGCCCCAAATTCCCCTACCAGGTACTGACATGAGTTTCTGGTTTAAATAGAGAGAGAACTGGGACAGGGGGTAAGCACATGCATGATTAAGCAGTCCTGATCAGGCTGCTCCTGACTAGCACTGTCCCAACTTTGTCTTGCAAGGCTGTGGTCACCTGTGGGAACCAACCTACTTCCTACAGTAGGATGAGCTCAGGGTGTGACCTCTCAGGCAGGAACTTCTTGGGCATGGACTGTTCTGCCTGAAAGGCCTTTCTTTCCTGATGGGCCTATTACATTGGTAACCACTCTCTGCCGACTGGCAGCAAATCTATCTATAAGTGCAAATCTTTCTGCCCCTGGTCAGGTATTTTGTTTTTATTTTTGTTTGTTTTCGTTTTGTTTTTGTTTTGTTTTTATGGTTTTTTTTTTCACTTTTCAAAGCTTAAATTTGTGTTTTTAATTTTTTTTTGAGACTGGATCATTTTTCCCATAAATGAATTTACTATTCACTTCATGTCTTTTCCACTTGTGCACCAGCACCGTGTTTGTTAAGGCAAGTTTTGCAATCAGGCTTCACAGGTGAAGCATTTCCTCTTGTTTTGAATAATCACACATCTAGCTCCACAGAGGTCCAGAGCAGAACTTCAGGGCCCCCACCCAGCATGTGTGAACAGCTTGAGAAAGAGTCAGCACTGCTTCTATGATATTGTCTATATCAGTGGCTTTCACATGGGGCAGCTTATAATACCCTACATACCAGAGATCTACATTACAATTCATAACAGTAGCAAAATTATAGTTTCAAAATACCAACAAAAATACCTTTATGCTTGGGGGTCACTACAACTTGAAGAACTGTATGTAAGGGTCGCAACATTAGGAAAGTTGAGAACAATTGCTTTATGTGGTCTTCTTAAAACACTAAACAGTAACACTGCTCATATTTTGTCTAGCATTTTTGCATCTAAGTTTGAGAACTCGGTTCATTAATGAGTTTTTCTATCTCGTGACTAATCAGGATTCAGGTTCCAAATGCAAAGCTCCAGACACATTTTCTATGGTTATACTCGCTGGAATACTTTTGCTAAGATTAGAGTGATCTGTTCTTTGAAATTTTAGAACTTGTTTCTAAAACCCTCTGGGTCTGATATTTTCTCTTGGGCAGAATTTAAATTACTAATTTGATTACATATATCACTGCTGAGATTTCAGTCATTTTCCTTGGCAATTTATTCATTTCAAATAAGTTTTCTGGCATACTGTTTTTTGTAATATTGATTTAATTATTTCAGGTAAACTTTACTGAACCAAGAGGGAGAGAGAGAATGGAAGAATGAGAAAGAATACGTATTCAAATTGAGACAAAACACACAAAGCAAGCAGTATCTATCCTGGTTAGGGATGCTTTGTTTGTTTGTTTGTTTGTTTGGGAGTGTTTGTTTGTTTGGGGTGTTTTGTTTTGTTTCAGTTTTGTTTTTTATCAATTTGAAACAAGCTAGAGTCATTGGGGAAGAGGGAACCTCAACTGAGAAAATGACTTCATCAGAGTATTTCTGTGCATCTGTGTGGGAGTATAAACCCCTGAGTGCAATGCCTGTAGAGGCCAGAAGAGGGCAAGCTCCTGGAGCTGGAGATACAGGTTGCTGTGAGCAGCTGCCTATCATGGATTCTGGAAATCAAACTCAGGTCCTCTGCAAGAGTGGTGCATGCTATGCTTTTAATCAATGAGACACAACCCCTACCCGCCATCACTGAGATCTTAGAGACCATTTCTGACCTGGAATGAGAAAGACCATGTTTGGAGGCACAAGCACTTTCAGCTTTACTGGGCCAACACTTGAGGCTATGTTTCCACTCTCTAGCATTGGTGCTCCACTATGATCAATAGTCTCCTTGTCTGTTCTGAGTATCTTCATGCATCTGTTATGATTTCTCCTTTTGTTCATGACCTCCTCAGATTTGAGTGCAGCTTTATTTCCAAACGCATAGTGTTTTTCTAATTTTCTTTTTTGTCATCAATTTCTAACTTAATTGAACTATGGTCACTAGCCACAATTTGAAATCTGCTGAACTCAGCAATGCTCAAGAAGAATATGACCCGTCTAAGTGAGTACAACACCCTGTAAGTGCTCATTAGCTCTAGACTGTTAATTTTACTGCTCAAATTTGTGGCATTCCCACTGACATTTGGCTTCTTTGATCTGTGTATTAATGAAAATGTGGCTTAAACCAATCATTGTGATAATGCTTTTGTGTAGTGTGTCTGGTTTCTTGACTGTCTCTGCTTTGTGCAGTTTGAGGTACTTAAAAATGGGAAGAAGAGAGATTTCTCTCAAAGCTGGTTAACTTGGTGTTCTGATGCAACACCAGCTTTCTGCTGCTTAGAGACAGTTTGCTGTGTGGCTTTAGATGCTAGCCATCTCTGTGCACTCAAGTTTTAGTAGTCTCTTTATATGCTGTCTCTTTATAAAGCCAAATCTTTTAGGTTGAGTTTACAAAGTTCCTGCATAACCTCTTTGTCTTGTCATGACAGTTCAGCTACTCATTCATTTTGACAGTGCACATGGCTATATGTCATGTGACAGTGCACATGCCTGTGTGTCATGTGACTGCACATGCCTGTGTGTCATGTGACTGTACATGCCTATGTGTCATGTGACAGTGCACATGGCTCTGTGTCATGTGACAGTGCCCATGCCTGTGTGTCATTTCATCATCCCAGCAGTTTTCCCTGCCCTCCTTCACTTCCATCCTGATTTATTTGCTTCTATGGTTGTTTCCCCCACATTGTATATTTGAAATTTATAAGCTTTTTTTTTTTAAAAAACAGTATTTGCACTGGACACATTAGGTGTATTTCTGTGTCTGTTTAATCTCTGGTGTCACACCACAGGCCTTCACTCTAGCAATTCCAAGAACTCAAAATGGCTTATTAACTTATCTGACCAGCTTGTGTGTTCATGTATTAATTTTAATTTCTCAATTTTAACTTTGTCTAGGCATAAAAATAACTCCTTGGGAAACCTAACTCATCATGCCAAAATAGCCAAAACTCAAATTCCTCTTTGATCCCTACTTTCAAAGGCCTCTATTTGGCTTGTATAGACAAAATCACAGCAATGGTAGTCTATATTCTGTGCCATTGTATGTCAGAAGTATTTAATTTGCCTTTTGACTTTACAGGAGGTACAGTTAAGAGATTGCTTTGAGTTTCAGAAAAGACTTTGGAATTTCAAGTGTTGAGACTATGGGGACTTTGGAACTTGGACTAATTACATCTTGTATTATGACATAATATGGCCACATGCCTAAGGGAATGAAATGTCCTCCATCTTCTTGGATATTGGAATACTTGGTCTTCAGTTGTTTGAGGAGGTTTAGAAGGTATGGTCTTGCTGGAAGAAATATGTCACTTGGGGTGGGTTCTGAAACCTCAAAGATTTGCACCATTTTGATCTTTTTCTCATGTTTGTGGTTTGAGATATGAGCCTTCAAGTCTCAGCTTCCAGCTCCATCTGCCATGTATGCTAGCTGCCACATTTCCTTCTGAGCCCATGAGCCTAAATCAAACCCTTCCTTCTGTAAGTTTTCTTGGACATGGTGCTTTATCACAGCAGTAGAAAACTAACAGACATCTAGGAGTAGAACCAGGAAGACTAGCTCAGCTTCTGGTGGGGATTTCATAGTATAGCTACAGTGGGAATGGGGAAGAAAGGCCACACAAGGCCATTTGCATAGTAACCAATCCTATTCCTCTAGAAGAGAAACTCCCTTCTGCAAGAAGACATACATTTTAATGTTTGGAACTTTAATCCAGCAACATGGCTGCTTTGGTGATGGATCACATCCAAAGACTTAGGTCTCTGTGATCTGGCTGGAATGCAGACATACCTGTAATACACACCTTTACGATAAAATTAGTTTGTAAAAGAAAGCAGCCATGTTTAAAAATAATGTCTAGTTGAAGAGCAGACAAAGTGACAAATCAGAGAAAGATTTGACAGAATGAGTTCTTTCGGAATGGTGGCTGGCAGTTTCTGCTCAGCTGTTCTGGCTAAAACTCTTCTCCGAAAAATAAATTTCTGCCATTATATGCTAGTCAAAACACCAAATGCACAAAACAAAGAAAGAATGTTAAAAGCAGTAATGAAAAAAGGTCAAGTAACATAAAAAGGCAGATCTATAAGAACTACACCAGACTTCTCACCAGAGACTATGAAAGCCAGAAGATCCTGGGCAGATGTCTGTACACCCTAAAAGAACACAAATGCCAGGCCAGACTACTGTACCCAGCAAAACTCTCAATTACCATAGATGGAGAAGTCAAGATATTCCATGACAAAACCAAATTTACACAATATCTTTCCACAAATCCAGCCCTACAAAGGATAATAGATAGAAAACACCAACAAATGGAGGGAAACTATACCCTTGGAAAAGCAAGAAAGTAATCTTCTTTCAATAAACCCAAAAGATGATAGACACACAATGCCTTAGTCAGGGTTTCTATTTCTGCACAAACATCATGACCAAAGAAGCAGTTGGGGAAGAAAGGGTTTATTCAGCTTACAATTCCACATTGCTGTTCATCACCAAAGGAAGTCAGGACTAGAACTCAAGCAGGTCAGAAAGCAGGAGCTGATGCAGAGGGCATGGAGGGATATTCATTACTGGCTTGCTTCCCCTGGCTTGCTCAGCCTGCTCTCTTATAGAACCCAAGACTACCAGCCCAGAGATGGTTCTACCCACAAGGGGCTTTCCCCCTTGATCATTAATTGAGAAAATACCTTACAGCTGGATCTCATTGAGGCATTTCCTCAACTGAAGCTCCTTTCTCTGTGATAACTTCAGCTGTGTCAAGTTGACACAAAACTAACCAGTACACACAAACATAAAAATAACATCAAAAATAACAGGAATCAACAATCACTATTCTTTAATATCTCTTAACACCAATCGACTCAATTCCCCCAGTAAAAAGACAGACTAACAGACTGGATATGTAAACAGGGCCCAGCATTTTGTTGCATAGAAAAAACACACCTCAGTGTCAAAGACAGACACTACCTCTGAATAAAGGGCTGGAAAACAGTTTTCTAAGCAAATGGTCCCAAGAAAGAAGATGGAGTAGCCATTCTAATATCGAATAAAATCAACTTTCAACCAAGTTATCAAAAAGGATAAAGAAGGACACTTCATACTCATCAAAGGAGAAATCTACCAAGATAAACTTTCAATTCTGAACATCTATGCTCCAAATGCAAGGGCACCCACATTCATAAAGGAAACTTTAGTAAAACTCAAAGCACACATTATACCGCACACAATAATAGTGAAAGACTTCAACACCCCACTCTCAATGGACAGATCATGGAAACAGTAACAAAACAGAAACACAGTGAAACTAACAGAAATTATGGACCAAATGGATTTAACAGCTATCTAAAGAAAGAACATTTTATCAAAAAAAAAAAAAAACTTCTCAGCACCTTATGATACCTTCTCCAAAACTGAAAGGCTCTAACCCTAAAATCAGTCACAAAACAAGCCTCAGCAGATACAAGAAGATTGAAATAATCCCATGCACCCTAACAGATAACCACAGACTAAGAATGATCTTCACTAACAACAAAAAGAAGAGAAAGCCGACATGCACATGGAAGCTGAAGAACACACTACTCAATGATACCTTGGTCAAGGAAGAAATATAGAAAAAATTTAAAGACGTTTTAACATTTAATGAAAATGAAGGCACAACATACCCAAACTTATGGGACACAATGAAAGCAGTCCTAAGAAGAAAACTCATAGCTCTGAGTGCCTCAAAAAAGAAACTGGAGAAACTATACATTAGCAGCTTGACAGCACACCTGAAAGCTCTAGAACAAAAAGAAGCAAATATACACAAGAGGAGTAGATGGGGAAATAATCAAACTCAGGGCTGAAATCAACCAAGTGGAAATAAAAAGAACTATTCAGAGAATCAACCAAACCAGGAGCTGGTTTTTTGGGAAAATCAACAAGATAGATAAACCCTTAGCCAGACAAACCAGAGGGCACAAAGACAGTATTCAAACTAACAAAATCAGAAATGAAAAGTGAGATAAAACAACAGAAACTGAAGAAAAAATATATATATATATATAATTGTCAGATCCTACTACAAAAGCCTATATACTCAGCAAAACTGGAAAATCTGAATGAAATGGACAATTTCCTAGACAGATATCAAATACCAAAATTAAATCAGGATCAGATAAACCATCTAAACAGTCCCATAACCCCTAAAGAAATAGAAGCAGTCATCAAAAGTCTCCCAACACCCACCCCACAAAAAGCCCAGGACCAGATGGGTTTAGTGGAGAATTCTATCAGACCTTCAGAGAAGACCTAATACCAATACTCTTCAAACTATCCCACAAAACAGAAGCAGAGGGAACACTACCCAATTCATTCTATGAAGCCACAGTTATGGTGATACCAAAACCACACAAAGACCCAAAAAAGAAAGAGAACTTCAGACCAGTTTCTGTTATGAATATCGATGCAAAAATACTCAATAAAATTCTTGAAAACCGAATCCAAGAAGACATCAAAAATGATCATTCACCACGATCAAGTAGGCTTCATCCCAGGGCTGCAGAGATGGTTAAATATATAGAAATCCATCAATGTAATCCACTACATGAACAAACTCAAAGAAAAAAACCACATGAACATTTTATTAGATGCTAAAAAATCATTTCACAAAATTCATCATCCTCTAATATTAAAAGTCTTGGAAAGAACAGGAATTCAAGGCTCATACCTAAATATAGTAAAAGAAATATACAGCAAATCAGTAGCCAACATGAAACTAAATGGAAAGAAACTTGAAGCAATCCCACTAAAATCAGGGACTAGACAAGGCTGCCCTTTCTCTCCCTATCTGTTCTATATCGTACTTGATATTCTAGCTAGAGCAATTAGACAACAAAAGGAGGTCAAAGGGGGGATACAAATTGAAAAGGAAAAAGTTAAAATATTACTATTTGCAGATGATATGATAGTATACTTAAGTGGCCCCAGAAATTCCACCAGAGAACTTCTACAGCTGATAAACAACTTCAGCAAAGTGGCTGGATATAAAATTAACTCAAATAAATCAGTAGCCTTCCTATACTCAAAGGATAAATGGGCTAAGAAACAAATTAGGGAAAAGACACCCTTCATAATAATCACAAACAATATGAAATATCTTGGTGTGACCCTAACCAAACAAGTGAAAGGTATGTACAACAAGAACTTCAAGTCTCTGAAGAAAGAAATCAAAGAAGACTTCAGAAGATGGAAAGATCTCCCATGCTCATGGATTGGCAGGAATAATACAGTAAAAATGGACATACTGCTGAAAGAAATCTACAGATTCAATGCAATCCCCATCAAAATTTCAATTCAATTCTTCATAGAGTTAGAAAGAGCAATTCTCAAATTCATCTGAAATAACAAAAAACCCAAGATACCAAAAACTATTCTCAACAATAAAAGAACTTCTGGGGAAATCACTATCCCTGACCTCAAGCTTTATTACAGAGCAATGGTGATAAAAAAAACTGCATAGTATTGGTACAGTGACAGGCAGGTAGATCAGTGGAACAGAATTAAAGACCCAGAAATGAACCCACACACCTATGATCACTTGATCTTTGACAAAAGAGCTAAAACCATCCAGTGGAAAAAAGACAGCATTTTCAACAAATGGTGCTGGTTCAACTGGTGGTTAACATGTAGAAGAATGCAAATTGATCCATTCTTAACTATCTGTACAAAGTTCAAGCCCAAGTGGATCAAGGACCCCCACATAAAACCAGATATGATGAATCTAATGGAAGAGAAAGTGGGGAAAAGCCTTGAACACGTGGCCACAGGGGAAAAGGCCCTGAACAGAACACCAGTGGTTTATGCTCTAAAATCAAGAATGGACAAATAAAATTGCAAAGCTTCTGTAAACCAAAGGACACTGTCGATAGGATAAAAAAACAACCAACAGATTGGGAAAAGATCTTTATCAATCCTATATCCAATAGAGGGCTAATATCCAATATATACAAAGAACTCAAGAAGTTAGACTCCAAAGAACCAAATAACTATATTTAAAAATGGAGAAGAGAGCTACACAGACAATTCTCAACTGAGGAAACTCGAATGGCCAAGAAGCACCTAAAGAAATGTTCAACATCCTTAGTCAACAGGGAAATAAAATAAAAAAAAAAACCTCTGAGATTCAACCTCATACCAGTCAGAATAGCTAAAATAAAAAACTCAGTTGACAGCAGATGCTGGTGAGGGTGTGGAGAAAAAGGAACACTTCTCCATTGCTCATGGGAAGCTGGTACAACCACTCTGGAAATCAGTCTAACAGTTCCTCAGAAAATTGGACATAGTATTGTCTAAGGACCCAGCTATACCACTACTGGGCATATACCCAGAAGATGCTCTAACATATAACAAGGACACATGCTCCACTATGTTCATAGCAGCCTTATTTATAATAGCCAGAAGCTGGAAAGAAACCAGATGTCCTTCAACAGAGGAATGGATACAGAAAATATGGTACATTTATACAATGGAATACTACTCAGCTATTAAAAACTATGACTTCATGAAATTCGGAGGGATCCATTGCTCTGGCCACATATGTGGCAGAGGATGACCTTTGTTGGACATCAGTGGGAGGTGTGGCCCTTGGGCCTGAGGGTGTTTGATGCCCCAGTGTAGGGAAATGCCAGGGCAGGAAGATGGGAGTGGGTGGGTGGATAGGTGGATGGGTGGGTGGGTGGGTGGGTGGGGGAGAACCCTCATCGAGGCAGGGGGAGGGAGGATGGGATAGGGGGGTTCCAAAGGGGAGACCTGGAAAAGATAAAACATTTGAAATGTAAATAAAGAAAATATCCAATAAAAATTTAGAAATTAAAAAAGAATGAGCCTCACTGAGGTAATAAAAAGAGGGAAAAGACCAACACAAAAGAAAAGATATTTCAAGGTGATGTCTATATAAAGCTCTAAAACAGAAAGTACATCTGCTCTACTGTGTTAGAACGTGGGAGAAGGATTAATAGGGATAGGGTGGATGGTGTGATGAAGAATGGCTTTCTGATGTTGACACTGATTACAGGGACACTGTCAGAGTTTGCTTTCTATTGTAACTTGAGGAGGAAAGGGTTTGTTTTACCTTACAGCTTTCATTCCATCATTAAGGAAAGTGAGGGCAGGAACTCAAGGTAGTATTTAAAGCAGAGGCCACTGAAGAATGCTGCTTACTGACTTGCTCCCCATGGCTTGCTTTCTTGTATAGCTCATGACCTCCTGCCCAAGAATGGCACTGTTCACAGTTGTCTGGGTCCTTCCACATCAATCAATCAAGAAAACTCCCCTCAGACAAAAATACTCAATAAAATATTTGCAAACCAAATCCAAGATCACATCAAAAAGATCATCCACCATGATCAAGTGATCTTCATCTTAGAGATGTGGGGATAGTTCAACATACATAAATCGATAAATATAATCCATCATATAAGCAAACTGAAAGACAAAAACCCATGTGATCATCCTAATAGATGGAAAAAAGGCCCTGGACAAAACCCAACATCCTTCCATTATAAAAAAAAGTCCTGGAGAAACTAGGGATACAAAGGACATTTTTCAAAATCCTAGAGATAATTTGCATCAAGCCCAAAGCCAACATCAGTCTAAATGAAGACAACCTCAAAGCATCCTACTAAAATTAGAAAGAAGTCAAAGCTGTCCACTCTCTCCATACAGTATAGTACTAGCTGTCTTGGCTAGAGCAATAAGACAATTAAAGGTGGCCAAGGAATGCAAATAGGTAATAAAGAAATCAATGTACCATTATTTGTAGGTGATCCTAAAATTTCACCAGGAAACTCTTACAGCTAGTAAACACTTTTATGGAAGTAGCATGGTACAAAATTAATACATAACAATCAGTAGTCTTCCTATATACAAATGACAAACAAACTGAGAAAGAAATCAGGGAAATAACACCTTTCACAATAGCCTCAAAAAATAAAATAAATTATCTTCGGGTAACTCAAATCAAGCAAGTGAAAGATTATATGATAAAAACTTTAAAACATTGAAAAAAGAAATTGAAGAAGATATCAGAAGATGGAAAGATCCTCTATGCTCATGGATCAGAGGATTAACATAGTGAAAATGCCCATCCTAGTAAAAGCAATCTATTGATTAGTGTAATACCCATCAAATGTCAACACAATTCTCCACAGAACTTGAAAGGACAATTTCAAGCTTCATACAAAAACAAAACAAAGCAAAGCAGAAAACAAAGCTATCCTAAATAATAAAGACCTGCTAGAGGTATCAGTATCACTGACCTCGAATTGTGTGGGAGCTATCTATAGGGATAAAAACAGCATGGCACTGCTACAAAAACAGACATGTTGATCAATAAAATCGAACTGAAGACTCAGATAGAAGCCCACACATTTATAGACACCTGATTTTTTATAAAGGAGCCAGAAATACACACTGAGGTGATGGGGGGAGACAGTATCTTCAACAAATGTTGCTTGTCAAACTGGATGTCTGCGTGTAGAAAAACACAAATGAATTCACACATATCACCCTGAACAAAACTCAACTCCAAATGGATCACAGACATCAACATAAAACCAGATACCCTAAAACTGATAGAAGAGAAAGCAAGAGAAGGCCTGGAACTGACTGGCATAGGAAAAGCCTTCCTGAACAGAAAACCAATAGTACAGGCACTAAGATCAATAATTAATAAGTGGGACCATATGAAACTAAAACGCTTCTATATGGCAATGGACAACATCATTCAGACAAAGTGGCAGGCTACATAATAAAGAGAGGTTTTACCCATATACATCTGATAGAAGGCAAGTATCTAAAATATATAAAGAATTCACAATACTGAACATCATAAAAGCAACCCAATTTTTAAAATGGTATACAAATCTAAATGAAGAATTCTCAAAAGAGGAAACACATGTAGCTGAAAAGCTCTTAAACG
The DNA here is from genome assembly GCF_000001635.26 of Mus musculus. Taxonomy (NCBI): domain Eukaryota; kingdom Metazoa; phylum Chordata; class Mammalia; order Rodentia; family Muridae; genus Mus; species Mus musculus. The sequence continues at coordinate 6,909,292 of NC_000077.6, read as the reverse complement.
TTCAACATCCTTAGCTATCTGGGAAATGCAAATCAAAACTCCTTTGAGATTTTCCCTTACACTTGTCAGAATGGCTAAGATCAATAAAAACAAATGACAGCTCATGCTGGCAAGGATTTGGAGTAAGGAGAACACTCATCCATTGCCGGTGGGAGTGTAAATTTGTACATACACTATGGAAATCCATGTGTACTGGATGATTTTGTGTGTCAATGTGACACAAGCTAGAGTCCACTAAAACACCATGTAAAGTTTCCTCAGAAAGCTGGCAATAGACCTGTCCCCAAAATCCAATTTTCTTTAGCATATACCCAAAAGATACTTCAGCAGGCCACAGAGACATTTTTTAACCATATCCATTGCTGCTCTATTCATAATAGCCAGAAATTGGAAACAACCTAGTTCTCCATCAGTATACCAATGGATAAATAAAATGCAGTACATTTACACAATGGAATATTACTCAGTCATTTAAATAAAAAAGGAAATCATGAAAATTGCAGGTAAATGAATGGAGCAAGGGGGGGAAACCCCTAGTCTCTCAGTTAAGGTTACTATTGCTGTGATGAAACACCATGACCAAAATCAAGATGGGTAGCAGAGGGTTTATTTGGCTTACACGTCCACATCACAATTCATCATTGAAGTACGTCAAGACAAGAACTCTGACAGGGCCAGACACTGGAGGTGGGAGCTGATGCAGAGCCATGGAGGGTGCTGATTACTGGCTTGCTCCCCATGGCTTGTTCAGCCTGCTTTCATATAGAACTTTAAACCACTAGCTCAAGGATGGCCCCACCCACAGTGGGCTGGGCCCTTCCACATCAATCACTGATTAAGAAAATGCCCTACAGACTTGCCTATAGCCCAATCTCAGGGAAATATTTTCTTAACTGAGGTTCCCTCCTCTTGGATGACTTTAGCTGTGTCAAGTTGACATAAAACTATCTAGCAGATGCAGCCAACCTTGGGACTGAGCGCGGGATTCCCAGTGGAGGAGTTGGAGGAGGGACTGAAGGAGCTGAGGGGGTTTGCAGCCACATGGGGGGAGCAACAGTGTCAACCAGCCTGATGCCCGGAGCTCCCGGGGACTGGACCACAAACCAAAGAGTACACATGGAGCGACCCATGGCTCCAACCTCCTATGTGGCAGAAGATGGCCTTGTTGAACGTCATTGGGAAGAGTGGTCTTGGGCCTGTGATTGTTCGATGCCCCAGTGTAGGGGAATGCCAAGGCAGGAAGACAGGAATGGGGGAGGAACCCTCATATAGGCAAAGAAGCAGACGGCCAACACAAGACGAACTCAATGGTATCTTTAGAGGTTCTTTGTTTTATATGGTTTTGACAGGGATATTTTGGCCTTTTGTTTTTGTTTTGAACTTACAGATCCTGTGGGTATTTATTATGGCTTCTAGTTTTGAGTTTTGAGGAGATTCCTGTATGAACCAACACATGTGCCCGCCTACATGTGCAGTTTAGGCCTTTTGGTTGGCACTTTTTGTCTTCTGTTTGTTTGTTTTGTTCTATTCTGGTTTATTTTGTTTAATTTTATTTTGTTTAAAATTTTAATGTATTTTATTGCTATCCTTTAAATAACTTGTGTTTTCTAACCCTAGACAGAAAGGGTGTAGTTTCAGAAGAGAAAGAAGGTGAAGGGAATCTTGAAGGAATTGGGGGAGCGAACCATAATCAAAATATATCGTATGAAAAAAATCTATTTTCAGTAAAAGAAAGAAAAAGAAGTTTTCTGGAGAATATACAAAGAGGTAAAACTGCTGGATCTGTGATAAGTCTACTTTTTAACTTTTGAGTAATAACTACATTGTTTTTCAAAATGTCTGCAGTATTTCACCTCCCCATCAACAATGAGCAAGGTTCTGCTTTCTCCGTAGCTCCCCTCACATTTGTAGTCTTTCAAAGGTTTGTGTGTGTGTGTGTGTGTGTGTGTGTTACCACAGTGCTATAGCAAACATGTAGAGGTCAGAGGACAACTTTTAGGAATCAGAGCTTGAGGTTAGATTGGCAGATTTGGTTCCGATCACCTTTATCCACTGAGTCATCTTGCCAGTCCAGTTGTTGTTGTTGTTGTTGTTGTTGTTGTTGTTGTTGTTGTTGTTGTTGTTGAATAGTAAATGTTTTAATAGGTGACAGGTGGCACCACCTTGTGGTTCATAATTTAACAACAAAACATTGTTTGAATAAAGAAGTTGATGCTTTGATGTATCTCTTGTAAGCAAAATGATGCCACAATTTGATGTGGGAACTTGTTCAGCTGTCTCCAGTTCCATCCAACTCAGCTGCCAGGTGACTCGTGGTTGTGTGCAGTAGGAAACTGAACAAAATCATTTCTGACACCAAGTCATGTCCCTGCTTCTATCGCATCGTGATTACATTGAAAATGGTGTGCTTGGTGAGACAGCCAGGTCCCCAAAGACAAAGTCTACAGCGTCTTCAAGTCTCTGTGAGTCTCGGGAACCTGAACTCAGATGCAGAGAGATCATAGCCAGAGGCTGGCTGCTAGGTGCTAGAAACCCAAGTTTCAACAGCAACAGGAATGGGTTGAGTGTTGTCCAGCAGTGGGGCTATAGCTACTAATGCCCTGCAGGCTCAGAACGGCTAAGCACACTGAAATGTTCTCATCACAAATAACAGTCTATCAATTATCCTGAGTTGTAATGACTGTTCTCCAATCTGTAATATATCAAAACATTTCATTGGATACCATATGTGTGTATGTGTTATTTGTTAGAATAAAGATAAATTGCGAATAAAATAAATGGCTAGTCCCTATAAATATCCTGTGAGAAGTGCTATGGCGGCACTTAACTGTAATCCCAGCACTTGGAGGGTGGAGGCAGGAAACTTAGGAACTCAAGCTATTCCTTAATTAAAGCCATTCTTGGGACCAGCCAGGGCTATATGAGACCCAATCTTTAAAACCCAAGGCAAGATAAATCAGCCTGTGTTTTTTTGTACAACAATATAGATCAGCTAAGCCTACAATGGCATTATTAAAATATTAGTTTGCTTTTGCTAGCTTGCTAAATTTCAAACTCAAGTCCAACTACTCTTACATTCATTAAAATTTAAAAATTGTAAGTTTTTGTCATTTTCATGAAACAAAAATATGTTTTCTTATAACTTATTCAGTAGTTCAAAGTGTGCTTCTGGAATTGATGGGTTTGTTTCATCTGGAGTTTTATACTTAATTTTAGTTTTTAAATTTTTGTACTTGTGTGTGTTCATTGTACAAAGTGATGGCTTTCATAACGACACTTCCATTTGAATTGGAAACCCTCTCTGTGACCTGCCAGCAAGCTTGTTTCCCGTGTGCCCTCCAGGTATCAGACGCTTACTGGGCTCTGCTGACTCCACACCTGCCTGGGCCAGTAGCCCGAGAGAACAGCAGAGCTACAGTGGACACACAGCTGCTGCCAGCATCCCCTGGGGTGAGGATCAGAGGCACGGGAGCAAGCATGCAATAATCAATCCAGCACAAGCCCCTCCATGGAGGCCAAGAACAGCTTGCCATGCTGCCCAGAGGAAAACTACAGAGAAAGGAAAGGAAGCATTAAGACAAATCCAGGATAAGGTTAGCTCTGTGGGGGTTTTGAGGGCTAGGGGGATTTGAAGGCACATTTACCTACAAAGTCTATCCTGGAGAGACTGCTATTCATGGTGTGCCACACTATGCCAAAATGATCCCTCCCATAGTGATACCCCAAAATTGAAATAGTTCATGATCTGGCTAGGATTTTTTTTATTATTCTAAGTTCAGCAAATTGGGAGCTAATCGTCTGACCTGAAATGCTCATGGCTCTCCCCACTGCAGTTGAAGTCACCAACCCGGGGTGACTAAGGGTCAATCGTAAATAACATTAAAAAAAAAAATGGAAAAAAGAATCCTGAAGCTGTGACATGGGTTCGCCAATCAGGTTGGATCATGACTCTGGCTTTTGGAGTTGAAAGTTTCTGTTGCTATAAAAATACACAAAGAATGTTAATGAGAAGCATGCCCGTGCTTTTTAAAAAGTTACATGTGAGAAATGCAAACCAAAACAACCCTGAGATTCCACCTCACAATAGACAGAATGGCTAAGATCAAAAACTTAGGTGACAGCAGATGCTGGCAAGGATCTGGAGAAAGAGGAACACTCCTCCATTGCTGGTGGGATTGCAAGCTGGTATAACCACTCTGGAAATCAGTCTGGCAGTTCCTCAAAAAATTGGACATAGTACTACCAGAAGATCCAGCAATATCTCTCCTGGGCATATACCCAGAAGATTTTCCAACTGGTAATAAGGACACATGCTCCACTATGTTCATAGCAGCCTTATTTATAATAGCCAGAAGCTGGAAGAACCCAGATGTCTCTCCACAGAGGAATGGATACAGAAAATATGGTACATTTACACAATAGAGTACTACTAAGCTATTAAAAACAATACATTTATGAAATTCCTAGGCAAATGGATGGATCTGGAGGATATCATCCTGAGTGAGGTAACCCAATCACAAAAGAACTCACATGATATGCACTCACTGATAAGTGGATATCAGCCCAGAAACTTAGAATACCCAAGATACAATTTGCAAAACACATGAAACTCAAGAAGAAAGACCGAAGTGTGGATACTTCATTCCTCCTTAGAGTGGTGTACTGGCTGGTTTTGTGTCAACTTGACACAGCTGGGGTTACCACAGAGAAAGGAGCTTCAGTTGGGGAAATGCCTCCATGAGATCCAACTGTAAGGCATTTTCTCAATTAGTGATCAAGGGGGAAAGGCCCCTTGTGGGTGGGACCATCCCTGGGCTGGTAGTCTTGGGTTCTATAAGAGAGCAGGCTGAGCAAGCCAGGGGAAGCAAGCCAGTAAAGAACATTTCTCCATGGCCTCTGCATCAGCTCCTGCTTCCCGACCTGCTTGAGTTCCAGTCCTGACTTCCTTGGTGATGAACAGCAGTATGGAAGTGTAAGCTGAATAAACCCTTTCCTCCCCAACTGCTTCTTGGTCATGATGTTTATGTAGGAATAGAAACCCTGACAAGACAAATGGGGGACAAAACACCCATGGAGGGAGTTACAGAGACAAAGTTTGGAGCTGAGGCAGAAGGAAGGAACATCCAGAGACTGCCCCACCTGGGGATCCATCCCATAATCAGCCACCAAACCCAGACACTATTACATATACGAGCAAGATTTTGCTGACAGGACCCTGATATATCTGTCTCTTGTGAGGCTATGCCAGTGCCTGGCAAATACAGAAGTGGATGCTCACGGTCATCTATTGGATGGAATACAGGGCCCCCAATGAAGGAACTAGAGAAAGTACCCAAGGAGCTGAAGGGGTCTGCAACCCTATAGGAGGAACAACAATATGAACTAACTAGTACCCCCAGATCTCGTGTGTCTAGCTGCATATGTAGCAGAAGATGGCCTAGTCAGCCATCATTGGGAAGAGAGGCCCTTGGTCTTGTGAGGATTATATGCCCCAGTACAGGGGAATGCCAGGGCCAGGAGGAGGGAGTGGGTGGGTTTGGGAGCAGGGCAGGGGTGGGGGAAGGGTATAGGTGACTTTTGGGATAGCATTTGAAATATAAATGAAAAAATATCTAATAAAAAAAAAGACGTTACCTGTGGCTGTGTTCTGCAGATAGCACCTCTTCAGTGTTCCCTGGGCAGGCGGGAGGCGGGGGGGGGGGGGGTGCTTCAGCGAGGATTTCCATACACTGTTTCTCTGACAGCTTGACCTTCCACACCATATGCAGCTGCCCTGCGTGTTCTTCAGCAGGAAGAACACAAGACATCGTGTAAAGACTTTGATGAGCTCCCAATCCATACGAAGTCTGGCTTCTCTGCTTGGGCCTTAAAGACCCTTGTAGGCAGCATGCTTATTACCACTGGACTCTTAGTGGTAAAGAATAGATCTAGAGTCTGAACAAAGTCATTATAGTTCCTCCATCCCAGGGGTGAAGCCCTTCTACCTTCCACCAACCCCATATCCATTGCACAACCATGAGGACTGTGCCCTCAGACAGCCCTTATGCCTGGGATCTGCTGGAACACACCCTGTCTGTCCCAGCAGCCAAAGAGAGCGCCTGTCTTCTTCCATCAACAATACTAACAGCTGCTCTCTTGGCAGGGGACCCACTTAGAAATGTTTCTCCGTGTTTCCTTTATTCTTAAGTTGTAGTGGAAGAGAAGCTCTACATTCTGCTGGGACGCAGTGGCTGGGACCCAGGATCCCCTCTCACCTGGGTGTCCAGATCAGTTCAAGTTCACTCCACCCTGTTCAGCATGAAAGGCCCTAAGCAAGTTCTCGCACAGAGCTATGGGACACCTACAAACCTTCCCGGTGCCCGTGGGTAAGTGCTTCTTGTTCTGAGATACCACAAACCCACAAGGTGAGGACTCATAGACGCCACCACAGAACATGCAGGAAAGGATTTCTGCTACACCCTGTCCCCAGCAAGACTATCACAGGCATGAAGAGGATGGGCTGCATCTGCCAACCACCCTTCATCTGGGTCGCAGGTTCTGCTATCGACTCTAACTGAATATTCTCTCAAGTGGCCATTTGGCCATTTGTTTTCTGAGTCTGATGCTCTTCCCTTGGGAGGTAACATGATCACACACACACACACACACACACACACACACACACACACACCACATACACTAGATGAGGCTGTGAATGTTCAGGTGTTGAGTGTGTTCCCTCAGGGAAGGATGCAAACAACACATTTAGCTAAAACTTGTTAAACTTGAAGACATCCACACTGCACAAACATACATGCATTCTGCTTCAGACTGAATGTGGAATGTCCCCAAAAGGCCTCCTGCTGTAGGCCTGGCTACCGTCCCATGTGCTAGAGGGGACTGAGACCTTTAGCAGGCGAGGCTTCACGGGAGGCAGTTATACCACCTAGGAATGCTCTTGAAGGAGATGCTGGGACACAGATCCCTTTCTGCCTCTTCTTTTACTTTTAGCTGTCATGCAATGAGCATGCCTCCTCCTCCTCTTCCTCCTCCTCCTCCTCTTCTTCCTCCTCCTCCTCCTCCTCTTTCTCCTCCTCCTCCTCCTCCTCTTCCTCCTCTTCTTCCTCCTCCTCCTCCTCTTCCTCCTCCTCCTCCTCTTCCTCCTCTTCCTCCTCTTTCCTCTTCCTCCTCTTTCCTCTTCCTCCTCTTCTTCCTCCTCTTCCTCCTCTTCTTCCTCCTCCTCCTCCTCTTCCTCCTCTTCCTCCTCCTCTTCTTCTTCCTCCTCCTCTTCTTCTTCCTCCTCTATGAACTCACTATACTTAGAGCCCAACCACTGACACAGAGCAACAGAGTCAAATATAATATAAACCAAAGCCTCCTGTATTTATCAATTGGTTCTCTCTGGCATTTGTCACAGAAAGCTAACTAATACAATACACATATCAACACGATCACTGTAAACCTCACATGCCCATATCAACAGAGATGTGCACACCACATACACATGTCTGAGTATGTGTGCAAACATGCCTGTGTACGTGCATGCCCATGCATGAGGGAAACTGACACAAACACAGAATTCGAACTGGGCATTCAAAGTATGCAATAAGTAGCTATTTTAAAAGTATGAAAATATAGCAAGTACAGGCTTTCAAGTTATTATATCAAAATTATTATCAGAATCATATCAAAAAATATAGTGGATACAAATAGTGCCCCCCTTAAATATCCACCCAGGTATTTGAACCTGTGGATATGGACTCAAGTGCAAATAGATTCAAGTTAAGGTGAGGCCCTAGACTGGCGAACGGCTTCATTATGAGAAGAGCGACTTAGAGCCACACAGGGCAGAAGCTGGGTGGTCACAGAAGCAGAGGGTGGAGAGGCATTCTTCTGCAAGGAATGCCAAGAGGGCTGGAACTGAACTGCTCAAAGGACTGAAGCAGGAGCCCACCCCTGCGCGTATGGAGAGAGCACAGCCCTGCCCATAAACTGACCTGGGTTCTTAGGCTCCATAATGAGAAATCAGCGCCTGTTGTTTTTAGACACTCCGCTTGTGGTAGTTGCTAGGGAACCTAGGAGACTTATCTAGCATGCAGTGAAAAGACACTTGAGCAAAGGATTTCCCTGTGAAGGTAAGTCCAGGGCAGGAGGGATAACGAGGCTGTGTCTGACGTTCACCCGTCTCCCGCTTAGGTCATGGTAATTGTCTGAAACTCCAGCACTCAGCTCACTCCACTACTTACGATTTTGAAGTCCAGCCAAATGCCCTGGAAAGGCTTTTGGTGGCCCCATCTACCCACAACGGTTTTGTGAGGCCCAGGCAGACAAAACAGACACAGTCTGGATTGCAAAGGTCTCACCAAAGGTCTTTCCAAGACACCGCTGTGTTTAACCAGTCCCAACAGGGAACTTGCAGCACAGCTTAGTGTGTCAGGGAAGTCACTGGCTCAGAGTTCTAGCCCCTCCTTGACTCCCCTTGCTGTCCTTTTACCCTCAGAATGTGTTCCCAGGCCCTCCAGAACCAGGGCCACTCTGCCCAGAGGTGTGCACGCATCCTGAATGTCTAACCGCACCTCTCCTTGCTTTCTGACTCTCTTGACAATTTTACAGCAGGAAATTTGTACCAAGGGAAATGAGAATTGAAAATGCCGGATGGACGGCTGATTGCACATGCAAACCACTGCAGGAGATCAGATGCAAGGCGGCGGCAGCAATGTCTTTGTATTTACTGAGACTTGAAATGTTTGCGTTGCTTAGTGGAATCCTGGTGAGCTGCGGGCATAGCCTTTGATGCTTACGCCGTATGAAAATTCATTTGTGCGCTCAGCTAGCTCTGGGGAAATACCCTGATCTTTGGCGAGGTGAGCTTTATAGATGCTCGGCTTGTGAGACAGTTTCCTTGTTCCCACAGACTTGGGTGGTTCCTTCTAAACATCTTACTTAAGAGCAAAATACCTTTCTCTTCTCTTGTTTCTGCCCTGCATTCATCCGCTTGCCATTACTCTAACGATGTGTCTGCGGCAGACCATTTTTATTAAGAAGTTCATTTAGCTCAGCTTCAGAGGCTGAAAAATCTAAATATGGTTCAAGCTTCATCAATCACATCAGGTCAAGAGCACACCTGTCTGTGTGGCCTCCTGCCTTCTCTTTATAAATTCACCCTAAGGACCTAATTTCATATTAGTCATTTTTCTAAGTCTCCGCCTTTCCACGCCATAGGCTAAACTTTCACCTCCTTGGAGCTGGGCTATAGCTCCGTGTTAGGGCACTGGCCTCCCACGTGAGACACCATGGGTTCCGTTGCCAACGTTGCAAACCCAGAGGTTGCCATTCTCAACCGACCTTGGGGTTAACCTCTTTCTTGCTGTGTTCACACTCTAGCACTGCCCTTCCCTATCAGGGTCTCTTCTGTACAGAGAGGAGCATCATGCACAGAATAAAATTGGCACTGGAACCTGCCATCAGGAAATGCCAGGTTCCAGTCCCCAGGCGCATGTCTAAAAGCTCTGAGCTCCTGTTAGATCACATACATGCAAAGACAATCAAGGAATGTTTGTAAAGCCAGAGGAAGAAACGCCCAGAAGCACGTGACTGTCTGTGTGCCCCAGGTTCCCTCCCCAAGCCTGGTCCTCTCACTGTTTTTAAACAAGGAAGACTAGTTTTATCCTCTTTCTCCTCACGTCAGACAAAAAGCGATAAAGGGTCCGGTCGGGAGCAGATGGTTATCTGAAATACTGGCTTTGCTGGGAGGCGCTAGGGGGCTCATCTTCCTTCACAGGCAGCTTCTCAGTGCTGCTTGGAAGCTACAAGGATTGGCGAAGGGTGGAGGAAGGCTGGGCCAAGTGTACCAGCCATCTGGAGCTGAAAGCTATTCTGGTCCTGATCTGAAGAGATGGGGAGCCGGCACCCTAGGTCTTGGAAGGGAAGGTGTCCTGAGGGTGGGGTGGAGGCAAAGAACAACAGGAGAGCAGAAGGTGGTGGCTTCGTGGGCTGGAAGCAGTTGGGCACTCTAGGCATATCACCAGTGTTTACTGATTTCTACAGAGATTCTTGATACACTCCCAGATCCACCCAAGACACAAACAGCTTGTCCCCAGTGACACAGGTGGTCTCCTCCTACATTGATCCTGAAGGGATAAATGCACATCACCCACCACATAGAAACCGATGGGGCCATTCTGTCAGTCCAGTCTGTAGAAAAGGCGTGTGTCTGCTCTTCCATAGTGGGCTTTAAAGACAAGATCAGGCCTCACTCAGTGGTTCCCCTTCACCTTGCTCTTGATGCTTTGTGTCTTGTAGCTGACACCGTCTGTGATGAGAGGCACTTAGTGCTCTCTAATCGGAAGCCTTCCCTTCCCCAGGGACCTGGTGCTGATGCTGCATCCTGAGAAGCTACATTGTGTCTCTAGGAAAGCAGCTCCAGGAGAACCTTCTACTTTTTCTGAATTGGTGTCTGGAGGTGATAGCATTTCATCCCGGTGGTTCAGGGTGAACAGGAAACATTGACTCGAAAATTGACCCAACAGAGTTAACAAAGAGTTGGCTAAGATACTTTTCAGAGTGAAGGTAATGGAGGAGTTCTCCTTTCCAATAACTGTAAATGATTAAAGACTAAAACAGACATTTTTCTTTTGGATAGATTTAACCAGGCCCCATTATCTGGGGTGTGTTGCTCACTGTTGACTTACGACCCCATGCTGCTGCTCCACTACCTCCTTGTGTCTCACTGTCTAGCTGTAGGCAATGTCCTTGGCCCCCAGCCAGCCAAGAATATCATTGAGCACCATGGATGCAGGCATGTCCAGATGTGTCTGTAATCAATACACAACTGTTATTCCCTCTGATTGCAAGGGAAACTTGCCACATGCCCACATCACTCCTGAACTCCACCTGTGTTTTAGGAGGGCCATTCTTAAGTGCAGAGCAGAGAGCTCTCACATGAGTCTCCTGCTCCAGAACATTCATTTATGTCTAGTTGTTCGGTACAAACCTGCTCTCCCCACCCACCCTGATGAGCAGGGTAGTCTCTCCACAGCCAAGCAGAGCTTGAGAGGACTTCAGTGACCACACTTCCAAATGAGGAAAGAAGGACATGCTAACATCCCTTAGGCCCCTGACCAGGCATCACTCACTTTGTCCTTATGATACTGCATGAAATAGACACATATGTGTTGAGTGGTGCGTGACACTGGCTTCCACTTCTTGCAAGAGTGTGCCGCAGGGCAACATGTATCCAGGGTTTAGAGTGCCAGGTAGCAGTACAGACTTTTACCTAGTGTCCTTTCATGTCCCAGGACCCCACTGAAGATTCTCCATTGCATCAGTCACCTTCCATGCTCAGGATCCTCTTGGCCATAGCAAGTGCTAAGGTCAGGCGCTTTGGGTGGCCTTGACAGATATGACGAGTACCATCAGGTACTTGTAGAGTGTCTCTTGGTTGAGATTTGCTTAGTGCTCTCTTTGTGATTAGAGAAGGGTTATGGCTTATTAGGAAGAAGACCACAGAGGTAATATGCCTGCCACCTCCCCATATGACATCAGGGTGCCCACTGTCACCATGGCATCATAAATGGTGCCAGCCTTCATCACCCAGTAGTGTTTGTCATTGTCCACTGCTGTCAGCTCTGCCCTGCATCTCTTTCTAGACACTAGGTGTAGCGTGGGCTTGAGAAGCAGAACGGTGAGCTCCACTTCCTTGGCTGGAGCATCTACATGGTGGCTGGGTACAGGTTGCCCATTCTCACTTTACTTGTCTCTATCTTTATCATGGACTTGTGGATCTTCACTTATATGCTGAGAATCATTACTTTTCCTGCTTACATGGTCCCAGGTTTGACTTGTGAGCCTCCATCTGGCTCCTGTGTCTCTCTGCCTTGTTCCCACTTTTGTTGTGTGTCTACTTACTGGATTCTGTGTTCCCTTGCTCTCCAGCACTACAAGAGAGCTCCCACTTCCTCCTATACATTCTCTGGTGAGCCTGCTCTCCCAGGGCTTTTATTTCCTTTCCTTGGAGAGTCACATTAGAAGCGGAGAGCTAGGCACTGGACTTGCTTGTTGCTATTGGAGTGTCTTTATTCTAGGGCCTCTTAGAAGATGCAGCTAGGAATCATGTATATACTGATTCATGCACACAGTGTTCTATTAACAATTTGTCTGTCCGCACCCAACCTTCATGCATCTGTACATACATTTGTATGTCAGGCTCAGAGTGACTTCGTGTCATGCCTCCAGATTTCATCCTGGACCACATGCATCAGTCTAGCCTTTCCCATACTTGTCTGTATAATGAAGCTTGAAGGGGAAGTTTGTCAATCATTTACTGCCAGTTAGCACGTTATTGAAAGACTGCAGGTTAGATTTATTTTCTTTCTGTTAAAACGACTGGCTCAGAGCATGGAGTATGATTTTAACCTAATGACATAGAAGTTTTTTTACTTCCTAAAAGTCTTCCCAGATGTGAAGGCTCCTCAGGTGCACCAGGTCCACATCTGTGCTTTGAGCGACCATGGATGTTCTTCACTGCAAACAGGACCATGGAAAGGATCCATCACTCCTGAGATCTACAGACCTTCAGTCGATCATATTATCTCCTATGTTTATTTAAAACTATAAATGCCACCCTGTTCAGAGGATAGCCAAACTCTTGTTCTTTTTTTAACTCTGTGATTTAATTTTTATTAAGTTACATAATATCTTGATAACTGTTTTGACTTTTGTCTCCACAGGATCAAACCCTAGATTTGGAGAAAAAAATTAGAATATTTTGTATAAATTTTTAAGACTTACTTTATTTTTAATTACATGTAAGCAGGAGGGTATGTGCGCATGCACATGTGTGCCTGCAAAGGTCAGAGGCATATGATGCCCTGGAGCTGACGTCATAGGCAGCTGTGACAGTGCTGGAGAAGAGTAAATGGTCTTAACCACTGAGCCATCTCTCCAGAGCCTGTGTGTGTGTGTGTATGTGTGTGTGTGTGTGTGTGTGTGTGTGTGTGTGTGTGTGTATGTGTGTGTGTTTAATCTTAGAGTCTTCCTTGTGATTTCCCAGATATCTACAAGAAAGTCACTGAAGCCCAAGTGTCCCTAACTACAGGGCTAATTCTGTATTTTAGTCCTATCTGAAGCCTGGTTTCCCTCCATCTTTGCACCCTTGCTCACTGTGCCTACATCTTCAGCTGTGTCTGCTTTCTGACCCTCCGGGCCTAAAGGCTGTGCTCTCTCTCACTGAGCAGAGACGTCTTCCACACACAGGGACACAAGCGTTAGAACACAGAAAGTTATCTGCTTGGCCTCCAAACCCCAGATACACATTCTGGAGGTAGGTTTGGCCTTTCTCAGACAACTTTCACATTGTCTCCCCAGTCGGCGTCAAGATTTCCAGGACTCGTCTTCGTGCCAGGAGCAGATGAATTCATGAGAGCTGATGCTGAGCCAAGATCCCGTGGAGCCCTGCAAGCTGCTGGGGTTGGGTTGCTGGTGGAGAGAAACCAAACTGGGGTCATCTGCTTGGAATGCCGCTGAACCTGTTTTCTGAAGGGGAAGGGGATGACTTTCTCCTTTTATGGAACCATGTTCTTCAATTATTTAGTGAGACAGACTGATGTGAAAGCTTTCACTGTGTTTAATGCCCATCCCCTCATAAGGAAAGTGACTGCCGCACAGCCCTGGGCATAGCCTTGTGTGCTGTGGAAGTCCCACTCTCTGCTAAGAAAGACTGAGAATGTATCCCGTGGACCGATAATTCCACCAAAGTAAAAGTCTGCATAGTTTTCCTGTGGGTGTAAGGTTGGTTTCAGCAGAATCACATGGTATTGAAGGGGTCAAACTCAGAGTAGTCACGGCACGGCCAGTGGTGTCTCTGCTTGATGATTAACTCAAAAGATTTAATATGGGACCTGTGCTGGTGGCAAGGTCACATGCAGGTTTTTCTGATTCAGCACCTGGGAGGGATAGAGTCTCTTTGTCTGAAGGGGACAGACACAGTGAAGTGATCTGAGGGCAAAGGGCAGACCACACACATCCCAATGTGATTGTCTTTCAAATTCATTTAATTAAGTGGGTGTTGCAGGGCTCCCGTAAAGACCAAATGAAATACCAGCATGCCTCAGCAAACAGATGGCTCTGAGTTACCTCTGCAACCCCACCCCCAGGAGGGCTTGTGATTTGTCCACCTCCTTATCCTCCCCACCCCCAGCTTCTCTAGTGAGACTATCCAAAGGAGGACTCTGAAGGAGGGAGGACTCCAGCCCCTTTCTCGAGGAGTGGCACAAGGGAACTAGGTAAGATTCTGTTGTCTGAGCCATATGGGATGAGGATCAGGAAAGTCTGTCTTCTGCCCAAGCTGGAGACAGTCCAGACTGTGAGGGAGACAGGCCAGCACATCTAACACCTCATGTCAGCAGGAAGAGGTTTCCAGGCTCAAAGAGTGGGGCTTTAGGGGCACACATTCATCTTTCTGCTCCAGGTTCAAGGTTAGGGTGGGCCAGGCCTGCCTTTTCCTCCTGAGGGAGTCTGAAGTAGGTACTGAACGTGACCCAAGTAGAGCCTCCCGTAACCCCACAGGCTCACAGACAGGACCCTTCAGGGATCCAGAGAGGAGGACCCAGGTGTGTGATGGTCAAGTGTGTTTGTGTATACTGCTGTGCAAATGTGAGTGTGTACATCTGAAAACAGGAATACAGATGAGTGCTTGTGCACAGGCGTGTGCTTTCTTTCATGTGTGAGAAGTTGCATTCTTATCCCTGACCAAGTTGGAATCACCAGGCACACACATGCTAAGGACTGAACGCTCTTAACTCGCCTTACCTCTTCTACTGGAATCTCCCTGTGAGCCAAAATTAGTCTCCCAAGGAACTAAACCGAAAACCTGGTCTTACAGGGAGAGACGGGCTGAGCAGAAAGCGGGATATGCAGGAATGAGAGATGAAAGTGGGTTGGTTGATTCAAAGTTAGACTCTTTGTAAAGTGGGACAGAGAGAAACAGAGCAGCAGGAATCTGGTTGGTAACACGGGGTGGCCAGGTTCCATCTCTGTAAGGACTGAGGCCCAGGGGACCTATGCAGGTGAAACTGGCCTACTATGGAAATTCCTTAGCTCGGTTCCCCTAGCTTCTTAAAGAATCAGACAACATCTCAGCCGTCCTCCGAAGCTGAGGAACTTCAGCATGGGTGACTCCATCTTGATTTTTCATGTAGTCTGAGAGAGCCCAGTGCAGGAGCCTTATCCAAAACTCCAGAGTGCTGAGATCCCAAATGGACTCTAAGAAATGTGTCAGCTCAGCCATGAGAGGGCATCACTTGCAAAGAGGAGAGGCAGGTCCCAGTGGTGGGCAGAGAAGAGATGCAGGGTACCACCTTACAGCTACAAGTAGGAGATGGAGCTGGAAGGCACTGGCCACAGTCAGGGCCTCATGGTGGGAGGGGCCTATTCTTGGGAACTGAGAAGTAGCTGGATGTCAAATGTTCCACCTCACGTCCTCAAGAATCCTTGGCAGTGCCCTTGGGAAAGCCTTCTCTCAGCACACCATGTGAATTCACCCATCCATTGTTTATTCATTCAGCAACAATTTAGTATCTGTCTGTGGCTGAGCCTCAAAATTCCAAATGCAAATCAGATGAAGTCCTGCCCTCAAGGGTCACCTTCTCTGATGAGGAACTATGAAAAAAGTTGGGGTCTTAGAAGTCACCCAGGAGTCCATGTTTGAAGCATGGTCCTCAGCCCTTGTTACTTTGGGGGAAGTAGTAGAACCCTTGGGAGGTGGTTGGATCTCAGAATCCTGACTCCTTATTTCTTTCTGCGTCCTATAAAACATGAGCTGAGCCTCTTTCTTTACCACATGGTCCTCACCATGATGTGTTGCCAAACCACAGGCCCAAAGCAACGACACCTAGCAACCATGGTAGGAAACTGTTATGGGTACCATCCATTGTCAACTTGAGGGCTACAATCACCGGGGTGTGGGCCCCTGAGAGTGCCAGTGTGGGATTGGATTATCTTGCTTAGGTTCCTTGAGGTAGAAAGACCAGCACATTGTGAGTGGCCCTGATTGGGATCTGCGGTAGATCCTAAGCTGCATAAGAGAGAAAAAGGTCAACTGTGTATGGGCACCATCATCCTCTGCTTTGTGATTGTGGCTCCAATGTGATACCAGCTGCTTCTAGCTCCTGCTGCTTTGACTTTCCTGCCACAGTGAGCTGACCCTTGAGCTATGAGCTGAAGTAAACCATTTCCTCTTGAGTTGCTTTCCTCAGATACTTTGATCTCAGCAACGAGAAGAGACACTAAAACAGAGACCATGAACCTAAATAAACGTTTGCTCCTTATAAGTTAAATTATCTCAGATACTTGTTACAGGAAGGGAAAACTAACGTAAGACTCAAAGAGTCCAATATCCATCTTTCTGTTGTAGGATGTTGCAGAGAAGTGGAACCAGCGGGATGCATTCATATATAGAGGAAAAGATGTGTTAAGGAACTGGCATATGTAATTGTGGGACTGGCACATCTGAACTGTGCAAAGCATGCTAAAAGATGAGGCCAGGAGAAGCCCAATTGTAGTTTGAGTTGAAAGTCAGTCGGGAGATGAAATTCCTTCCTCTTTGGGGGCTATCTTTATTTTCAATTGCCATGATAAACACCATAACCAAAAGAAACTTGAGGAAGAAAGAGTTACTTATATTTCTATATCATAGTCTATTATCAAAGGAGGTCAAGGCAGAAATTTAAGTAGGAATGTAGAAGCATGAACTACTGTAGAGGTCACAAAAGACTGGTGTGTGCTGGCTTGCTCTCTATGGCTTATTCAGACTGCTTGCTTGCTTGCTTGCTTGCTTGCTTGCTTGCTTGCTTGCTTGCTTTTGTTTGTTTGTTTGTTTGTTTGTTGTTTTGTTTTTGTTTTTTGTTTTTTCGAGACAGGGTTTCTCTGTATAGCCCTGGCTGTCCTGGAACTCACTTTATAGACCAGGCTGGCCTCAAACTCAGAAATCCACCTGCCTCTGCCTCCCGAGTCCTGGGATTAAAGGCGTGTGCCACCATGCCTGGTTCAGCCTGCTTTCTTATACACCAAGGACCTAGGGATGGCACTACCCACAGTGCACTAGGCCCTTCCACATCAACCATCACTCAAGAAAATGCCCTCCACAGTCTTTCCTACATGCTAATATGACAGGGCCATTTTCTCAAGACTCCTTCTTCTCAGATATGTCAAAGTTTATATCAAGTTGACAAAAAGCAAGCAGTACAGGGGTGGAGTCTTTCCCTATCAGTAGGTTTGATAAAGGCTGTGACTTTATGGAAGGCATTCTCTTTTCCTCAAAGTCAATGGATTCAAATGTAGATCTTATCTAAAATACCTTTGCAGAAGCCTCCATAATAGTTTTCAACTGTGTTTGTGGGCACATTGTCATTGTCAAGTTGACACATGAACTTAACTCTTTCACCCTATAATCCTGTGATAGAAAGCACTGGAAAGTCTTGTGTGGAACCCTAAACAGGAAAGACCCACATGACTTGAGCCCCAGAGTTCACAGTGTGGACCTCCTTGGGTCATATCTAGAAGGAGGATAAGACTAGTTGTGGCTGGCTGGAGGCAGGAGCAGAGAGAAAGCACTGGCCAAACAGTGATTAGTAGGGAAGCCTAGATCAATGCAGGCTGGAGGTCTCATCATCAGCCGTGTAGATCAAAGTCTCCAGCATCCAGAAAGGCTGGCCACCTCTAGGGGTGTGAACATCCATGCCTACAAACCAGGCCAGCGTCACCTGGTATGGCCACAAGGAACTCAAGTTAGCAAATGGCCGGCCAGTTGGAAGAGCCACAGCACAACTGAGGGTGTGACAACTTTATTGAGAGCAATCATATACCTTTATCAGAAAGAGAATATAATGACAACTGCCAGGATCAGTACAGTTGTCGTTGCCAGGATACAATGATGTTTGCAAAGTATACAAGGTATATAAGATTAATATCTAAGGCCAACTGTCCTGTCAAGCTTTCATGCTTCTCTGATTACTAAGGAGACTTACAGAGAAACACAAAGCAGCCTGAGAGCTCCACTACCTGAGGAAGTACACTGGTCTCTGAGGAACGGGAAGGTATATTGTGACTCAGGAGCCTTGACTCTGAAACTTACGACACATGCCTCTCAAGGGAACTAACTCCTGGTTCTCTGCATGTGGGCACACATGTAAACCTACAGGTGAATTATTTTACATGTGACTTCACATGATGTGCTTCAAGTTAGCAAATGGAAGTCACTGAAAACAGCACAGCCAAAATGTGTGAGCAAGTGGGGGTCAGTCTGTTGCCTATGTATACAGATGCCAAATCCTGAACCCCAAGATCTGGCTTCCACCCAGAAGAGTGCATTCTCACATCCACCGGCCTTTGTTGTGTAGACCTTGCTTCCCAACTTAAAGCCAATAGGTTAATAAAAGGCTAGAGCCTATGGCTGGGCATTAGAGAGAGGAAGGTAGAACTTGAGAATTGAAGAAGGGGTCTTAGGAGGGACGAGAGGGAAGAGCAAGAAAGAAGAAGATGGAGAGAGGAGGAGGCCACCATGGAGCCAGATGATGCATCATGAGCACATGGCCAGGAAAAGTGCACCCTGAGGACAAGTTGATGGAGCAGAAGCAGCCTGGGCAAGACTCAAACAGCAAGCAACGAGGGACATATGGTTTGGATATAGATGAATTATATCACATGTGACTTCACATGATGTGAATAGCATAAAACCTGCCCAATCTAGGCTTACAGCTTGTAAATAAAATACCGAGTTTCCGTGTCTTTTAGACAGGCTAGCTAGAATAAATAATTCATTTTCAGGCGGGCTCCCTCAGGCCCACCTCTGAGCTGCTCACCTATGAGTGTGAATCTAATTATTGATCTTCTTTGACCCTCAGTTGCCACATCTTCTACCTTGACACCATCTCTCACAGGGCACCATGACAACTAAATAAGGCCTCAGTGACAGCCCTCCGCTCATAGCCTCAATGCATCCTGACAAAGGTAACAAACAGCTCCAGAGGTAACACAGCCTGTATATTCACTGTGGCTGCAAAATTGCTTTGACCCATGATCCCTGGTTACTGCATTACAGGAGGCATTGGGTGAAGCCTAATTCTGCCACACAATATCCATGTTACAGAGAATCCAGAGTGTGTGTGAAGAGTGAAGACATTGATCGACCTGAGGGTGAGCCACTTTGCACATTCCTGCCATGTGCACCTGGCACCTGGTGCTTGCACTACAGAGATTTGTCAAACCAGCTGGGAGGAACCAAGAATCCTGGAAATGTGTTGTCCGACACAGAACTCACATTTGTGGAAGAGTCTTGAGAACCAGGCTTGTACGAACCAATCATGGGATCCCTCCTTAGACCCAGCACTGGGATCAGCAGATAGAATATGTTTGAAGACTGCCTGGTGGCAAAGAAGTCTAAAAATATGCATGGACAGTCACATTACTCAAGTATCAACAGCTACCAAAATTGCCATCCTGTAGAAGAGTCTCAGGAGCTCCAGCAGGAGCAAAGAGGCGTTTTTAATAACACTGCCTGGTTTTCCCGCACCATATGGTCTTGGTAATTAGCTCAGCCACACACGACTCCCCTCACCATACGCTCGTGACATGATGCAAGAGGAATCAGCAGGAAATTGCAGTTTATTTTGAGTTCATATGCATGTGGCTACAATTTTTTTTCAATTTTTTATTAGATATTTTCTTCATTTACATTTCAAATGCTATCCCGAAAGTCCCCTATACCCTCCCCCCTCCCCCCGCCCTGCTCCCCTACCCAGTTTATTTAGCTAGCCCTAGGAGTGTTTTTGAGTAGCCTTCTGTGGTCTTTCCTAAAAGACAGACCACTCACCAAAAGGGGGAAGCGGTTTACTCTGGTTCCAGCTCATCTAAAGCTCTAGATTGCGCCCCTCCCCCCGCCCCTAGCAGTTCCAGTGTACACTAACTAGCAGCCAGTGTTAGCCTAATGGGAAATCTCCAGTCCACCACCACTGGGTGCTACTCCAGGCCATGTCAGCACTAGCATGCTTAGCCTAGCAAGAGCATCCATCAAGTTTGTAAGACCGTCTAAGATGGGAGGAAAACCTAAAATACGCCTTCTAGGCTAGACAAAACTCTCAAGATAGAACCTATGAGAGGAAACTTCAAGGACTTTGGCAGGCTTCAGAAAGCATGGAAAAAACTTCTATCTGAGGTGAGCATTAATTTAATGAGTACATAGGCAAGAGTCCCCAGTCCTGACTTCTTGTACACACAATCTGCAAGTGAGCTGCCATGCTCCACCGTGGGCACTGCTACCTCCGAGAGATGAAAATCAAGAGGGAAGGAGATTAAAGAAGGTGATGGGGAGGATGGGGAGGACAGAAGCACCTGCCTCATGCAATAACCAACACAAAAGACCAGGGCTCAGCCAGCCTCCCTCTGTGCCTTGTTCTCCCCATGGACGCCAGGAGGACATGTCTCTGGAAGCCTATTATTTAAGCCTCAGGTTGGCCTATTAGCCAGTCAGTTGATGAAATGGCACATAAATATAGGGGAAGCCACAACTGGGAGAAGCTTCCAGGTTGGGGCTGTATAATTTCAAAGCCTACCTCAGTGAAGTAGTTCCTCCAGCAAGGCTGCCCTCTGGGTTTTCACGTTGGGTGACTTTCTGATTAGGTAGAAACAAGCATATATTACCCCAGACTGCATAGCAAAGGCAGGCCAAAGAACTGGTTCTACTCAAGTCTGGCTTGGTGAAACAATAAGTTTAACTAGGGTTGTTTACAGGAGAATGGGTAAAAAGCATCAGAACATATAGATAGTTACACTACCAACAAAAAAACCCACCCAGCAATTGTTAGCTGCATCTGTGTGCTCAGAAATGGCAGAACCTTATGACCCACCCTGTGTATAAAAAAAGAAAGAAAGAAAGAAAGAAAGAAAGAAAGAAAGAAAGAAAGAAAGAAAGAAAGAAAGAAGCTCACATCTTCAACGACAAGCAGGAAACAGAAAATTAACTGGAGTTAAGGCAAATCTATACAACTCAAAGCCTTCCACGGTGATGAACTTCTTCTTCTCCCCCCACCCCCTGCAAGACATCAGCTGTGCCTGACTGCCGAAAGGGTCCCTGGCTGAATGAGCAGTCTCCAACCTTCTATACTTCCTTGCCAGAGAGAAGTACACAGAACATACATCCTCCTGGGGGTGGTGGGGGTGGGCCCACCTCATGGTCAGGCTTACACTTTCTCCCTGCAGTGCCTTATCAGTTATGTTCACGTTTAAGACCCCCAGAGCCTCAGCTGCACAAAGGCTTTTTCTTGAGTTTTCCCTCGGAACTCTGGCTAGATACAAATCTTGCCAGCTTTGTTTCCAGTGGATCAGAAGTTCGCTTTATCCACTTTTCCCTCTTATCATTTTTAACTTTTTAAAAATTTGGGTTTTGGGTTTTTTGATTTTTTTGATTTTTTTTTTTGCTGTTTTGTTTTAATATATGCTCTGTCTGCATGTATACCTGCATGCCAAAAGAGGGCATTAAATGCCTTTATAGATGGTTATGAGCCACCATGTGGTTGCTGGGAATTAAACTCAGGATCTGAGATTTGACTACAGGCTCAACCAAGCCACTAAAGCTCTATAATTCTAACAGGTTCTCTTCCTAACGGCTTTTTGACCCCTTTGTCTAGACTTACTAAATGAGAATCATATGTAACATATCATCAGTTATCTGTATGCACATTAAAATTTGATTTAATGTATGCTAAGCAAATAAAACTGCTTCAGTTTGTTTCTTTGAGCTTACCTGGTTCAGATATAGTTTCTGCTTCACCCCTAGTAAAATCTCTGACTTGGGAAGAACAGCAGAGAAAGTGTTCCCATGTATGCAGCCGATAATCACCCTTTATAGCTGCATTTATTTCAGGATTTGAAAGGTCAAAGGGAGCATGTTCCCGACAGAAAGGTATTTAAAGTGTTCTTTCTACAGGACTTGAAAACAGAAAGGAAAGTAAACAAAATACAGCATGTCAATTTTTTAAAAAGATTACATATATATATGTGTGTGTGTGTGTGTGTGTGTGTGTGTGTGTGTGTGTGTGTGTGTGTGAGTATACTGTAGCTGTCTTCATGCACACCAGAAGGGGGCATCAGATCCCACTACAGATGGTTGTGAGCCACCACGTGGTTGCTGGGAATTGAACTCAGGACCTCTGGAAAAGCAGTCAGTACTTTTAACCACTGAGCCATCTCTCCAGCCAACCCCCCTCCCCAGCATGTCAATCTTAACTCTACCTCCAAGAAATAACTAGCATTAAAGTCTGCCTCTGCCACTACTGACCTGAGGTCTGAAGGAAGATGAAGGCCTTAGAGCAGCGGTTCTCAATCTGTGGGTCTCAACCCCTTTGGGGGTCAAATGACCCCTTCGCAGGTCTTCTAAGACCATCAGAAAACACAGGTATTTACATTGATTCAGAACAGTAGCAACATTATAGTTAGGAAGTAGCAACGAAAATAACTTTATGGTTGGGAGCCACCATATGAGGAACTATATATTAAAGGGTTGAAGCATTAGGAAAGTTGAGAACCACTGCCTTGGTAGCTTATAGGTAGATTGATACATACATACATACGTACATACATACATACATACATACATACATACATACGTGGATACATAGACAGATGTTGTATGTTCATTGCTGTTACTTGGCTTTCCTTCTCTCTAGAGACCAGTTGCTTTAAAGAAAGTTTTCAGTGTGCACAGCCACTTGGAAAAAGACTCCTCTTTGTTGAAGTCTGAATTCAGCTTTAGTGGAGAAAGGCTGGCCCAGCCTGGCCCTGTTAGCCCTGGACCATTGTCCTAACACGGAGTTTGGGCTCTTGTTCTGTGGGGCAGAGCTGGGGCAGAGTCAAGCTGCTCTTCTTGAAGGAATCTTCCTTCAAGACCAAAACATGATCCTCTCAAGGAAATACTTAGGGCTTTAGTTGAACATTTAAATCAGTTTGAGTTAACATTGTATTTTGAACACACGAATGAATCTGTTTTGCTGCTAAGAAAAGATAAAAGTGTAACATGATCCTTCTGAATAATAGTTTAGATTCCAGCATCAATTTTAAAAATTTGGAACAAGTTTTTAAAGTATTCTTTCATTTGGAATACTTGGAAGCTTCTCACTGTTTTTATTCTGAGATGATAACTGGGTCCCAGGAATCACACACATTGTGTGGAAACCCTATGCAGCCATCACACACATCTCCCCAGCGGTCACATCTTACACTGAAAGAAGGCATGTTCGTTTTTCTAAGGATCTTACATGCTGGTGTGTTCATGTGCTCACACAGCCACCAGGATTCAGAACCGGCACCGAATGTTCTTGTGCTGCCTTTCGTGGCTGTACCCACCACCTCTCCTCCTGGAAGCTCAGCCCCTGAAACTCACAACGCTCCATTTCCAAGATTCTCTGTCACTGGACTGCTACAGTATGCCATTTTGTAAAATTGCAAGTTTTTATTCGGCACAAAGTCCTTGAAACCACTCATGCTGTTGCATGTGTCAATAGCTTATGTATTTCATCACTAAGCAGAAATTCATCTTATGGATGCATCATTAAGACTTTTTAAATACCCCTGTTGACATTTTGACATTCAGGTAAGGTTATTCCTGCTGTTCCCAGTTTGAAACAATGGCAAATAAAGATGCTATAAATGTTCACATACAAGTGACATGCATGCAACTTTTCATTTTTTCTAGCATAAATGTCCAGGAGTGTGATTTGCGGTTGTATGGAAAGTGCACATTTTTAGTTTTAAAGGAATTGCCAAACTCTTTTCTAAAGTGACTATATCATTTTCCCGTCTCACTGGAAATACATGAGAGATCTAGTTTCTCAGCACAAGTGTGGTGATGGTCTCATAAAGGAATTGGGAAGTGTTTCTGCTTCTATTATAAGAAAGATATTTCTAGAAAAGTCAGCTACTGAAATTTGTGAGACACAACTAAAGCAATTGGTAGAGAGAATTCTACTGATTAAAATGTGCCTATTAGAAACAAATGCTTATGGGGGGCTCTCAGGTGAGGGGTTACGTAGAAGTACCTCTGAATTGTCCATCCTAGAACCAAGAGTTACTCAGACAAGAAACTGAAGTGACGGCTAAAGAAAACAAGGGATGCTGACAGAGAGTGCAGCTGGCAATCTGAGCTGAGGGAAGGGAGCATCCCTGGGTGTGAATGTCACAGAGACCAGGAGGGTCGCTGACACAAAGTGACAGTTACAGATCTGAGGCAGAGGGAAAAGCAAGACCGGGAGGATCCCTGACACAAAATGACAGTTACAAGTCTGAGGTGGGAGGGGAAGGTCTAGCCTCCCTGTGAGTGAAAGCAGCTGAGATCAGGAGGGTCCCTGACACAAAGTGACAGTTACAGGTCTGGGGGAATCTGACAAGAGTAAAGGCAATAATTACAGATTGGCATGGAACTGAGAAACAACACACACCACACACACCACACCATACACACACACATCACACACACACACACACACACACATCACACACACCACACCATGCACACACACCACACCACACACACACCACACACCACTCCACACCATACACACACACATCACACATATCACACACACCACACCATACACACACACCACACCATACACACACCACACACACACACACACATACCACACACCACCCCACACCATACACACACACATCACACACACACACTACACCATACACACACACATCACACACACACACACACACACCACACCACACCATACACACACACATCACACACACCACACCATACACACACACATCACACACACACACACCACACCACACCATACACACACACATCACACACACCACACCATACACACACACACCACACATACACACCACACACATACCATACACACCACATACACACACACATCACACCATACACATACACATACACACATCACACACCACAAACATTTAAAAACTATAATCTTTATTAGAATGGACAAACATCTCCCATCAAAAGGATGAGAAGAGGGTCCCCAGAGATGGGAATCTGCCGAGAGCTCTGGGTCCGACTTTCTATAGAACCCAAGAGAGCTTCTCCTTCCCTTCCCCAGACTCCTGCTCTCCCTAATTGGTGCCTTTTTTTCCAGATTGTCCTTCTTTCACAAAATTCTAAAATCAATAATCTAAACTTCTGTATTAAAAAAAAAAAAAACTAGAGTGAGAAAATCAATTGAAACTTAAAGTAAGCAAGAGAAAGAAAATTAGACCAGAAATAAGCCAAAGTGGGAACAGAAAAGCATTAGATTAAATGCACACAATCAAAGGCTGGTTCTTCTAAAAGATCAATCAAATTGACAAATCGCTATCCAAGAAACAGAAAGAGAAGACACAAGCTGCCAAAATCAGAATTGAAATGGGTATTGTTAATGATCCCATGGGGCTTGAGAGTATCGCAGGGCAGTCAGTGAACAGATCTGTGCTCGAGTATATAACTGGATGACACAGATCAGTTCCTTGCAAACACAACTACCAAACCTCTAAGTCCAGTACATAAGTTCAACCTAATCCTTACCTCAAGCTGAGCATGGTGGCTCACCCCTTTAGTCCCAACACTCCAGTCTGGAAGAAGAGTTCAAGGCCAGCCTGGTCTATAGAATGAGTTCCAGGATAGACAGGGCTATACAGAGAAACCCTGTCTTGGGAGGGAAAAAATCTCTACCTCAAATAATTGATTGCTATGTTGTTGGGGCCAGCCAGCGGCTCACATGTCTGGGTTCGAGCCTAGAAGGCATCTTAGAATCTGGAAGAGAGGGAAACTAGGCGACGAGAGAAAGATGGAACCAAGACAGGGTTCTGATCAAGGTTCAAATTTTTAATGGTGGACATGCTTTATAAAAGAGGGGGGAAAGTCCATTCCGCCGATTCATCCTTGGAGCCTGGAACCAGCTGCAGGTGATGATGTGCAGAATAGGGCGTAGTCTCCAGAATAGCTCCGGGGCCTCTCAGCAGGTAGAAGTATCTTGAAGAGGAACAGCAACTGTGGCAGAACAATAGAGTGATCTAGGGAGGAAGGCTCCACCCTAGATAATCTCCTATGTGGCAGCAAGGTCACAGTCTGGCTTAGCCTGCTTCAAGCTTATGGGAGGCTACACTATGTGACTTCTGGAGATATGTGAAGAAATCTTTATTCACCTCAACAAGAGTCCAGAGAAACAATTCCACCCAAGTCTAGCTTAGTGCACCAGTGAGGACCTGGGGTTGCTGACAACAGCCTGAATTAGAGGTTAGAGATGGAGGATTTAAGGCAGCTGCATCACCAAAAGGTACCACGGCAAAATGGGTAATGACTCGGGAGAGCTGAGTCCCCGAATTCCCTGCTCAAACTGCAGGCACCTTCAATGAAGAGCTCCTTCTAACCCAACAATTGGTCACTGGGGGAATGGCGCTTACAGCAGTGGGTCTTAACCTGTGGGTCTTGACCCATTGGTATCAAATGACCTTTCCACAGAGGTCACATATTAGATATGCTGCATATCAGATATTTTCATTAAGATTCATAACAGTAGCAAAATTACACTTATGAAGTAGTGACAAAAATAATTTATGGTTGGGGGGTCACGACAGCGTGAGGAACTCTATTAAAAGGTAGCAGCATTAGGAAGGTTGAGAACCATTGACCTACAGGGTAGCCTTGTAAGTTTCTTGAATTCCTTGAGTTTTCCATGTTTCCTGAGTCCTACAAGCCTTCCTCTCCTTCCAAGAAAGAATATTTCAAAATTTATCTAGGAAGGAGAAGGACTTAGATTGGTTGTTTTTGTTTGGTTGGTTTGGTTTGGTTTGGTTTGTTTTCATCTTTTTGAGACAGGATCTCACTCTGTAATCTTGGCTGACAGAGATCCATTTGTCTCTACCTGCTAAGAGCTAGAACTTAAAATTGTGACACAATTCTGAAGAAGAGTGAAGCTTGAAGACCCACTTCACTCAACTTTAAGACAAAATATAAAATAAGTGAAAATAATCAAGACCATGTGGTGTTGGTGAAAGAACTGTCAATAGGAGAGACTGATTATTAAAAACAGTGTGAGATAGAGATAGATATCCATGTTCACTCTTGCCCTCTCACAATAGCCAGGAAATGCACCTAGCCTGGATGTTTATCACAGACAAACACAATGGAATTTCACACACCCATAGGGGAAAATGAAATCATGCCACACATTTGAAATGATACTATTTGAAATTTTAAAATGCCACACAAACGTTTGGTTCCAGGGGGCTTAGAGTCCACCATGGCAGGGAGGTGTGATAACAGGTGGCAGGCATATTGAGAGGCAGAAAGCTCAGAGATCACATCCTCAACCACAAACACAGAGCAAAAGAGAGGGAACTGAACATGAAGCAAGGCTATATTCTCCCAAAGCCCGCCCCCAATGGCGTACTTCCTCCAATAAGGCTGGACCTCTTAAACCGCTCCAAACAGCGCCACCTACTGGGGGCCAGGTGATCAAATGTCTCAGCCTGCAGAGAACATTTCTCATCTAAGCCATCTCAGGCACAAAGTCATTTGATAAAGGATGATTGTTTTCAGCAAATGGGACCAGAACATTTGTGCTTCCCTACAACACACCACACCTCCCCCGCCCCAGAAAAGTCCAGACAACAACCTTATATCTTACCAACACATACACATGCACACACACAAACTTTAAAACGGAAATTTTACTATAGTGTCAGTTACCAAATTGACACAAACCTAGACTCACCTGGGAAGTGGAAACCCCAATTGAAAACTTGTTCAGATCATATTGACCTGTGGCTGTGACTGTGAATTTTCTTAACTGCATAACTGATGTAGGAGGACCCAGTCTATTGTGAGCAGTGCTATCCCTAAGCAGGTGAGGCTGTGCTGTACGAGAAAGCTATGTAAGCAAGCCAGGGGGAGTAAGCCAGTAAGCAGCACTCCTCCATGGTCCCTGCTTGAGTTCCTGCCTTCAGCTTCCTGCCTTGAGTTCCTGCCCTGGCTTGCCTTGACGGTCTATAACCTGTAAGATGAAACACACCCTTTCCTCCCCACGTTACTTTTGTCCATGCAGAAAATCAAACTAAAAAAATCTTCTAGAAAAAAACGTGAAATGTTGCATGACCTTTGGTTTGGTTTTACAGACAAAATACTGTAGGCACAATCCACGAGTCTAAGGAATTAATAGCTGGGTTTTCCTAATATAGAAAATTTACCTTAGTTCCCTGACAGCTGTTGTTAAGGAAATGACAAAACAATGAATGCTGAAAGAAAAGACAGACTGGCAAACATTTTTATGATACAGGAATTGTGTCCAGGACATAGAAAGAACTCATAACACTTATTAATAGGAACAAAGTGGATAAGGCATCTTAACAGATAATTGGCTAGAAGTAATTTATAAATTGTACGTAAACATGAAAATACCTTCCACATGATTTTTATTAGAAATGTGACTTTAAACTTATCAAAATGACTAACATTTTTAAAAAAACATGCCACAGAAATGTCTGGTGTGATTGTGAGACAGGAACTCTCACTAGTTATAGGCAGAAAGACAAAATGGTACTGAAGCTGACAAAGTTCACAGTGTGGTAGGTTCTTAAAATTCTAGGGATGGTCTTACAGGTTCATCACTAATGCTTTTAAGTAAGTTTTTTGACTAATTTATACCCACAAAATCTACATAAAATATGAGCCCAATAATATAATAATGGAAAGACTGTTATAGGTGGTAACCAGCCACTTTTGATTGGGTTTGATGCCCACTCCAAGGAGGAAATTCACAGTAATTATCAGAGTAGTACATACTCTAAGTCCATGTCTGGGGAGGCCATAAGCTTAGGAACCCTCATGAGAGAAGGAAGCAGGGAAGAACAGTGCGGAATTCGGACTTCTGGGAATGACATGGCTGCTGCATTGGTGGACTCAAAACAGCTGGGATTCTAGGCACAAGACGTTTGGGGTGCACTGTATGAAGGTTGTCTTTGTATTATTCACTTCTTAATTCTATACCAGCAGAGAGCTGGTGTTGTCCTGACTTTGATATTGCTCTCATGGTGCATCACAGGTATCATCGTTTGTAAACACTCTTCCTCTCTTACCCTTTGATTGGCTTAATAAAGATATAATGACCAAGAGCTGGACAGGGCTTAGAAGGTGGGACTTCTGGGCTAAGAGAGGGTCTCTGGGAGAAAAATCTGAGGTGGGAAGATTCCAAACATACCGGGAGAGAGAGAGAAAGGACCACATGGCAGGACATGGACTAGAATAGGCGGGTTAATTAATTTGTATGAGCTAGCTGAGAGTCTACCCAGCTTCAGTGCCTAAGAAACTAAATACTAAGTCTCCAGGTCATCACTCTGAAGCTGGAGGGCCCAAGAAAGTTTGACAATACAAAACCTGCTCAAGATGCAGATGTCAGCATCCTATCATGGAGAGGGGAGGATCTCTCAAGACTCCTCTCCTCCCTGAATATTTATATGAATTAATAGTTTGTGGGATAGGAAGAGACAGTTTTTCCAGTGGTTGTACTATCTAGCTTTATCTTAACTTGGCACAGGCTAGCATCATTTCAGAAGAGAGAATGTCACCTGAGGAAATGCCCTACAAGATTGGCTTGCAGGCAAGCTAAGTGGCATTTTCTTACCTAATAAGTCAGTAAGCATCACTCCTCCATGTTCTCTACTTCAGTTCTGCCTCCAGGTTCTTGCCCTGAGTTCCTGCCCTGGTTTCCCTCATGTCTTACCTAGGGTTTTATTGCTGTGAACAGACACTGTGACCAAGGCAACTCTCATAAAGTGTGCTGGCTGGTTTCGTGTGTCAACTCGACACAAGCTGGAGTTATCACAGAGAAAGGAGTTTCAGCTGAGGAAATGCCTCCATGAGATCCAGCTGTAAGGCATTAGTGATCAAGTGGGGAGGGCCCATTGTGGGTGATGCCATCCCCAGGATGGTAGTCTTGGGTTCTATAAGAAAGCAAGCTGAGCAAGGCAGGAGAAGCAAGCCAGTAAGTAACATCCCTCCATGGCCTCTGCATCAGCTCCTGCTTCCTGACCTGCTTGAGTTCCAGTCCTGACTTCCTTTGGTGATGAACAGCAATATGAATGTGTAAGCTGAATAAACCCTTTCCTCCCCAACTTGCTTCTTGGTCATGATGTTTTATACAAGAATAGAAACCCTAACTAAGACATAAAGGAAAACATCTAATTGGGGCTGGCTTACAGTTTCAGATGTTCAGTCCATTTCCATCATGGAGACAGAGATGGAGGGTGGAGGAGAGAATGGAGAAGCATGGAGGCCTGCAGGCAGACATAGTACTGGAACAGGTGCTGAGACTTGTACATCTTGATCCACAGGCAGCAGGAGACTGTGCTCCACACTGGGCATAGCTTGAGCATATATGACCTCAAAGCCCACCTCCACAGTGACACACTTCCTTTAACAAGGTCACACCTCCAAATAGTGCCACTCCCTGTGGCCAAGCATTCAGACAAATGACTCTATGGGAGCCATTCCTATTCAAACCACTATCCCTCATAATGAACTTGTAAGCTGTAAGATGAAATAAACTCATTCCTCTCCAAATTGCTTTTGGTCTTGTTATTTTATCACAACAATAGAAAGGTAGCTAATACAAAATTTAGTACAAGGTTTTGAGATATTGCTGTAGCAAACCTGACCATGTTTTGTGGGGAGGACTGAGGTGGCGATTGAACTTGGGCTAGAAATACCATTGAAAGTTCAAAGTTCATTGGGGTGTTCTGTGGAAGCTTAGAAGATAGGAACGTTGAAAACAGTGCAGATGATGGAGGTCTGGCTTGTAAGCTTGAGGGGGGGTGAGTTTGAGAATCCCTTAAAGACTCTCTCAGAGCCATTCCTATTTTGAATTAAAATCTGTGGTTTTGGTCAGCTGGGGCTATGATTAAGAAGACCCAAAGTCTTTGAGGCAAAACCTTCTGAGAAGTATTTCCTCGGGATCAACACACAAGCTGTGGTCCATTAAGGAGCAAGGTTGTGCCTTTTTCTGGCTGCTGACCTTGGTTATGTGTAAGGGTTTCCCAGGAGGTACTGGTTTCGAAGCCATTAATGGGGTCATGGAAGCAGCTGAGGAGTAGCACCAGCTCAGGCTATTGGTAAAGGTGCAGCGTCGTTTGCAGTAAAAGCTCCAGAACTGTGGCGACATGAAGGGAGGTTGATAATTGGCCCTGTGACAGAGTCAGCGTCCCTGACTCTGTAAAGGCTCAGTTTCAATGGGGACCTCCAGTTTTGGGAGGTGCCAGTACCATGAGATAACCAGGAAGGACAGCGGCAGGCTGGAGTGGAGCTGCCCTGGGTTTCCAGCACAAGCTGGCTGTGTTGTAGATAACACAGCTGGAGAAGTGGAGCTCCGCAGCCCCCTGGGTCCTAGAAGAGCAGGAGTTTCAGATGTCTGACACTGCTGGACTTTTGTTTTGCTTTGATTTGAATGTAACTGTGTCTCAGCTGTTTCCTGTTGGAGTAGGAAAGCACTAAACTTGTTTTGTGACTTTTACAGGAGCCTATAATCATGAGACCTTAGGAATTTTACAGACACTTCGGGATCTTGAAGAGGCTTTGGAACTTTAGAGAGTTTTTGGAATTTTAGATAGACTTTGGGTATTTGGAAAATACTTTGGAGTTTTAGAGGAATCTTGGATATTTTAAAGAGGCTGAATCTTGAATAGTTTAAAGAGGCTGTTTGAATTTTTAAAGACTGGACCTTTCAAAACCTGGAGCGTTTTATATTGTGATAGCGTGCCATCTTGGGGGCAAATGAGAAAGAAAGGGTTGTCATTGAGTAGTGATGCTTTGTGTCAAGTTGACAAGTAGTCAGTTGTACTGGCTAGTTTAATGTCAATTTGACATAAGCTAGAATTATTTGGGAAGTGAGAACTTCAATTATGAAAATATTCCTACCAGATTTGCCTATAGGCAAGCTTGGATTTCTTGAGCAATAATTAAGTGGGTAGGCCTAGTCCACTGAAGGCAGTCCCTGGGCCTATGGTACTGAATGGTATATATATATATGGAGCAAGCCATGGATAGCAAGTCTGTAAGCAGCATTCTTTCATGGTCTGTGCTCTGGTACCTGTTCCAGGTTCCTGCCCTATCTTTTCTCGGTGATGGATTTATAATGTCTAAGGCGACATAAACTGTTTCCTCTCCACATCGCTTTTGGTCATGTTTTTATCACAGCAATAGAAACCTCACTAATACAGTGGTGTCGTCATGATTACAGACCCATGCTCTTACAAACCCTGTGCTTCTATAAACAACCCCAGTGGAGCACATTGGGTCAAAAAAGAAGAAGCCATGAAAGTAGAGGAGGTTCTAGTTTGAAAGAGGAAGGGGATCGGCAGGAGTGGAAGGGGAAACAGTGGAGGGCGAATACAATCAAAATACATGGTATACAGTCACAAAACATCGCAGTGAAGCTCATTAGTGTGCACAGGTAATGCTAACCTAAATATTTAAATACTTATGATATCCATAGTCACAAGTGCCACAACGCAGAAGCAGCCAAGTTGTCCTTTAATAGGGAAATGAATAAACTGTGATGTATCTACACAAGAGAAATATAGCCAGTGATTTCTAAAAACAGAATGAATTACCTTCCAATCTACACAAACAGTTCCATGGGTCTAAAATGAATATTGGTAAGTAAAAGAAATCAGTACTAAGTAGGTATGTGTCCTCTGATTTGAGTAGATGACATCAGGGGGGAGGTCAGAGAATAAAGACACATAGGCTTGCATCAGCAGTTACTAGACGTCTATGGCTGTGGACTGCTGAATAGGAAGGAATCTGAGAGCCCATGAAAGAGCCTCCAATGGCCAAAGTTGGGGTGGCTTTCAAAACACAATGAATAAAGTAGATTTAAATGATGGCCCAGAATATCAACTAAGTATCCATGACCCCATGTTATAAACCATGACTAGATGCATAAGTGACAATATAGAAGAGACAATCTCATATGCAGAAGGATTCCAGAGTAACTAGCATTTACATGGCATTATCTGGCCTCAAGGACAACACAGCTCCTTGCTTCTAAAGTGTTAGCTGCATATATTGCCATCCTTACAAAGAGTGAAAAGCACAGCACAGGAAAGGAGAGGGAGAAGAAGCACTCTCCCATCAGGACATCAAAGTTAACAGTGTTACTAATAGGTCTTGTTGGCAAGTGTGTCTTAGGATGCTAGGACTGAAGACAGAAATCAAGAAGGCCACATCAGCCGGGCGTGTTGGCGCATGCCTTTAATACCAGCACTCGGAGGCAGAGGCAGGTGGATTTCTGAGTTTGATGCCAGCCTGGTCTACAGAGTGAGTTCCAGGACAGCCAGGGCTACACAGAGAAACCCTGTCTCAAACACACACACACACACACACACACACACACACACACACACACACAAAAGACCACATCAAGTGTAGACTTCAATTACTAATGTGTCAATAGTGAGTTTATTAATAATAACATAATAATATTCAATGGAGGGTACAAGATGCCACTTTATTCAGCCACACAACCCTATATTCAGATTTCATTATTATTATACCGTATGTCACATGTATTAAAGGACTGGAGGCCAGTGGGAGGTAAAAGACAGAAATGCAAAAGGAACAACAGCAGTGGCCACCAAGACAATGGAGGTAGCAGGCAGGGATCACAGCGGCTGCAGATGGAAAGAACGCTGAGAACGAGAAGGTGAGCTGCGGGATTCTGAGGGCCACAGGCGAGGGGAGAAAGCAATGGCCACAGAGAGAGGACGAAGGAGGGAAAGACCATTTTCCTTAGAACAGGCAAACAGCTGTCATCCTGATGGGAGGGACTCCAGAGCTGGGAGTTGCCAGGAGATTCTGGGTCAGATGGTTTATAGACTCCCAAGCCCCGCCCCCTCATTGGTCCAGCCTAGGGTATCCGCCCCAGGACAGGCTCTTTTCCTCCCACCAATCCTTTAGCAATTTGTAAAAGTTGTAATGTCCTGGCACTGGGGAACAAACCTCTTCAAGGGCCCTGTTCTACCTATTGGCCTCAGTTCCCCTGACTCTCCTTCAGAGTATGGCAATTCTCATGCCCTCTTTACATTTTGTAAATCTAAAGATGTTCTAAACTAAAAGTCTTAATTTTTCACAATTCTCTTTATCATAGTAATGAAGTGTCTCTAAAAATACAAACTGCAAAGATTCTTTCCATTAACCAAATTTCATCGCTGTTGTTCGACCTTCTGATCTAGCCTGTCTCTGGCAATAGAGGTAAAGGGACCACATTTGTTTACAAAGATGAATCTCATTATGGACTTGCTCTTTCGGCTTACTATTTTTACCTAACAAATAGGATCAGATTGCTTTTTGCTAACTCCAAATGACAATGACTTCCTGATTATGGAGTTTTTATACTCTAGTTTTATAAATGAAAATGATGTGTCTCCCAGGATTATTTTTATTAATGGAAATTAAAGTGATAGCAGTTTAAAGAGGTTTTAAAAGGGCGCAAATAACGAGCTTTTGCCTTGTGAATATTATACTGTCCTGTTTGTGTTTTAATATATATAAGAAAATAACCTCTCGTTTAAAACAAGGCATTTTGGAACAATGTAACATATGGATATCTTGAGGGAGATATTAGCATTTTACTAACTAATGACCTTGGTACTGGCCTTTTAAAGTATCGTGTTCGGGATTCGGGAGGGAAAAGCCCACTAAGTGGTTTAGTAGAATGCCTCCCCTTCCTTTTCTCCCTTCCTACCTGCTTTCTCTTAGCTGGCCATCCATTGTAATTTATCACTTGTAATCTATTACTATGTTGGGTTAGTACTTTTAGTGGTTGTTTTAATATCTGCTTTTATTCCTCCGAAAAGCATAAATCATACTACACAGCTCCCTTCAGACTTCCTTTTTAATGGCATAGTTGTAAGGGGAGACCTGACAGCCCTTGAGAACCTCGGAAGCTTCCTTGCCTCAGGTTATGTGTGGTTTAAAAAATGCAACTTAGAGATTATGTGTGTAAGGTGACAAAAGGATATTAAATTGTCTAAAGTCTAAGTTAAGTACATTGATATCAAACTTTCGTTTAAGTCACTAGAGTTCTCTTAAGTTACTGACCTGCTCTTGGTAGCATTTACTAAAACTGATTTTTAAATAGTAAAGAAAGTGTGTCTAATCAAGATTTACTTAAAACTGTTTGGTTTTCTGTCTGAGCTTTATCTAAATGTTACCCAAACGTTAAACCAAATCCACAGAGGCTAAGTGTAGAGTAAGAACTTGAGGGGGCAGATGGATATCTAGGAAAAGAAAATAGAATATATAGTTATGGATGAATGGAGGGGAAGGAACGGGAGGATTAAACAGGGAGTGAGAGAATGAGCATAAGGGAGGGGCAGCTAAAGCCAAAGGCCATTTGAAGGGTCTTATGAAAACTTACAACACTAGAAACTTCTTAAAATATATACATAAATGAAAGAAATCTAAATAGAATCACCAAATGATAGAACAGACAAAACCCTACTAGACATCTCTCATCAACAAATGAAACCTAAAGTTCTGGAAATCTAATCGAGTTGTTGGCCAAAGGAACTCCGTGGACACCCCAAACAACCCAGGCTACTGCCAATGCTATTGGTTGCTCTCCATAAAATGACAGTAAGGCCCTACTGCTGAAGACAATACCTATACAACTTACTGAACATGGAGAAGTTGACCTGGTGCCTACTTAAAACCCGTACTGGCTAATGTTCATGGTCCTAGAAGATACTCACAGAGAAAGGTAAACACCAACCACGATGCAAACTCTTTGATCTTCAACAGTGATCTGCCTGAAAGATATACTGATGCAATAAGTAGTACAAATGTCATAGGAGCAACCAACCAATATCTAATTGTATTTAAAGCCCATTCCAAGAGATGCAACCCACACCTAATAATGCTTGGGTGGCCAAGAAGCTGATACTAGTTAGGCGTGGAGTTGGTGGGAAACCAAATGCTCCTGTTCTGATAAAGGAAGGAAGTGATAAAAATTACTCATACAGCATTCTGTTACACTCATATGAATGCCTTGCTCAACCATCATCACAGAAGCTTCCTTCTGTAGTAGATGAGAAAACAGAAACCTACAATATAACTAAATGCAGAGAGTGACAGACTTTGGAACACTCAGTCCTACATGGGATGTCTCTGTGAAACGCCCCTCAGAGCTCAGGGGACCCTGTGGAAGAGAAGGTGGAAAGATTGTAAGAACCAGTGGGGTATATAGGAGTGAGGATGATTACAGGAAAGATAGAAAGAAGATACAAGAGACAGATAGGGGAGGGCTGCAGCTCAATACCACACCAGCAGCAAGTTTATTTTACTTAGCCTTTTTATACTACACAGTATCATGGGAAGCAAAGCCAAAGGCTATCAGAAACATTGCTGAAATATACACATAAGACATCTTTTCTCATCCAAAAGCCTCCCTGTTTCATCCACCAAGGTCAATAGATTCTTCAGCCCCTTGCCTTGAGCCTCAAGTGCACATCCTCTTATTGTTCCATGCCTCAGCAGGCCAGGAAATCTGCCAACAGGCCCTGATCCACTTTGACTCTGCCTGGCAAGCAGACTTCTCTCCCCCTCTCTCCCCCTCTCCCCTCTCTCCCCTCTCTCCCCTCTCTCCCCTCTCTCCCCTCTCTCCCCTCTCTCCCCTCTCCCCCCTCTCTCCCCTCTCTCCCCTCTCTCTCCCCTCTCTCCCCTCTCCCTTCTCTCTCTCTCTCTCTCCTACAGAGAAGCAGGCAAACTTTTACTTTGCTTTTAGAAAGAGGCAAAGGATTCCCAACAGTTTTCAGAACACAAAGGACTGTCAGTCCTATAAACTCACAGAGACTGTGGCAGCATGCACATTCCCTGAACTAAGCTAGATGGAGTCCCAGCACTGACAGGGGAAGTGCACATAAGCCCTTATCCCTAACCCAGAAGCTATCTCCAACTGGCAATCACTGACAAGGGAAAAATTAGTTGTCTTTAACAGAGTCTCACATGAACAAGCAGTGAGACCCAGCAGGGTACCCAGCAATTGATGGCCAACACAATACAAACTTGGCATTTTTGAAAGTTCTTTTCTCACAATGCTTTGAACATTATTTTTTTCTTTATTTATTTATTTTTTCTTTTTCTCTGCTTACATGTCTTTTGTGCATATATTTATGTTTTTTAGTGTTGTGTTTTTTAATGGGACTTACACACATGCAAATGTACATGTCTCTGTATCTATACATGTTTCTTCTGCTTTTTTTTTTTTGGCTCTTTTCCCCCTGGTAGTTTCTTTGTTTTATCCTCTTCTGGCTTGTTTGTTTTTATTTTATCTTGTTTTATACTATTTAATTATTTATAGATGCCTGTTAATATTCTAATGAGAGTAACAATGAAATAATGTGGACTTGGGTGGGTAGGGAGTCAGGGAGGATCTGGGAAGAGTTGGGGGAGGGGAAGCCATAATCAGAATATATTGTAGGAAAAAAATCTATTTTTAGTTTAAAAGAGCAATCTAAAAGGTATTACCTCTTTTTTCCACCAATTATTACATACATATATATGCATATGTATATATTCTTATATATATTCTTGTGTATATATATATGTGTGTGTGTGTATATTTTTTTCTTAAATATAACCTATTCAATCCATATGTGTTACTTGTATGTACATTTTCAGGACAGACCATTTGGCATTGGACAGCCAAGTGGTGTGCTCTTCCCTGAGGAAGACCATCTCTCCCACTCCCAGCCAAAATAGGCTGCCTATCACAGTCCCACAACCATCCATTGATTGAAAGACATTTAGCTTGTTTCCATTTATTATTGTAAACAGAGCAGCAATGAATATGGTTAAGCAAGTATTGTTGAATAGGAGGGCCATAGAGCCAAGGTGTGGTATAACTGGGTCATATGGTAGACTTATTTTTAGCTTTTCAAGAATTCTCTACAATGATTTCCATGGCAGCTCCACCAGTTTGCAATCCCACGAAGAGTGAGTGAGAGTTCCCTTTCCCTCACACCCCCTCTAGTATATGTTGCCAATTGCTTTGTTGATCTTTGCCATTCTGATTGATCACATTGTGTAAGCTATGGAACACTCAGTTCCTTGGCTACTGGTCTCATAGCCTGTGAGCCTTGCAGTAGTGAACTGGGGATGTCACAGTGGGGGATCTGTGGCTTCACAGTACATGAGCAATGAGACTCACTCCAAGTGGGTAAGTTGTGCATCTCAATTGAATGTGCTGTGGGTCTCACATTAGTGAACTCAGAACCCCACAAGGACCTGAAGTAGTGAGCTATGACATCTTACTTTAGACAAACTGTGGTCCTCAGAATGAATGAACTTAGGGCTCACAGTGATGTGTTCTCAGATTCACGGTAGGTGAGCTGTGTGCCCTCAATAGTGAGCTACATGCCTTACAGTGGGTGAGCTACCTGTTTCACAAGGGTAACCTACTGGATTCTCTGAAAGCTACAGGCCTCAAAATAGTGAGCTACAGACCTCACAGTCTATGAACTATGACTCTCTCAGTGGGTGACCTGTAAACTTCAGTGATAAACTTTAAATCCCACAGTGGGTAGGTTATGTTCATCATTTGGGGGGAGCTATGGGCCTCACAGTTGTTCTCAAGACTGTTGGACAGTGGTGAGCTATGAATGTCATTGTGATGACATGTGAGCTTCACCTTAGTGAACTCGGGACTTCCTAGCAGTACACTGTGGATCTCATGCTGAATGAGCTATGTGCCTCATTAGTGAGTCTACAGACCTTACAGTGGATGAACCCTGGGCCACTGCATGGTGAACTATAGGCCTCATTTGGTGTGGGTGACCTGTGAGCTTCACAGTGTGGGACCCATGACCCTCACAGTGGATAATCGTGGACCACTCAGTGGGTGAGCTATGGGTCTCACAGTGATGTCAGCACCTCACAGTGAGTATCATATCATAGTGATAAACTGTGGCCTTCACAGAGAGCAGTCTATAGGCCTCACAGCAGAGAACTGTGGTTCTCACAGTGTGTGAGCTCTGCACCTCACTGTGGGTGAGCTATGGGCCTTACAGAGGTAAACTGAGGACTTCACAGTGGGTGATCTGTGGGCCACACAATGGTGAGCTGAGAGCACCACAGGGTGATACACTGTAGTCTACATTGCTTAGAACTATGAACTTCATGGTGAATGACCTGTGAACTTCTTACTGGGTGAACTGTGGGCCTCCTAGTGATGAATCATGACCTCACGATGGATAAATTATGCACCTCACAGGAGATATATGGGGCTCACAGCGGTGAGCTCAGAACCCCACAGTGGATGAGTTGTGGACCTCACAGTGATGAACTGTGGACCACCCAATTGTATTTCGTGAGCCTCATTTGGTAAACTGTGGAACCCATGATGGATGACCTATGGGTGATCAATGGGCCTCACAGTGTGTAGGGTGTGACCTTGTGTTTGATGAGCTATGGTTCCCATGGTGGGAAACTGTGGATCTCACACTGTTTATGCTGTATCAGTTTGGTGAGCTGTGGACATTAGGGTGGGGAACTATTGGAAGATCCTGCTATTTAATAAAGATTGTAGTCTACCATGTCCAGACAGCTCCCCCAAGCTTGGCACAAAATGGAGAACTCACTGCCTTTCCCATCAAGGTTTTCTCTTCTCTACCTTATCTGAGAAACTTGACTCTGACATACTATGTCCTGTAATCCTTGGTGAAATTACAGGTTCAACTTCCTGGAATGCCTCTCAATGTAAATGAGGTATCTCCAGAACCTTAAGCCTCAGCCGATGAAAATCCACCTTAAGAAGAACCCCTTCCCACTTCCCAAGGTTTATATAGCCCCTGTTGACCCCAATAAAGAGCACAACATGTTTCATGAATATCGTCTAAGAGGGCTGTTCATTAAACATCATCTAAAAGAGCTGTAACGCTGAAATCTTGAGAGAAGATTTTTCTCCCCCAGGCATTCACTGTTGATCCAACCTTCCAGACTTTGATTCATCCTTTTCTGCCCAATGGTGTGCAGTGGTGCCTGGAAACAACAAGAGAAGAAGTGGACTTTGGCACCCAGTTCTGCTCCATCCTTCTGCTCCTAGTACACAGCAGTTCCCAGAGGAAATGGAACCACATATGCTGCTCACAATTCATAAGCTTTAGACCTCAAATGGGCTGTGCTGCAGGTATCACCTTGGTGAGCTATGGACTACACAGTAAGCAGTGAGCTCACAGTGGATTATCTGTTGGTCTCAGTGGGCCTCAGTG
This sequence comes from Mus musculus, assembly GCF_000001635.26. NCBI lineage: Eukaryota > Metazoa > Chordata > Mammalia > Rodentia > Muridae > Mus > Mus musculus. The sequence continues at coordinate 6,868,981 of NC_000077.6, read as the reverse complement.
TGATAAACTGTAGGCTTCACACTCCAGCACTCACAATACTAAACACTGAGCCCCACAGTAGTTGAACTGTGAGGCATCACTCTAGACATGCTATGGCCTCATAGTAGTAAACTCAAGACTGCACTAGCAGTGAGCTGTAGGCCTAACACTGATGAGCTGTGAACCTCACTGTGGATGAACTCTGACATCACAGTGAGTAAACCGTGTGCCTCAGAGTAGGTGAACTATAGGCCTGATCATGGATAAGCTGTGCATTACTCGATGGGTTGGCTTTGGACTCACACTGACTATGTTGTGATGAACTGTGAACCTCCCGGTGAGCGAACCATTGGCCTCCCTGTCAATGGGCTGTGTAGACATGAGTGGCAAGCTATGGGCCTCGTGTAGGTGAGCTATGGACCTCACAATGGGTGAGCTCTGGGCTTCACAGTTGTGAACTGCCAGCTTATTGCAAATGAACTGCAGACCTTGTCATGGTTGAATTATGATCCTCACAATCGCTGAACTGTGTGGACCTCTCAGTGGTGAGCTAAAAGCCTCTCTGTACGTTATAGGTAAACCTCAATGCAGGTGAGCTGGGGGGTTCATTTTGGTTGAGATTCGTGCTTTACTATGAGTATGCTGAAGGCCTCACTGTGGGTAAAAAAGGTCAGGATATTAGAGCATGGACTTTAATTGGAACAAAAGAATCAGCACAAAAAGATAGAACTCTTCCCAGGTCCCTTCTGAAATCAGAAGTAACATCTTGGTTGCACTTTGTGGGACTTGGGTGTCAATGCTGCACTCTGGCTAAGAAGGTGGCTAAAAGTGAACTCTAACAGGCCTAAATTCAATGCAATCCTGAAGTCTAACAGACCTGAATCCAATGTAATCCTGCCGGAAATGAGCAGCTTGCTGAGTGCACAGTGGAAGACACAACTGACAGATGACGGAAACAAGGACAAGGAGGTAACCGATTGCCTTGGTGACACCCATTGCATTATAGAAGGTAATCTGTTTTACTCAGGCCAGTGAGTAAATGTTAAATTCATCTAAAAACTTCTTCAAAGTGACACCTACATTGTTGGGTGACCAAAACAACTGCACATCTTGGCCCAGCCAAACTGAAACAAGGAGAATGTCACCTTTTAGGAGAGAAGGGTAGGATCTAGGTGGGCCTGGCCCATGAAGACATAGGTGTATGCCTGGTGGCAGGTCAGAGGCAGCAGGTGCAGAGTGAGGGATGGAGGCTCAAGAGGTGCACAGCAGGAGTTTTGCCAGGACACAGTTGATAAGCAGCTGCCACTCAAAACTGCCTCCAGACCAAAGAGCAATTTGTTTCCTCAGACTAATTAGAAGCATCATCACCTAGACATGTGAGAATACATGGATTTTGCAGGAAGGACTGTGCAGAGTGCGCCAGTAGCCATTGGTGCAGCTGCTCCCCCTCCAGGGTGCCCAGTCTCACTATCCCTGAGAGAAAGTAGGTTGGGAAAGAGAGATCTCTTGGATCTCCTGGATCTGCCTTGCTGCGGGACCTGGGAGAAAACACAGTGAGCCTCAGCTTTCTCTCGGTAGCCATTTCATTCCAGACTTCAGCCTGGATGCCACCATGTAGAAATTCATTTGATGCTTGTCACTATGCTCAGGACCATCCCCAAAATTAGTAATCTTTCCCAAGCCAGTTTTTATGCAGGGAGCATGCACTCCTCCAGCTCCTGAAAATGCCTCCTTTGAGAAGCTGTAGACAGGCAGTTCAGACACTCATCCTGCTACCCAATTTGCTAAGAAATCCACCAACATCCAAGGAAGCCTCTGGGAAGGCTCTGTACTCTCCCCGGAGTGAAACACTCTGGGCGAAGCATTGTCATCTCCTCCCTAACTCCTACAGGTCCTAGGAGGCACAGGAAAGGTCATGTAGAGGTCATCAGGATGATGCCAGAGCTCTTCTGGTTTTACTTCAGGAATCACTGAGCCAGGTGACAGACAGCCCTGAAGGGAGCATCCATTGTTTCTGAGTATTGTGGACCAGCAGTGTGGACAGGCCAGCCTTCAGCAGCTTCCAGTGGCCGCTGGACCAGACCTGTCTGCACTATAGGAGCCTATAAGCTACTTGTTCAAGGCCAGACAGCTCACAAGTGGAGACACACTGCTCTTGTCTGTATTCCTCACTCACAACCATCCAGGCCTCCTCCTCAGAAGGGAGCTTCCATGCATCAAGTAACCCGGGTTTACCTGGCTCTTTGTCAAGTGAGTACATCAAGCCCTGGTGAAGTGATTCATCAATACTTCCTGGGTAAGACCAGTCATGATGGCGCACACCTTTAATCCCAACACTCAGGATGCTGAGGCAGGTGGATCTCTTCAAGTTTGAGGCCAGTCTGGTATACACAGTGAGTTCCACATCAGCCCAGGCTGCATAGCCAAGGCCTTATCTTTAAAAACAGTGCTTCATGAGAAGAAGAGAATCCATCCAAATTAGCTTCCTCAGATAATTCTGAATGCCCACTTAAAAGAATGATTTTTATCAGCAACTTTAGACCCAAATTTGTTCAAGGCCAGTGAGAATGTAGATGAGATCATATAAAACCACAAGGTCTGTGCAGAATCAAATAGACAGAAATGGCAGAAGCCACAGAAAACTCCATAGCAAAGACAAGTGCCCAGGAGATGCAGGAGAAAGGCTGAAAATGCCCATCCTGTCCCTAAGGTTCCTGGTTGCCAAGAAGAAAAGAGCCTATAGTTTTCTCCAACTCTACAACATCTATATTAGCTGTACAACTGGACACTAGGAAATGAACATCTTCTCATTTCATCGTAGTGTCTCCTTAGCTTCATTCTTTGCATGGTTATCTCAGTGAATGAATGAAAATCATACAACTGATTTAATCTGTATCACATGATTTATCAGAATCAAAGACAATTATTAGAATACTTCATCCTTATAGCTAACCCCATGGTTAAAAATCCCTATGCATATACTTTGAAGCAAATCCACAGGTGCACCTGAAGGAAATGTTCCGAGGAATGTAACATCTGGAGAGGTAGGTGGGAAGCCCAGGCTGTTGATGTATATTTGACATGATGTTTCTGCCTATGGTGGTTTGCATAAGAACAGCACCCATAGGCTCATATATTTGAATGCTTAGTCATCAGGGAGTAGCACTACTTGAAAAGGATTAGGAGGTGTGGCCTTGTTGACTCCAACTGGGGTGAGCTTTGAGGTTTCAAAAGCCCCAAGCCAGGCCGTGTGTCTCTCTCTCCCTGTGCCTGTGGTTCTAGATGTAGAACTCTCAGCTACTTTTCTAGTACCATGCCTGCCTGTGTGCTGCCATTCTTCCCACCATGGCGATAATGGACTAAAACTCTGAAACTGTAAGCAAGCCCATAACTAATTCTTGTAGTCTCCCCTCCCCTAGCCTGAAACCTGCTTGCTCAGGGGTGGAGCTTCCTGCTCATTCGTTCTGCCACGCCCACTGCTGGAACCTGCGGAGCCACACACGTGCACCTTTCTACTGGACCAGAGATTATTCGGCGGGAATCGGGTCCCCTCCCCCTTCCTTCATAACTAGTGTCGCAACAATAAAATTTGAGCCTTGATCAGAGTAACTGTCTTGGCTACATTCTTTTCTCTCGCCACCTAGCCCCTCTTCTCTTCCAGGTTTCCAAAATGCCTTTCCAGGCTAGAACCCAGGTTGTGGTCTGCTGGCCGGACACAACAAATTCTTCCTCTTATAAGAGGTGCTTTGGTCATGGTGTCTCTTCACAGCAATAGATCAGTGGCACAGACACTGCCAGATTGCCTTCATAAATGTATCTGTTTCCCTAGTCTAGAGGAGTGCCTGAGAGTTCTCATCAGGATGAACCATCTATCTTTTAATCCTTACCAACCAATATGTGGAAAACCAGTATCTTATCATAATTGATGATGGTTTTAAGCCCCTCATAGACTCAACATTCAATGGTGATTATCTTTTGGTGTCAACCATTTCAATATTCATATTGTAGGGTCTCCATGTTATCATTTGAAACTTCGCAGTTGCAAATGAGGTAATAGAAAATACAGAGATGATATAACCCCCGAGCTCAAGAGCGATTCAACTCCTGCTGGTGTTTTCCCTAATGCTTAGAATAAAGTGCTCCAATTATGTATCCGATCCAAAGCAGTGCTGATAAAGGGACAAGTGGGGTATAGGAATTGGAAAGCCCTGAGTGAACAAGGAATCCTTAGTAAGACAGTCATGCACTTCTCTGTTCCAGCTTAGACTTCACCATCACAGCTTCATACAATGGTACCTTCAGAATCTCCTCAACCTGTCGCATATTGCTTGGCCTCAGCTGCTCTTGGGCATCAAAATGCAAAACTCCAGGGCCCTCTTGATCTCAGATGGTTCATGCTTGCATAACCAGTACCGTGTGAGCAATGCTTCTGCAAGCTCAAGATGGAGCCTGGTCCCCTGACCCACAGCCATAGTTTAGCAGCCTCTGGATTCTTTAGAGGCTGACTCTGCAACATCACTTTCCTGAGCAGTTGTTTTTAAGTAGGGAATCCTTCCTGGGGTCCTCAGTTCAAGCTTCTCCTTTTAAATAAATGATCACAAATTGGAGCCTTTGACATGTGGGGGTCTGGTCTTCCGGACACCTTTGTCTTGGAAAAAAAGAATGGGCTCTCTTTTTTATGTTTTTTAAGTGTGTGTGTGTGTGTGTGTGTGTGTGTGTGTGTGTGCTTGCCCGAGTGTGGGAGAGAGAGAGAGAGAGAGAGAGAGAGAGAGAGAGAGAGAGAGAGAGAGATTCAAACATACCACACGAATGTAGATGAGTATGGAGGCCGAAAGAGGGCATTGAATGCCTGATACTGGAGTTACAGGCTACACTGGTTGGTTTTTATTGCCAACCCGACATTAGTGTCCTGGTCTGCTTTCTATTGTTGTGATAAACACCATGACCAACAGCAACTTGGAGAGGAAAGAGTTTATTTCAGCTTAGAGCTTGTAATCTGTCATGAAGAGAAATCAGGGCAGAAACTCAAGGCAGGAAGGAGTCTGCAAGCAGGGACTGAGACAGAGACCATGGACACTCCTTACTGTCTTGCTCGCCAGGACTCACTCGATTTTGTTTTCATTTTCGTTTTTATTTTACAACCCAGGACCACCTGCCTAGGGGTGGGACCACCCACAGTAGGTGGGGGCTCCCCATGTCAGTAACTAATCAAGAAAATGTCCCTACAAACTTTCCTACATGGCAATCTAATGGAGGCATTTTCTCAACTGACATTCCCTGTGTCAAATTTATTTTTGTAAAAGCACATCTAGGAAGAAGGACCCTCAGTTGAATAATTGCCTCTATCAGATTGACCTGTGAGCATGCCTGTGGGCATTTCCTTGATTGCTAATGCTGTAGAAAGGATAACCTACCGAGAGCAATAGTATCCCTATACAGGTAGGCCTGGGCTGTGTGAAAAAGCTGAGTGAGGTAACTCAGACACAAAAGAACACACATGGTATGTACTCACTGATAAGTGGATATTAGGCAAAAAGCATGGAATACCCATGGTACAACTCATGGACCACATGAAGCTCAAGAGGAAGGAAGACCAAAGAGTAGATGCTTCAGTCCTACTTAGAAGGAGGAACAGAATAATCAAGGGAAGTAGAGAGTGTGAGGGACATGGGAGAAAGAGAGGAGGGGGAGGGGGAAAAGAGAGGCAGAATCATGTATGGGAGGAGATGGAGAAAATGAACAGTGTCAGAAAATTGAACAGAGGTGTGTGGCAATGGGGGATGGGAAACTGGGGGTAGCAACCAGAAAGTCCCAGATGCCAGGAAAGCAAGAGCCTCCCAGGACCCCATGGGGATGACATTAGCTGAAATACACCACAAAGGGGAGGGGGAACCTGTCAAGACCATATGCAGAGGTTAGGCATGCCCCCCCCCCCCCGTTGAGGGATGAGGCCACCTACCCATCTCCAAAATTTTATCCCAGAATTTCTCCTGTCTAAAGGAAATACAGGGACAAAGAGTGGAACAGAGACTGAAGGAAAGGAACAGAGACTGCCCCACCTGGGGATCCATCCCACATGCAGAGACCAAACCCAGACACTATTGTGGATGCCAAGAAGTGCTTGCTGACAGGAGCACTCTGTCTCCTGAGAGGCTCTTCCAGATTCTGACCAATACAGATGTGGGGGCTCGAAGCCAACCATCAGACTAAGCACAGGGACCCCAATGGAGGAGTTAGGGGAAGGACTGAAGTAGCTGAAGGGGCCTTATCTGGCATTACTGGGAAGGAAGTCCCCTGGTCCTGTGAAGGCTTGATGTCCCAGTGTAGAGGAATGCTAGGGTGGTAAGGGGGGAGTGGGTAGATGGATGGGGAGCACCCTCATAGAAGCAGGGTAAGGGGGATGGGATATGGGGTTTGCAGAGGGAAAACTGGGAAAGGGGATATAATTTGAAATGTAAATAAATAAAATATCCAATTTGAAATAATAAAATAAAATAAAATCTCATATTTCCAATAGAAAAGAAGAGAAAATGTGAGCCAAGTGGGAGCCTGGAGCCAAGCTCTTAGGCAGAGTTCTGCACGTTCTCTGATTGAGTTTCTGCCTCCATCTTCCTGCCTTGAGCTCCTGCCCAGCTTCTCTCAACAACAGATTGTCATTCTTTTTTTATGGCAACTTCTAGGCTGTTGGCTGTGTTGAGATGAAGTTGAAGATCTCCTTCCCAGCCACCAGCTTTCAGAAACTCATTGAGGTGGACGTTGGGCACAGACTTCAGCCTTTCTACGGACAGCCTTAGCCACAGGAGTCATTGATGATGTTCAGGATGAAGAGTAAAGGTTATGTGGTCCCAACAGTTGGTGGAACCACAAACAAGGTTTTCCCGTGAAGCAGGTTGTCTTGACTGCTGGCAGAGTGCCCCTGCTGTTGAGGGAGGGGCATTCTTGTTATCTAGGTCAAGGAGAACAGAAGAGGATGCCTGAGTCTGTGTGTGAATGCCCTGTGGATGCCAAGCTGACTATTCTCAACTTGGTTATTGGTTTTTGTTTTTGTTTTTTAAAAAGGAAAGAAAGATATTCCTGGACTGACAGATCGTATTGCACCTCTGCAGTTGGGGACCTAAAAGAGCTAACAGATGTTTAAAGGTTTCCAATCTCTCTAAAGAAGATGACCACCCCCACCCCCACCCCCCATCCTATGAGACAGCCCTTCAACAAGGAGGTAAGAAGCTCAGAACAAAAACACCCAATATTCAGCATCTTGTTAGTCCACATGTCACGCAACACAAACTGCCAACAGACGGCTCTGAAGAAACAACACACTATGAAAAGCAAGGAGGGGCAGCAGAACATGCTAAACTTCAGCCAAAAGAGTGAAGAAAGCCAAAGAAAAATGCCAGGGACAGACTGCCAGGAGACAGACATGGTCCTCACTAAGAGCTTCAATTTCTGAGTCCAGGAATAAAATAAGTCTGTAAGAGGAGCAAATGATCAGATCTTGAACCAAAAGGTAGACTGTAACATGGAAGTATTAGACGAAATAAACGGCTCCTCCACCCCCAAGCCCCTTTGCAGCAACAAAAAAGCAAACTATGTACACACACACACACACACACACACTGACTGAATGTTTGTGAAGAGTCAGAGAAGAACTTGTGAGGGTCATCTCTCTCCTTCCACCAAGTTAGTTCTGGAAATCAAACTCAGGTCCTCCATCTTGGCAGCAAGCGCCCTCGCCTGCTGAACCATCTCACCTGACCTTTAGTTTTAAATTCAGCCTCACTCAGGCTCTCAGGACATGAGCAGACTGTCACCAGATCCTTTGCTGTAAGATAACCCGAATGCCCTCTAACGGATTCCACGCAGTCCTTGTTCCCCTCTGAAACCACCAGAGCTGCACCTCTCCTCCTTTCCAAGCTCCCACCGAAAATGCCTGACAAGCTCCTTTTACAGATCCTGGGGACTTCTTTGCCCTGGAGCTGCAAGCTTTTCTGCAGTCCTCACACAAGCCAGTCCCAAAGGACCTCACACCGCATGGTTTACTGAAGCAATGGTCCTCACACAGGACAATCCCAAAGGATGGCGCTGGTCATATTGTAGTCCCAATCAGAAAATAATGTCAACAGGAAGTCTGGCCAGATAACATATAAAGGCCTGTCCCCAGGGACCCTCGATCTCCAACAGGGCTCTACCTCCCAAAGGTTTCATAACCCAAAGAGCACCAGCAGCCAGCAGACAAGTGTTTAAATAATGTGTCTATGAAACATAGTTCACACTCAAACCACACAGTGTCCTTCCAAGACACACTGTGGTGTGGAGAGCTGGTAGGTTTACTTATCCTATTGTTTTAACTGTGTTACACTGTGAGTAATTTTACAGATCACCACTTCTAATGCCACATATCTAAGCCCACTGAAGTTGGTACATTCTTCCAATTAATTAGCCAACCAAATTTAATTTCACACTACAGAGCTTTGGAATAGCTACTGTTTACTGAAATCACCACTGCAAATAATGAAATCGAATGTTTAAAGCACCAACACTCAGTATTGTCAATTAAGCCTGGGCTAAATGTTAATAATCATAACACAATGTGGGAAACCATCTGCTGGCTCTGGCGGGTGGGGATTTTACCACAAACAGCCGGGTCCAGACAGCTCAATTGTTCGACAATAGACTCTTCTAAAAGAGCTGGGGGTGGGGGAAGGGTGCCATAGCAGCCCTCTGTTAGAGGATCCGATCGCCAAGCTACTGAGAGGGGTCATCTGGCTAGCTTCACATTTTAAAACGGTCAGTCTGTTGAATGATCAGCAGTAAACCAAACCCACACTATTTTAAACCTTGCAGATGGCCCTGTATTTACTTATTTCTCAGGCATCCCTTCAACCTCCATCTCATGATGGGCACGTGTTATACACACACGGGAAGCACATATGCAATTTTCTGCAACCACATCACATTGGTATTGGTAAAGCACCCTGCTTGGAAACTGCCATTTTGATTTTTGGAGGTTGACTTCACCTTCCCTCTGGTTTTCGCTGGTTTAATTTATTGCTAATGCAGATGGTTATTTGCCAGGAAGCACACAGAGTTCTCATAGCTTCATTTTCCTAAAGCAAACCCCTTCATTAAAGCAGCAAATCAAAGAGGGATCACCGTTTTTGCAGCTTCAGTTTTCTCAGTCCTGCTCACTGCTCAGAGCCCACCCACCCCACCCCACTCCACCCCTACCCCACCCCCAGCCTCCAACCTTCATTTCTTTGCTAAAAGAGAGGGGCCTTGCTTTGCCCCCTCTAGGTTCTGTACAATCTCCTGAATGTTTCATTGCCCTGAGGCTTCTGAGGTCCCAGACAGCCTTTCCTAAGGAGCTCTAAATCTGGTGGGAATTCAGAGAATTGTGACAGTCCCTTCTTTACCAAGGGGCCAAGCCCCCTGGTAATGCTAATAATTTCTCACTCAGTTGTCCAAAAGACTCTACTTCAAGAGTGGTTCTTTTATCTCACTGTTCAGAAAGATTAAAAAAAAGTGTGTTCAGAAAGCAGCAGTGTGTGAGCGAGCATGCATAGGACTGTGATATGGGTACTTCATGAAACTGTGCATGTAGAGACGTGCTTGCATGTGCATGCGTGTGTGTGCATAGGCATCATTAGAACACGTGTACATGTATGTGCATGGTGGGTGCAGCAGTGCGTGTGTGAGTGAGCATGTATTAGAACTGTGAGATGGGTACTAAGTGAGGCTTGCATGTACACATGTGCTTGCATGTGCATGCATGTGTATTCACGGCATCATCTGCACATGTGTGTATATAGGTGTGTGGCAGACACAAGACTGTGAGTCTGTATGCACACGTGCATGAGGCCACATGTGCCCTTGTGCTTCTTGTCACAAATGCTCCAACTGCTCTGGCCGGACAACATTGATAGTGTGCCACCTAATAGCAAGAGGTGCATCGAGCCTCAGGATGTCTTCTCTGCCTGTTCAGAGATCCCAAAAGCTAGATCCTGCCAACCTATGCTGTGCCCCCCAAAAAAGATCCTGCCAACCTATGCTGTGCCCCCCAAAAAGATCATGTGCTTTAATTGTCAGGTATGGATTATGGGGCCCAGGTTTTGTTTAAATGGAGACACTATCACACTATGCAACCCAGGGTGGCCTTGAATTCAATATCCTCTTGCAGAGACTCCCAAGTGCTAAAATTCTGGGAGTATGCCACCATGCCCAGCTTCTCACTAGCTTTCTATTTTAACTTATTTGTGGCAAAATTTTCAGACCCATAAAAATAAAGAATGCACACAACTTCTCCATGTCTGATTTATGGACACTTACTTCATTTTACAAGGTTTCATATCTCAAATACTATAGAACGAACACCTCTGCTGTGGGTAGAGACTTGTGCCCTCTGAGCAGGCATATGTGATCCAAGTAAGATTGCTAGCCCATGCCTCCTCAGCACTAATGCCACCAGGTTGCTCTCCACAGCACTTTGCATGCCCATCATCAATGGCTTCCTTACATTTCTGCCAGTGTCTGGCACTGTCAGACTCCCATCTGTGGATTTCCGTCTCATTCTCAAAATTACTGCTCACCATAAAATATTGATTTCCTGTGCATGGCCTGTTCATCTGGAAGTGGTGTGAAAGAGAATGAACCCCATAGGTTCATATGTTTGAACACTTCCCTAGGTTGATGGAACTCTTTGAGAGGGATTAAGGTGTGGCCCTATGAGGAAGATCCCAGTGTCCTCTCTCTGCCTCACGCTTGCGAATCAAGATGTAAGCTCTCAGCTATTCTTGCTGCCATATCATTGCTCCACCATCATAAAGTATAACCCTCTGAATTTGTCAGTCCAATTAAATAGTTTCTTTTATAAACTTTCTTGTTTTGTTACAGCAGCACAAAAGTAACTAAGACAACTTGCTTGGCCCATTATCTTTCTTGAATGCTTGACTTTTGCCTTATTGAATTCTTATTCTCTAGACATAGTGTCAACAGTTCATATTGCAATTATTCTGTATGTCTTCCAACATTGTTGCAATGCATTTTTGTATGTTGGCAACATTGTTTACATTTATGGTTAAAATGATGTGACACGACTGGAGGTTCCTCAGAAAATTGGACATAATACTACATGAAAATCCAGCAATGCCTCTCCTGGGCATATACCCAGAAGAAGTTCCAACTGTTAATAAGAACACATGCTCCACTATGTTCACAGCAGCCTTGTTTATAGTAGCCAGAAGCTGAAAAGAACCCAGATGTCCCTCAACAGAAGAATGGATACTGAAAATTTGGTACATTTACACAATGGAGTACTCAGCTATTAAAAACAATGAATTTATGAAATTCTTGAACAAATGGATGTAACTGGAGGATATCATCTTTAGTGAGGTAACCCAATCACAAAAGAAGTCACTAGATATGCACTCATGGATAAGTGGATATTAGCCCAGAAACATAGAACACCCAAGATACAATTTGCAAAACACAAGAAAATCAAGAAGAGGGAAGACCAATGGGTGGATACTTCGTTCCTCCTTAGAATAGGGAACAAAATACCCATGAAAGGAATTACGGAGACAAAGTTTGGAGCTAAGACAAAAGGATGGACTATCCAGAGACTACCCACACCCAGGGATCCATCCCATAATCAGCCACCAAACCCAGACACTATTGCATATGCCAGCAAGATTTTGCTGAAGGGACCCTGATATAGTTGTCTCGTATGAGGCTATGCCAGTGCCTGGCAAATAAAGAAGTGGATGCTCACAGTCATCTATAGGGTGGAACAGAGGTTCCCCAATGGAGAAGCTAGAGAAAGTACCCAAGGAACTGAAGGGGTCTGCAACCCTAGAGGAGGAACAATATGAACTAATCAGTACCCCCAGAGCTCATGTTTCTAGCTCCATATGTAGCAGAAGATGGCCTAGTCGGCCATCACTGGGAAGAGAGGCCCCTTGGTATTGCAAACTTTATATGCCCCAGTACAGGGGAACGCCAGGGCCAAGAATCAGGAGTGGGTGGGTGGGGAGCAGGGCAGGAGGAGGGTATAGGGAATTTTTGGGATAGCACTTGAAATTTGAAATGTATATAAAGAAAATATCTAATAAAAATGATGTGACACGTACAGAATATGGACTTACTGACTCAAGCTAAGGGACAAGTTGACACTCATCATTTACTCCTCCTGCCTAACTGAAACCTTGTCCCCATTGGCCAGAATGTCCCCTTCCTCACCTGCTGCCATAACAGCCTGGGACTCCTCCCAACTCTGTTCCTATGATTTTAATAGGTTTTGATTGTAAATGAGAATGCATCGTATTTTTCTGTGACTTACTAATTTCACTTAGCATAACAACCTCCAAGTTGCAAGGATAGAACCCTCTGGTCTCTTTAAGCCTAACAATATTCTTTTATGTACATTTACAATATTTCCTTTATTCCTACATCCATTGATCTAGATAATTCTATGACTTGGCTACAAAAAGCATGGCCCTTCAGACTTCTCTTTGGTATCCTGATGTTTTCAACACATTCAAAGAGTTTATTATGGTAGTCAGATTTCTGCAGCTTTTCAGTATATTGATATCATTTTGTAAAATTAAAGGAACAATATTAATAACCAAAAATTATGACAGAAAAATGATATGGAAAGACAAAATTATGGCAATATTAAATATTGCCCCCAATGGCTCAGCTGAGGTCCCCATGAGTCCTCCTTGACATACTAAATTTTAAAATTCTCTGGATGTGTGTTCAGTTAGTTGTACCACTATGGGTGTGTAACCAGTCAGTCATATCACTACGGGTACATACCCAGTCAGTGAGGTCACTATAGGTGTGTACACAGTTAGTGATGTCACTATGGGTATGTACCCAGTGAGGTCATTATAGGCATATGCCCAGTAAATGACATCGCTATAGGTATGTACCTAATCAATGAGGTCACTAGATCACATAGTAATTCCATTTTTAACTTCTGAGGGACCTCTGTTAATGGTTAATCTTGGTTGTCAATTTAACTGGATCTATAAACACGTAAAAGATAAACTACTGGACATCCAGATAAGGAATTTTTTAACATATTCTTTGCAGTAAGGACCCACCCTAAATGTTCACAGCACCATTAGGCAACCAGATAAAAGGTGGCCTGAATGGGAAAGCTTCCATTTGCCTGTTTGCCTTCTCATCATACCAGAAAGTTCATCTACCCTGTGGCTGCTTCTGCCACAGATGCTATAATTCCTCACTAACTTCAGAACTAAGATTCTTTGGTTTTCCCATGTGAACTAAGCACAAGTGGCCTTTTAGGAATTCTCCAGGCCCTCAGTGCCATGCTGGGACTGCTGAGGCACTGCTTCATGGTCTAAGGAACTGTAGGGTTCTTGGTCTCCCCTGAGTGAGGACAACTGCTTTGTATAAGCCATTCCAATAAGTATTCTTTTACTATGTATTCAATCTTTCCCTAGAGAAACCTGACTAGCAGGGAACAGAAAGTAAGGTTAGAGGGTCAGCCTAGCACACCAAAGACTACAGGTTCAGTCCCCAGCATCATCTAAAACCAGGTGATATGAGCACAGAGGTATGTAATCTCTGACACTCCAGATGGAGGCTGGAGAATTATGTCTTCAAGCCCATGCTGGGTGTCTTAGTTACTGTTCTGTTGCTCTGCAAAGATACCATGACCAAGGCAACTTTTATAAAGAAAACATTTAACTGGTGGGCTATCCAGAACTTTCCCTTTGTGGACACGTGTCCTTGTCGTGTGGTCCCTACCAAGCAGAAGGAAGACATGTTTCTGGATGTGGAAGATGCTGGTCTGGCCCAGCAGGATGAGGAGACAGCTCCCCCAAATGGATATAGCCACTGGGCTAGTAACAGAAGCCTCCTCCAGGTGACAGGAAGGAGGGGCAGCTGGGATGGCTGGTGGCTGGGGACCTTCAGCTGTAACCACCATGTCTGCTTTCCCATGGTCACAGGAAAGAAACAACTGGCCAGAGAGTCAAGTGTTACTCTCTTAACAGGTTAATTCACAAAGGTTTTGAGGTTGAGAACTGAATCCTCTGGTCTTGTTCCAGGCTATTTGGCTACTTCAGGTATTTGTTTATGTGTTTCACGAAAAAAAAAAAAAAAAAAAAAAAGCCTTGGGATCCCATGGTGTGTGCACTGAATCGACAGATCAGCTTGGGAAGACTGTCATCTTGGTAATGCTGTTGTCTTAGCGCGAACTTTGAGCAGCTCCACATTTCTTCTGACCCTGTATGCTTCCCCTCGGTAATGTCTTATACTTTCTTTTATAATTTTCATTCTAAGTGTTTAGCATTTTGGTGATATTGACATAAGAACTATCATCTTCTTTTTTCATTTTTTTATTAGATACTTTCTTCATTTACATTTCAAATGCTATCCCAAAAGTCTCCTATTCCCTCCCCCCTCCCTGCTCCCCTACCCACCCACTCCCACTTCTTGGCCTTGGTGTTCCCCTGTACTGAGACATATAAAGTTTGCAAGACCAAGGGGCCTTTCGTCCCAATGATGGCCTAGTAGGTCATCTTCTGCTACATATGCAGCTAGAGACACGAGCTCTGGGGGTACTGATTAGTTCATATTGTTGTCCCACCTAGAACTATCATCTTCTTAGTTGCACATAATTGAGTTTTATATATTGACCTTGTGATATGCAGCAGCCTTATGGAAGCTGTTCTTGTAAATCTGTTAATTCCTCGGGATTCATGTATGGGAGCATTATGTGGCCATACTGTTTACTGCCGTTATAACTGTTTCTTCTTTTAGCATGCTGATTAGAACTTCTGAGGCCACACTGAGTGGAATGGGTTTAAGAGCACTCTTCCTTAAAAGGGCACTGCTGCATTTTTGTCTAATTACTAAACCAACCTTGAATTCCTAGGATAAATCCTACCTGATGATCTATACAAATAATTCTCTTGTTAAGTTTCCTGATTGGTTTGTTAATATTTTATTGAGGACATTCTTAATGTTTGTAGAGGATGTGACTTAGTCTGCAATCTTCATTTTTGTGTGATCTCTTTCCAGTTTTGGTAACAGACTTGAAGAATGAGCTGAGAAATATTTGCCTCTCTACTTCCCTGATTTGGTATTATTTATTCTCTAAATGTTTGGTAGAATTTGACAATGAAGTGTTGTGAGCTGTCCAGCGGCTCACATGGACGGAGTACACCTGAGTGTCAGGCCAGTGCTAAAAGAAAGGGAAACTAGGCAGACAAGAGAGAAATGGAGCCAAGACAATGTTCTGATCAAGGTTCAAATGTTTAATGGCGAATGCACTTATAAGGGGTGGGGGTGGGGGGAGGCCCATTCCCGCCAATTCATCCTTGGAGCCTGGAACCAGCTGCAGGTGGTGACATGCAGGATAGGGAGTAGTCTCCGGAATAGCTCCGGGGGGCCTCTCAGCAGGTAGCAGTATCTTGAAAAGGAACAGGGTTAGAACAATAGAGTGATCTAGGGAGGAAGGCTCCACCCTAGGTAATCTCCTTAGTGCAGCAAGGTCAAGGTCTGGCTCAGCCTGCTTCAGGCTGAGGGGAGGCTACAATTTCCTCCCTGTTATTAATATTTTAAAAAAAAACTGGACTGAGGCATAAAATTTATTTATGCTCTATAGTACTGTCTGGGACTTATGGTGGCTGGCAGCCATGCCTGTCTTAGGAAATCTTAGATCTTCCCGAACCATCCAATTCTGTCTTGGAGGCTACGTGCAGCTAGTTTGTGTTATATTTCACACAAACATGGCTCTGTGGTGTGTTATCAACAGCCACGGCCTTTTGGCATGTACCTCTGTCTTAGATTGGTATGATTCCGAGATCTGGGTGCCCGTCATTGACTGTCCAGCCCTCATTAGCACACCTTATTCCCAATTCAGACCAAAGCCACAAAATGTACTTAAAATGCTTCTTGATGAAGATTAATAACTGCCACCTGTGCTGTTGGAGGCAAGGCTGTACACCTGCTGCAGTCAGGCTGAACTGTGCGGCTGACCTGCTTGAAAAACAAAGGTGGGACAGTGAAAAGCAACAGTATAAAAGCTTCTTTGGCGAAGTCCAGGTACTCCATTCAGTTTCAAATTAGCAATGATCAAGCTTAGACTTAGAGCTCCCGGTGTGGGGGAGGTGACTTTGAGAATTGCAGAAAGGCTGCAGCTTCTCTAGGAGTGGAGGCTGTGCTCCAAATTAACTTTTCGGCTAAAGAGGATTTTTAGTCATAATCAAGGTTAGAGTCATACTTACTAGAAGATTCAGGATCTGTGTCCAGTTGACGAACTAATCTCTCAGGCAGCCATTGCGCTCCGGCTTCTTTTTGTGAAAAAACACAGACCTAGCCCCTTCCCCAGATTAGGACCAGGTCTGGACCCTTCCATTCATTAGTTAATGGGTCTTGCCACTTTACCATGGCATAAGAACTAGAAGTAACTGGATGCCAGTGGCGATCCGCTGCAGACTGACCTTTAACATCAGTTTGCAAAAAATATAGAACAAATAAAGCAAAAGCAAGATGTGCCTTTGGTGACCTTGGGGGATATAACTGCCCTTGTTTTGTTTTTAAAAGCCAATTTTTAAAAGTTCGATGAGCACGTTCAACTATTCCTTGTCCCATGGAGTTATAAGGAATTCCAGTTTTATGTTTGATGCCAAATTCTTTACAAAATGAAGTAAAACTTTTTGCTAGAATAGGATGGCCCGTTATCTGTCTTAATACATTTAGGCAATCTCATGGCATTAAAGGCTTGTAGGCAATGATCAATTGCATTTTTGGAGGCTTCTCCAGTATGAAGAGAAGCAAAAAGAAATCCTGAACAAGTGTCAATACAAACATGTATATATTTTAATTTTCCAAATTCTGCATAATGAGTTACATCCATTTGCCAAATATGATTAGGCATAAGACCTCGTGGATTAATTCCTAAATGTGGCACTGGAGATAATGTAATACACTTAGGACATTGTTTTACAATCATTCTTGCCTGCTCCTTAGTGATCTTATGTCAGAGCCTTAAGGTATGGCTAGAGAGATGAAACTTTTCATGATCATGTTTGGCCAAAGCAACAGGATCTGAAATTAAGGCTTCTCCTATTAGAGCTCTGTCGATGCAACCATTGCCTTCAGCTAAAGGTCCAGGAAGACCAGAATGAGATCGTATGTGGCCAATACAGAATGGGCGATTTCGGGCAAGAATGATGTTTTGCAATTGTGAAAACAGGGATCCTGTTGGCGTATTAAAGTTAAACGTACCACCAGTCTCCAATAAGGGTACCGATTGTGGAACATATAAACTATTAATAAAAATATTAAAAGCCTCATGTACAGACTGAAAGACATTCAGTACTGCTGTTAATTCTGCTAATTGAGCTGAGAGGCCAGGAGTCTTTATGATTACCTGTTGATTATTTATAAGAAATCCAGCTCGCCCTTTAGAAGAGCCATCAGTAAAAACCAGAACAGCATTGTGTAAGGGTTGTAAAGAGGTCATATTAGGAAATATCACCTCATGTACATTCAAAACTTTTATCAACTTATCTTGAGGGTAGTGGCTATCTATAGTTCCTTTAAACCCTTTTGAGCAAGCAACCAATATGTACTGTGCTGTTTCAGCCAAGTGTCTTGACTTATGCTGTAAGGCTGAACAATAATATCTGGCTCTTTGCCAAAATAAATTAGTGCCTGATTCCTTCCAAGGATAATCATCTGAGCTACTGCTTCATAATGTGGCAAGATATTACGTTTAGGAGAAATCCTCAAATGTATCCACATTAGAGAAGACTTTTGCCATAACAATCCTGTAGGCACATGAATCGTATTAAAAAAATAACAGATATAAAGGCAAAGAGTAATCTATATAAGTGACAAATTGCTCTTCAATAGCTTTTTCCACTTGTTGTAAGGCCAGCAATCCTTGTGAGGTTAAAGATCTAGGGGAGGTAGGATCAGAACTCCCTTTAAGAATATCAAATAAAGGTTTCAACTCCCCTGTAGTAAGCTTTAAATAGGGGTGAAGTCAATATCACCTAACAATTTTTGAAAATCATTCTAAGTCCTTAAGTTGTCTCTGCAAATAACTATCTTCTGGGGAAAAACAGCTTGATTAGTAAGTCTAAAACCCAAATAATTATAAGGATCCTGAGTTTGTATCTTTTCAGGAGCTATCTGTAATCCTTTCTCAGCTAAAGCTTTTTATAAATCTCTATAACACAAAAGCAGATCCTGAGGGTCTTTTCCTGCCATCAAAACATCATCTGTGAAATGAATGATGTAGATCATAGGCCATTGTTGTCTCACAGGCTGAATGGCATAAGGTAGGACTATTAGCCATGCCCTGTGGGAGAACTGTCCATTGATATCTCTTCATAGGTTCCTTAAAATTTATAGATGGAACACTAAAAGCAAATCTTTCACAATCCTTAGGATGCAAAGGAATAGTAAAGAAACAATCCTTCAGATCTACCACAATTTTATAGTATCTTTTAGGGATGGCTACCAGAGATGGAAGCCCAGGTTGTAAAGGTCCCATAGATACCATGGTCTCATTAACTTTTCTTAAATCTTGTAACAATCTCCATTTACCAGATTTTTTCTTGATAATGAAAATTGGTGTACCCAAGGGGACTGAGATTCTACTAAATGTCCTGCCTCTAGTTGTTCCTGCACTAGCGAAGAAGCAGCTCCTATTTTTTTCTTTAGGTAAAGACCACTGATCCACCCACACTGGAATATCATTAAGCCATTGAATTTTATCAGCATGGGATGCAGGCAAGATAGTGGCCATTACCGAAAATACTCTAAACCTCTTGTGTTAGAGTGAGGTTTAGGATCTTCAAAAGTCTTAATTCCTTGTCCCTTCTTTTTTAGCCCATGACCAGGCAGAAGTCCCTGTCTGAGTGTCTGCTTAGTCACCATCTCATTAGGACTGTACATTATAACGCCCACAAGAGATCTCTTCCCCATAGAGTTACAGGCAAATTCGACATAACATATGGCTGAATTTGTCCTGAATTGCCTTCCCCATCTCTCCAGGTTAGCAATTTGGAGCTTTATTTTGGGTTACTAGTGTAACCAATTCCTTGAAGGTGAGTAAGTGTATCAGTCAAAGGCCAAGTTGAGGGCCAATCCTGTCCTCTAATAATTGTTACATCAGCTCCAGTATCTAGTAATCCTTCAAAGCTTTTTCCATCAAATGTCAATTTAAGGTTAGGTCTCTGATTAGTAATAGATTGAACCCAATTCATACCAGAGGAGTCAAAGCCACCTTGTCCTCTCTCATTCTTAACAAATCTGGACGGTGGTGGATGTAGAGGGATTAAAACAAGTTGAGCAATTCTTTGATTAGCAGGTACAGTTATAACACCATGGGGGGAAGCAGCTATGATTTTAATTTCTCCCTCATAATCATTATTTATAACACCTGGATAAATCTGCAGGCCTTTTACAATAGAACTGCTTCATCCTAAAAGAAATCCACAAGTTTCTACAGATAGAGATCCAAAGACTCCGGTAGGCAGAGTTTGGACTCCCATTTCTGGGGTTAATACTGCGTGGGTGGTGGAACAGAGGTCCAATCCTGCACCTCCTGGTTTTGCCCTGACAAGTTCAAAAACTGATCTCTTTGGCTGGGCAGCAGGTTCATGGGCCCATAAGCTGTTTTCTGTGAGTAAGGCGGGGCCTGGGGCTGGCCCCTCCTCTCATTTCCCGGCATTGGAGGCCCAGAGTGCCTGGCTTGGATTTGCACACCTTAGCCCAATGGTTGCCCTTCCTGCACCGGGGTCAAATTCCTGGGACAAGGCCTGCTTGCCCACTCTTGGCACCTTTGTTCTTAGGACAATCACTTTTAAAATGACCCAAACTTCCACTCTTAAAACATGCATTATTCCCTCGTTTCCGCAAGAACATTGCTTGTAAGGCAGTCCCTTGCAAAGCAGCACCGAAAGCCAAACCCTGATTATATGATGGCCCGATTTCTGCACAAAGACAGACATATCCCACTAAATCTGTCCTTTGTGTGGCTGGATATCAGCACAACACATTGCGTTAGCATTCTCGCTTCCCGTGTCAGATTTTCCAAGGATTCTACTAGCTGCTATTAATAGCCTATCCACAACGTTCTGGTAAGTCTCATCAGGACTCTGCTGAATGCTGGCTAAACTCCCATCAACATCCCCTCTAACAGTAACTGTCCCCAAGAGCGGCAGGCAGCCACCGTGATCTGCGAGTACACTCCAACGGGAAAACCAATCTGATTAGCCTGGCCCTCATACGGACCTTCTCCCAGAAGCATGTTACTATCCCAGTCTAGATTACCGGTCTGAGCATTTAAAGCAGCAGTTTTCTTACTGGTGTCTCACCATTCAGAATCCCAAAGCAAGAAATCTCCTCCTGACAAGGTAGCCTTACATAATCTTCCAATCTAGGGGGGTTAAGTGTGACTCCACGACCATATCCAGTAATGCTTGTGTGAAAGGGGCTGAAGGACCGTATTGCACAACAGCTGTTTTTAACTCCTTTATCGGCTTGAAATCCAAAGTCTGGTAGTGTCTGACCCTAGTATCTTTCTGGTCAATTACTTCAATGACAAGAAAGGCTAGCACATCACATGTATCTTGTCCTCTCCCACAAGCCTGACTCACAGCTCTTCCTAACAGCGCTTGGTACATTTCAGAAGAGTTACTCCTTCCTGTATCTGACATCCTTTTTAGCTCCCAAAGCTCATTAATCAATTTCTGCAGCCTAACTTCAAACTCTAATTTGCTTAGTTGCATGTCCCTATGAGTAGCATCTCCCATGGTAGAGGCTATAGGTGGAGTGGGAGACTTGCAAGGAGGCCAATCCTCTTCAAAATATTTGGCAGTTCCTCTTTCTGAGTAATCTTCTTTGTTTAAAATTAGCTCATCATCAGAGTCTCCATATCTATCAAATTTAGAGTTGAGAGGGCCCCTTTTCTGAGAAGACCCTCTCTGAAAGGCTCTCTTCCTGAGATTCATCAAGCTCTGCCTGGGTACCATCTAACCCCTGGGAGATCACCTTTTCAATAGCATCTTTTACGAGCGCCCAGAGGCAAAGGGTCAAATTATCTGCCTGAGCGATTTTCAAGGCTTTTCCAATTTTCTCCCAGGTTCTGATATCTAAACTTTCTTCTTCCTTGAACCATGGGCAACAAGAATCTATCCTATCTAAAAGATTTTCTAGTAATTGTACTTCGAGCCCTACTCCTCTTGCTCTAAGCAACTCTTGAAAACTGAGGACAATCACCTGATTCATTTCTTTTTTTTTAAACCCTTTTCCTCTCGCCTGAGGCAGCTTTTAAAAGCTGTGGACAATGCCTGATCAGTTCCTAGTTCTGATAATTCCGATGCAGACCTAAGTGGATCCAGCTCTGAGTTAGTGCCGAATCCAAACTTAGCCCGTATCTTTCCACACCTCTAGCAACCCTTTAAAAAATGAAGTTTGAATGTGTGCCTGTTGCTTTGGTGTCCAATACGATCCTTTTCTTTTTCTTCCCATGGAGCTCCACACAAAATAGTGTTCCTTCAGCATCTTCCTGAACTTCTTCAGGTCCCAGTCCGGGCGCCAGATTGTTGTGAGCTGTCCAGCGGCTCACATGGACTGGGTACACCTGAGTGGCAGGCCGGTGCTGAAAGAAAGGGAAACTAGGTGGACAAGAGAGAAATGGAGCCAAGACAATGTTCTGATCAAGGTTCAAATGTTTAATGGCAAATGCACTTATAAAGGAGTGGGGAGGCCCATTCCCACCAATTAATCCTTGGAGCCTAGAACCAGCTGCAAGTGATGACATGCAGGATAGGGCATAGTCTCTGGGGCCTCTCAGCAGGTAGCAGTATCTTGAAGAGGAACAGCGACAGTGGCTGAACAATAGAGTGATCTAGGGAGGAAGGCTCCACCCTAGGTAATCTCCTTAGTGGCAGCAAGGTCAAAATCTGGCTCAGCCTGCTTCAGGCTGAGGGGAGGCTACAATGAAGCTTCCTGGGCTGGGACTTTTCTGCATGGGGATGATTGGACTACATCTATATTTAAGGGTGGGTGGGAAGGGCCATCCTATGGGGATGCTAGAGGACAGGGGAGAAAGCAGCCATCGCAAAGCTGGGAACCTTCTAGTTTCTCTCAGGCCTTGTTGAGGAGCTGACTGAAAGGAATATTGAGCTGCAGTATTCAGTTCTTACCTGGCATTTAGTTAATGAACAGGACTGATTCAAACCGGTAGAATCCTTTAGAACCGGTAGAATTCTCTGTGTCTTCTCAGAATTCAGGAACTCCAAGCAGTGGAGTAGAACAGACATCGGCTCTTCTTACATTCTGGGACCTCTGTATTCACAGTACCGATGCACATGTGCTGCTTACCTCACTGGTGATACAACAGACAGTCCTCCTCACCCAACTGTCTTAGGTCCATGTGTCTCAACCTGTGGGTCTGGACCCCCTTTGGAATCAAATGACCCTGTCATGGGAGCAACCTAAGACCATTGGAAAACACAAATATTTACATAATGACTTGTAACAATAGCAAATTTAGTTATGAAGTAGCAACAAAAATAACTTTATGGTTGGAGATTGCCACAAAATAAGGAACTGTATTAAAAGGGTCATAGAAGAACCACTGTTAAAGGACCTTCACACTGTCTATTCTGGGGAATATTTTGTGTATAATTGTGAGGAACGCGTGTGTATTCCCTGAGCTTAGGTGAAGTGTTCCATAGATGTTATTTTGTTCAAGTCCATTGGTAATCCTATATAAACTTTCTGTGGTCAGCCTGACTTACTGTCTGTTTGCTCTGTCCGTTACTGTGAGTAAGGTGTGGAAAGCTGCAAATATTATTGTTGAATTGCTCATTGTTCTTTCTGCTGGGGTTTGCTTTTCAGATTTAGTGGTTCTCTTGTTAAGTGCATAGATGTTTACAATAAGTATCCTCTGCTGATATATCTGTTCCTTTATCACTATAAATGACTCTCAGTCTCAAGTGAAATTCCTCATCTGGAGACGGATTTTGTCTGAGATTACTATACCCATGCCAGCTGTCTTATTTTTATTACTGTGTGGTGAATTTGAAAGACCCACAACGTGAGGACTCCCCCACATTCTGACTCAGGAGAGGCGACACCCCAAAATCACCAACAAGAAACGGTCTTGCTGCAAATTGCAAGAGGATTTTTATTCAAGAGCGCTCTCGGGCCCACGGTCATACACCACGCAGGGGTAGAGGACTGTGGCGCCCCGAGTAGCTGAGTAAGGGGGTGTTTAAAGGAAGGAACCACAACTCAAGGAGGTGGGAAGGGCGTTGTTGGAAAATACCAAAAATACCAGTTAAGAGTCACAAGGAAGTACAAAGTCACAAGTGTCAGGTTATCTCTCAAGACAGTTTTTAAGGGCCCCTAACAATCTAAGAGCCCCTAGCAATAGCACCTTTGCATAGTGGGTTCCAGCAATGGTCAGAGTGGGTCAGGGTGACTTTCTTTGAATGAGCATTCTTTGAACCCAGGAAGAGGGTGTGTGGAGGAAGGAATGTCGCTATCTGTTTTATGATTAGCATACCTTGGAGCATTGAGTTTACAACTCTTTCAAATTCCTATAATTTTCTATTACCTAAGCATCCATTTTAAATAGATGTTGGATTTGTTCTCAGCCACAGCAAGCATCATGAAGTTCATGTCTCCTTGCTCTAACTAGATATTGTCCAGAAAAGATGATAAGGTGATGCCCTAGGTTGCAATAAAAGATTATGTTTACCTCAGACACCCAAAATCACACTTACAACTATTTTACATGTCTTTTAAATGTTGTATGTGTGCGTATGTGTTCATATGGGTGTGTAAGCAGGTGAGCACACTTGTATGTGCACACACTGGGGGTGGTGGGCAGAACTATGTATTGAACTTCTTCCTCAATTGCTTTCCATTTTACTTTTTGAGACAGGGTCAGTCACTGAACCTGGAACTCACAAAATTGGCCAGGCTGGATTGCCCAAGAGAACCAGCTTCCGAGAGCCACCCATCTCTATCCCCAACTCCAGTGTGGTCTTACAGATCCACCAGCATTTACTGGTGCTGTTGGTCCACACTCATGCTTGTACAGAAGGCAGTTAATCATTTGAACCAACCCCCTAGTCCTTTGTAAAGATTTTAAGACAGAGAAATACAGCTACCACTGCTAGCACTATGAATGTCTTCCCGTGGATGCACACTGCCCTGAATATTTCCTTTTCTCTCGCCAGTTCATCCCTGCCTTAGCATCGCTCTCCTGTAATCACTGCTCTCCCTCTTACCTGAGACCTTGAATTGCTCTGTCAGTGGTTGTGAAATTAACTTTAAGTTGGTTATGAGAACAGAAGTGGGGGGGGCTGATTTTTGTAATTGCCCACATAATAAGCTTTATTGGTGCACTACATGTTGTGTTATGAATAAGATTGCTCTCTGGTGTTGCTTCCTTCTATCTCAAATAACTTTTCAGAAACTCTCAAAGGCACAGATGCTAGTGAGGAGTTGGCTCAGTCTTTGTTTGAATGAGAATGTCTTCAGTATGAAAGAAGCTTGCAGGCTATTCCTATTGAATAGGTTTTAGGATTTAGAGTTTGGGGATTTGCTTTTGTTTGGGTTTGGGGGGATACTTTGGATATATCACCCCACCACTGTGCTTTCTATTGCTTGTAATGACATCAGTTGTTTTTCTTATCATAGTTGCCTTTATAAACTCTTTTTATTGATTTCTGTGTCTTCTTATCTCTTGACTGTTCCACTGTGTCTGCAGTTGCTCTGTCTTGCTGTGATCCTGCTCAATATTCATTTGTCGCTTTTTTTTACTTGTAGACATTCTTATTATTTGGCATAATCTTGCCTGTTATTTTCAATAGCTTTCACTCCTCCTCCTGGACTGTCACTGTGCATAAGTTTCTCAGTGTTGTTCTGGATCTGTTGATGCAGAAACACAGCTCTTGCCTCAAAAGGAATAAGAGATGGTTTGTTCTGGGCCAACAAAGGATGACTGTGGCCTAAGAACGTGCCCCACTGGACAAGTGGTTATGGACCTTATATAGCCACAGAGCAAAGAGGGTCCTCAATCCATGTGCTTACCAAACACACTAGAGCATGGAGGAGACCAGGTAGGCAGGTTATAGCAAAGTAGAAGAAACTCTGAGATAGATTGGAGATGTTAGCGGGTGATGTTTATGACACTGCTTTCTGTCCCATCGAACTAAGAATGATTTTTCCTAAGGTCTAATAAAAATGAGTATGTATAGACTGGAAAGATGTCTGCAGGAGATAGAAATAGCTGCTAAAGCTGTAAAGGAAGTAGCCCCTGGGTCATACTGACATTATTAGCCATCATGTATAATGATGCATGGTTAATACTGCTCTCCAATTAGCAGGACCTAGAGTCATCTAGGAGAGAGCCCCTGGGCATGCCTGTGAGTGTGAACTGAGGTGGGAGGCCTCACCCTAGCTGGCAGACTACAGAAGAAGGAAACAGGAGCTGAGCACTAACACGCAGGGCGCTCTGCTTCCTGAAGCTCTAGCCGCCATGACGTCCCTTCAACTGTAAACCAAATAAATTCCTCTTTTTCTAAGTTGCTTTCATCAGATGTTTGGTTGTAACATTTAAAAAATAACATATAACTGTCCTTCTATTTCCATTTCTTATTTATTATTTTTGGTCCTGGGTAGCATTATATTCATATAGATATAGCATTCACATAGACAGATAGTAAGAATATTATTATATCTCAAAGAGAGAAAATGTGAAGTTGAGTGGGCTGGGAGGTAGGAGGATATATGGAAGGAGTTAGGGGGAGGGGGGTGAATACAATCAAATTCATCATATGAAATTCTCAGAATTAATAAAAACATTATTTTAAAAATAGTGTTACATGCACAGTTAAAATAATCAAAAATAAATTAAAATAGCAGATGAGACAAGGAATGGCATTTTAATTACCGCCCCCCCAATTCTCTGCATGTTTCTTGATACTCTTTAACTAGACTGACTCATTTGCTCCTTGTTTCTATAGTTACTATAGTCTATGAAATATTTTAGTTGATGTTTTGAGGGTTTGAAATAAATCATTATTATTTTTTTTAATTCTAGCTTTTCCTTCTAGCCAGGTTGATTTCATGCCCAAAACCTCATGCGAAATAACTAGGTTCTAATTTTAGAAATGATTGGTCTTTCATGTCTAAATTACTCTAGCTCTTCCTTACGGCTAATAATTTTCTTTGCTTACTGTTTGATATTGTATCAGATTTTTAGCTTGGGTAAGTAAACAGACAGTCATAATGCAGGCTAAATCAGATAATAACAGTGTCATTTTTTGAATTCTTTTCTCAACAAAATTGTCCTTTCTCCACGCAACAAACATTAATGACAGTGGGCCAGACACAAAGCCAGACTTGTGGAAGATCAAGATTCTATGGACACAGCCCTACCTTAGTCCTCATTTTACAACCACAGAGGAAAATAGCTCCAACAGGAGTCATTTTGTAATACAGCCTGTTTACTTTCCATTGGCAAAATAAGACTGTTATTTAGTCTCTCTACAACCTCAGCTAATTGTACTGTGAGCTACACTGAAGACTAATTTCAGAGGAAAATGCGGGCTCACGAGGCACAGTCTCTTAGGTTACACATTCTCACTTTTAAAAATAATGTTGTCTCTACATGTCTTATGTTTTGAACACGAATCCTTTCCTAAAGCGTGCCTTTATTATTTTTAGTAAAGCCAGCCTGTCTGAAAGATTCCCAATTTCTGTGCCTGCACCGTGAGTGAGGTAGGTTTTGGCTCTAACATTTGTCCAATTTTGATTAAAAATAAATAATTGAACTGATTAGAATACCATGAGGCCATTGTCATTGACTGTTTTTGGACACTTTGAATATGAAGAATCAACCCAAGTTTTTGAGTCAAGAGAGCTGGAGGCACTCCAAGGTAGGCTGGAGTCGGAGTGTGTTAGGATTCCCAGAGCCTTCCAGCCCTAACGGTGGCCCATACCCGAATCCTGTGGAACTGAACCCTATGAACTGGAGTTAGTGTGATTAAGAGGTATGACTAGGCACCATATCAAAGGACATATAAATTTACATATTTACAATATTCGTATACATATTTACAATACAGATGGTCATCAGAACAGGCTGTGCTGATAGGATTGGGGAATTCATTGAATCTTAGTTCCACTATCAAGATCAGTAGCCAGCCAGCTGGACCCAGTTAATATTCCTCTGTTTCTCTTAGAAGAAACCCTGTCATTTGCACTGTAGGTGTTTTATATCTAAAAAGAAGTTCTCCAAAAACAGGGCTCCTTTTGGAAGATATAAAATAAGTCTCTGTCAATCTATAAACTAGATTTTCTTCCAGCTACACTGAATAATGAAAGGATTATTTTATGGCAATAAAAAAAAAAAAGATTGGAATCTTTTTAAAGATGAAGACCCAGATCAAATAAAGTATGGAGACTTGGGTGAGCACAGAATAAGAACATTGTCAGTGAGAAGCGGTGATACCGTCACTGCTGCCGGGAGTTTTCCTGAGACCAACATCCCCAGTATCCCTGTTGTTTCAGGATCTCAGACATCTCTGTTGTTTAAGAGAACACACCAGGACAGAGTCCGAGGATCTCAGACAGTTTTCCAAAGCTCTAAATATAAAAAAAAAAAACTTAAGGGCCGGGCGTGGTGGCGCACGCCTTTAATCCCAGCACTTGGGAGGCAGAGGCAGGCAAATTTCTGAGTTCGAGGACAGCCTGGTCTACAGAGTGAGTTCCAGGACAGCCAGGACTATACAGAGAAACCCTGTCTTGAAAAAAAAAACAAAAACAAAAACAAAAACAAAAAACAAAACTTAAGGACTGTGTTCTAAAGGCTGAGTATCAGAAGAAACGTCGCCAGTGGGGTTTTACACTCTGTTCCTGTGGTTTGAGATGACTGTCCCCATACTCCCTGGCGCCCATGCAGCTGTGCTCTCAGAAGGAGCTGGCACACAGGGAGAGTGAGACCCAGCCTGGGAGTCAATCCTCCCCAGCTCTGCAGCACAGCAGGTGGCTGGGATCCTGCTTAACCACACAAAAGCCTTCCCAGAAGTCTCAAAGCCTTTCCTTCTCACTTAGCATCTTTATCACAAATATGCTTAAAAGTATACTTTTCATCTCTTGTGCCTCACTTTCATACTTGAAATACTTTCTTACTTTTCTTTATAAAATTTCTCAATCTAGAAAACTCATTTTGGTAACAAAATAAAATAACTTACATTTTAATTAAAACCTAGAAAGCTACATCTGTCTCTCTTTCTCTGTCTCTCTTTCTCTCTCTCTCTCCTCTCTCTCTCCCTCTCCCTCCCCCCCCCTCTCTCCCTCTCCCTCTCTCTCTCTCTTTGTCTGTGTGTGTGTGTCTCTCATGCATGTGTACATATACTTATGTGTGCAGATATGGAAAGCCAGAGGTCAGCACTGGATGCCTGCTTCAGTTGCTCTCACCGTATTTTTGCATCTCACTGGTCGGGAGCTCACTGACTTTGCACAGCTGGCCAGCCAGTAGAGTGAGGATCAGCCTGTCTCTGCCTCCTTGGCCCTGGGATTACAGGTACGCATGTTCATACCCAGCATTTCTGTTTTAATTCTTCTCTCTTATATTACTTCCTGACCGCAGTTGCTCCTCCCTCCTCTCCACCCAGCCCCTCCTCCCTCACCCCTCACCCCTCACCCCATCCACTGCTCCTCCTCTGTTTCTTTTTAGAAGAACACCCAGCTTTTTTTTTTTTTTTTTTTTTTTTTTTTTTTTTTTTGTGAAACCTGAGGATCTGAACTCAGGTCCTCAGGCTTATGCTGCAAGAGCTGCACTGACTGAGCCATCTCCCTTCCGGGAAATTACATTGAAACATAGAAGATGTGGACACTGTGTGTTAAATATCTAACAATAATAACACAGGCAAGAATGTGCTTGCTGTCTTTGATACGTTTCTATTTTCTCTTACTAATAAGTCTAAGTTAATTTATTAAACTTGTTTCAGTCCTATGAATTAAGAAGTATTTCAACTAAATTTACATAAGCACTTACTTTCCTATAAGCTGATTTCGACTGGCCCTTCACGGGATGGTATCATGTAGACCATTCACACAACAAATATAAAGGTGGCTTTCAGAAACTCACTCATATGGCAAGATCACATGACTTTTCAGTTGAAATCTTAACCATAGACAAAGTAATCCAATAAAGCAGATTGGTAAATTTTAAAAAGGAGTGTTGAGACTAGAGAGATGGCACAGTGGTAACGAACACTGACTGTTCTTCCAGAGGTCCTAAGTTCAATTCCCAGCAACCACATGGTGGCTCACAACCATCTGTAATGGGATCTGATGCCCTCTTTGGGCATAAATCTTTGAAAGAAAGAAAGAGAGAGAGAGAGAGAGAGAGAGAGAGAGAGAGAGAGAGAGAGAGAGAGAGAGGAAGGAAGGAAGAGAGAGAGAAGACATGACAAAACAAGAAAAGAAAAGAAAAGAAAAGAAAAGAAAAGAAAAGAAAAAATGAGTCTTGATCTAAATTTGTAACAGGGTGAAAAAAATTGTAACCACCTGTCTATTTGGTCAAATCCTAAGGATTTTTATTGTTGCTGATGACTTAGGTAAAACTCATTGTTTTATTATTTTATGTGCGGGTGTTTTGCCTGCATATCTGTCAAATATCATATATGTGCCTGGTGACCAAATCAAAGAGAGAGCTGGATTCCTTGGAACTGGAGTTACATGCGATTGTGAGTTCTAGGAATCGAGCCTAGGTCCTCTGGAAGAGCAACCAATGCTCTTAACTGTTGAGTCATCTCTCCAGCCCCACTGCTTAGATTTCAAACCTTTTCCCTTACACAGTCCCAACCCAGGGTCATAATTAACTGTGGCATATCTGACTTTAGGTAGGATGGGCTTTAGACAGCAACCTTCTTAGACAACACAGAAACAACCAAGGAACATAGTGAGGCAGACATAGGGAAAACACAATGCCACCAGGAGAGTAAATATACATATAAAACAAGGGTATCAAATCAGACCCATAGGCCAACAGACAAAACAAAACGACACAAGCATTTCATGAAATCAACAGTTACCATGAAACCAACCTAACAAGGAACTCTAAGACCACAACACAATCGCATTAAGTCCAAGAGGGAGATTAACCTAAATGTGGAGAA
The DNA here is from genome assembly GCF_000001635.26 of Mus musculus. Classification (NCBI taxonomy): domain Eukaryota; kingdom Metazoa; phylum Chordata; class Mammalia; order Rodentia; family Muridae; genus Mus; species Mus musculus. The sequence continues at coordinate 6,838,805 of NC_000077.6, read as the reverse complement.
GGCCTAAGGAAGACAAAGAGCCAAAGGATGAGCTTGCTGTGCAGAGGCCAATAAACCTCCTCCCTGTCTTAAGAGTTAGTGGCTGAAAGACAGACACCCTTACAAAACAAAGTCAGAAAACTTGTTCATAGGCTTAGATTTTTCATGACCTACTTTATTAAGGGTTCTTAAATACTCCAGCCTCCTTTCCAGTCCACTGACTAGAAGTAGGGAAGAAAGAAGGTTAATAGGAAAAGGGTGTTGTGGACTTGTTTAGAAGCACTTCTTTGGGGGCAATTCCACCCTTGTTGTCAGTATACCAGCAGTCCTGTTTAGTAGCAAACACCAAACACAAATTGGTAGTGGTGGCATGATCCAGCAGAAACCACGAGGCTCTACTGGATCAACAGAGGAGTCAGTGGAAGCAGCCAGAGTCAGCCAGAATACCACAAGAAGTTTTTTGGTGCATTTCTCTCTACGAAGTGAGGTCCAGCAAAGACCAGTGAAGCATTGCAGGGCATCGCAATGCAAGAGCCACCTCTCACTGTTTATGGGGTTCCATTTACACTCTTCCCAAACATCACACCCCCTCTCAAGAGTCTGCTTCAGCAAAACATCACATGCCACTCACATGTTGGCTTCAGCAAAACATCACATGACACTCACATGTTGGCTTCAGCAAAACATCACATGCCACTCACATGTTGGCTTCAGCAAAACATCACATGCCACTCACATGTTGGCTTCAGCAAAACATCACATGCCACTCACATGTTGGCTTCAGCAAAACATCACATGCCACTCGCATGTTGGCTTCAGCAAAACATCCTCTCACAAGAGAGCTTCTGGAAAAACATCATATGACACAACTGAGTTTCCAAAGAAACCAGAAATTTCCACTTCACCTGTGAGTGGGTCAGTAGTATGATCTGAAACACTTGGGTAAGTCTCAGTGAATAAATGACATGACTCAGGAAATAGCTCAGGTTTTGTCCAATACAAAAAGTTTTGGGACTCCCTCTGGGCTCTGTGTTGAGATTATAGAGATTTTTCTGGGATATAAACCTCCATTGGTCTCTTGTGTCACCCCTGCACTGCCTAGGTTTGGTGTATGAGTCAGAGAAGGTCCAGGCACACCCTGCTCTGAACTACTACTTGGCTTTCCTGTCAAGATGCCTGAGGAAGTGTACCATGGAGAGGAAGAGAGGGAGACCTTTGAGACAGAAATCGCTCAGCTCATGTTCCTCATTACTGATACTTTCTATTGAAACAAGAAATTTCCTTTGGGAATTGATCTCTAATGCTTCTGATGCCTTAGGCATGACTGACTGAGAGCCTGACAGATCCCTTCTAGTGAAACAGCCATAAAAACCCCAACCCTCAAGAGTGCATGCTGACTTTGGTGGACAGGGGCATTGTCATGACCAAGGCTGACCTCATAAGTAACTTGGGAGCCATTGCTAAATCTGACACAGGTCTTATACATGATCGATTGATCATGGAGGATCTCCAGGCTGGTGCAGGCATCTCCATGATCGGCAGTTTGGAGTTGGATTCCACTCTACCTGTACAGTAGCAGAGAACGTGGTTGTGATGACAAAGCACAATGGTGATGAGCAGTATGCCTGCACGTCTTCTGCTGGCACATCCTTCACAGTTCATACAGACCAACGTGAGTCCATAGGCTGGAGTACCAAAGTGATGCTTCCCTCTGGGCTCTCACCTCAAACGAGACCAGACAGAATACTAATAGGAGATGGGGTCAAGGAGGAGGTGGAGAAACTCCTAGAGTTCATAGGCTATCCCATCACCCTCTACTTGGAGAAGGGACTAGGAAATGAGATCAGTGATGAGGAGGCAGAGGAAGATAAGGTGAGAAAGAGGAGGAAGATAAGAATGATAAGGAGAAGCCTAAGGTTGAAGATGTGGAGTCAGATGAGGAGGATGACAGTGGCAAAGTTAAAAAAAATAAGGAAAGGAAGAAAAGGAAGGAGAAAGACATTGATCAGGAAGAGTTGAATAAGACTAAGCCTACTTGGACCAGAAACCCTGATGACATCACTCAGGAATATGGTGAATTCTATAAGAGCTTTACCCATGATTGGGAAGGCCACTGGGCAGTCAAGTATTTCTCTGTAGAAGGTCAGTTGGGATTCAGGGCATTGCTCTTCATTCTTCATAGGGCTCCCTTTGACCTTTCTGAGGAGGAAAAGGAGGAGGAGGTGACCTGTACGTCCACCATGTGTTCATCATGGGCAGCTGTGATGAGTTGATTCCTGAGTACCTGACCTTCTCCGTGGTGTGATTGTCTCCAAGGTCCTGCCCCTGAACATCTTCCAAGAAATGTCCCAGCAGAACAAGATCCTGAAAGTCATCCACAAAAACACCGTGAAGAAGTATCTGGAATTGGCTGAAGACAGAGAGAACTACAAGAAATCTTATGAGACATTCTCCAAGAATTTAAAGCTTGAAATCCATGACGATTCCACTGAACACCGGCACCTCTCTGAGCTCTCGATATCACACCTCTCACTCTGGAGATGAGGTGACTTCCCTGTCAGCCTATGTATCTCACATGACTGCAACACAGAAGTCCATCTAGGATATCACTGCTGAGAGCAAAGAGCAGGTGGGCAACTCTGCCTCTGAGGAGTGTGCACAGAAGAAGCAGGGCTTTGAGGTGGTGTATAGGACTGAGCCTATCGATGGCTACTGCATACAGCAGCTCCAGAAATCTGATGGAAAGGGCCTGTGGCTACCAGAAGGTGGGGAACAAAAGAAATGAAGGAGAGCAAGGTGAAGTTTGAGAATCTCACTCATGAAGGAGATCGTGGATAGGAACGTTGACTGGTGACAATCTCCAATAGGCTTGTGTCTTCACCCTGCTGCCTGTGACAAACACCTACAGCTGAACAGATGGAGTGAATGATGGAGCGGATCATGAAGGCCCAGGCACTGAGAGACAACTGTGCAGTGAGCTACACAATGGCCAAAACACACCTAGAGATCAGTCCTGACCACCCCATTGTGGAGACTCTGGGGTAGTAGGCTGAGGCAGACATAAACAACAAAGCTGTCTGAAACCGCCCAGCTCCCCTCTTTCTCACATAAGGATCCCAACCCCACTCCGACTGAACCTGCCACATGATCACACGAGGCCTGGGCATTGCTAAAGATGCAGTGACAGCAGAGGAGTTGCTGTTTCTGATGACACTCCCACATACACACACACACACACACACACACGCTTGAGGGTGAGGAGATGCCTCGTGCATGGAAGAACTAGACTAGAGACTCCCTGGGAAGCCCAAGCCCTCTGTATAGTGTCCCTGTGGCTCCCCAAGCATCCTTGAGGGGTCCTGACCCACCTGGCTCTCAGCTAACGTCCAAAGGGATCTCTTCTATCCTGCCCTCGTACCTTAGGGCAGGAAAAACCTCTCCCATGGAATAACAGGATTGGGTACTGTGTATTATGGGTTGGTTGAATTGTTGGTTGGTTGTGTTATTTTGTTCTGAAATTAAAAGTATGCAAAGTAAAGTAAGATGACTTTCTTGCCCTTGAGGGTGAGAGTAGGAGCGGGAGGGAGAAGCGAGGTCAGAGGAGGACAGTGAGCGAGCCACTGACACTGAGTTCCTCAGAAGTCCTCTTTACTTTCTTACTCTTTAACATCACTTTGTTTTAACCTCCATGTAATTTTCAAAGCTCTCATTGACTTCTTGCTAACTAGTAATTTCATCATTTCCTCTCTTACATGCTTTTAAATCCCAATTAAAGGGGGTTGACAGGTTGTCAACGTCTCCACTTCTAGTTCAGCATGAGAAACATGAGGGATAGCAAATGTCTCCCCACTTCCCCCAATACCTTGAAACTGAATTGCTACAACTATTCTAAAAATACGACCCTGGGGTCTCAAGAAAATAACCATGCCACCCAAAGTTTTTTGGCAAGTTCGAGAGTTTTAGGTCTGCTGAAGAGTATGTAGCTGCCAAATCAAGCAGGCATGCGCACCCTGCGGATGCCCCACGGGGTTTCCTTCCTTTGTCTGATGCTGAACAGTCAGCGCTCAAACTCACGCTCAGAGTTGGCTAACGTACAGCAACTCGGGTTCTAACTGGTGGTTCCTCTCTGAACCATTTTAGGATTTTAGGTTCCCATTTTAGGATCCTGTGCTCTCGCTCCGGCTCCCGTTCCTCCTCTCGTTCCCCCTCCCCCTCTCCCTCTCCTTCCCCTCTTCGCTCTCTCTCTCTCTCTGGCTCTCCTAAAAATTGCAACCTCTTTGTTACCTGTGGGATACTGTTTTCAGTCAACGTTCTGTGCTGATTATGGGCATGGTTCCCTCTATTCTCATCCCCAGGATGCTTCTACTCATGAAGTCTGGGGCCGGGGTGCCTGTTTATAAGAACTTGAGGGCGCTCAGGAGCTGGGTAAGATATATCTCCACATATATGCATCTTCTCAGCTGAGCCAGCAAGGCTCCTTTCCGCTCAGGAGTGAGGGATGTGGTCCTGGGTTTCCCCGTGAAGCCATTGTATGTCCACTAGGAAGTCTCACCCGACGCTTTTCGTACTGATGGGCTGGTGGAACGAGTGTTTTTACCATCAAGTGCTCGTAGAATTTCTAGAAGCCGCACGCACACACACAAGGCTCCAACAGGCAGGAGAGGAAATGAAAACCCTGAGTTCAATATTGGAGGTGTGGCAAGGGAAGGCCTCGTGATCCGAGGTTCTGACACCCGCTCCGAACCAAGACTAGAGCACTGGACTATCACCCTGCCCAGTGTACTTACCAGTGTTTTCCTGAGGAAGCAATATGAGCAGCCAGGCACCCCAGGTCCATGCTGGCTCTTCACACCAACGTGGATGAAACAATATGAAGCAGCCAAGCACCCCAGGCCCATCTGGCACTTCACACAAGGTGGATGAAACAATATGAGCAGCCAGGCACCCGGGCCCATGCTGGCTCTTCACACCAACGTGGATGATCTTCTGGTGAAAGTGGATCATCCTTGGGGTCCCATACTGAACCGCCCAACACCTGACACATATCACAGTCCTTGTTCCTCAGAAAATAGCAAGTAGTTTGTTCTGAGCCGAGTACTCCGAAAACCCAATTTTTACACAGTACCTTGATACATATCCTCATTGACTAGTTCCCAAAAGCCCATGTCTATAAAATAAAGCTAAGCTCTGTTTCTGTATCTGAATTATGACAGCTTGAGTCTCCATTGGCCTCACTGGGAGAAGCTAACTCCCTCCAAAACTGCCGTGAGTGTCCCCTGAGAATTCCACAGAATTGTTCTATGGATGCTTAGGGACCTACACCTCCCAGCCTATCACGGAACCCTCTTCCCCGTTCCCATCTATGCACCCACAAGATGGCCACTCTTCGGGATCACTTTCGGATCACAGTCCTCTCCTCAGCCACTTCATCTGAGGTGTGAGTGGACTCCTTGTTGCCCCCATAACAGCTTTTACTGACATTTGTGGGGAGCCAGTGACCTGAGGGAAGCTGTAAGTCCCTAATTCCCAGAGATGATGAACATGATCCAGTCAGAAAAGATCTTGGCAGATTGAAAAGTTACACCAGAGCACTTACGGAGTAGGCGCCGTGCCCCTTGGGAAAGCTTGGCCTGTGCATTTCCCCGTGCAGATGAGTCTGGACTCGGTGCTCGTGAGCACTCATGGGCGTTGTCTGCCAGAGATGCATCTCATACTCCCTTTCCCAGCTCTTGGTTCCATGTGCAAAGATCTGCTTCACTGGGGTTCAATCTCCAATGTCACCTTGATTGGGTTTACCATCACCTAGCGCAGAGACCCGCCCTCAGTGTATGAGACTGCATCCCCTGGACTGAGGGCTTGTGTGGAATGATACTGGGGAAAGAAAAATATCCACAGGGTACTGGCACCCACCCTCCTGGCCCACCATGCTAAAAACTGGTCAACTCTCTGGGTCCTTTATACTGTGAAACAGAACTTCTTATACACACACGAGTCAAAATAAGTTCTCCCTCCCTTCCGTTGTTTCGGTGGGGTACTCTGTTCACATAGACAAAAAGTTAACTGTAAAGGCCCAACCAAAGCCTGGTGTGAGGCCACATTCAGAACCAAGAGTTCCTTGCCAGGACAAACCATCATCAGGCATCCTTGTGTTGGTGACATTCAGCACACTGCCAGGTCACCATGCTTGTCAGCCTGTGGTGATTGACATAAACTAGGAAAACCTCACCAGCTGAAATAACAAGTCCAAACCCACGTATCTGTGCTGCTTGTAGAAACAGGAGCGCTGAGTCTTGCCTTATCTCATTCTAGGACACTTGACAGCCACCTCAAAATTGTCTGTAAGCCCCAGTCGGTCCATCATCTCCTCACAATTTCAAAGGCTTCACACACAAACCTAGGGAGGCAGTCCTCTGCGGTAGGGGCTTCTCCTTTTCTTGTCCTTGGTGAGTAAGAGGTGGCTGACAAGAAAAAATCTTGACCTGGCCCGGGGGGGGGGGGGGGGTACTGAAGCGTAGTCTACAGGGAAGGCTCCTGATGGCACACAGTGTATCTGGACTGGGGATCTCTGTGTTCTCACTGGTCAGGCAGCCGCAACGGGGAACATGCCCCTGGGATTGATGCATCCTGTACTTGCAGTGCGGTGGTGAGGCTAGCTCTCCCTCCCTTTCACTTCAAGCCTGAGCCTCACCTGCTCCCAGAGACCACGTGCAGGAATTGCCCAGGGAAGCCCTCAGTGCTGAAAAAGCTAACACACAACCATGTGGCTCGCTTTACGGGAGTCCAGAGATTTGTATGGCAGCAGCTTTGAAGACAGGCTCGTCTCCTGCTTCTAAAAATAGCTGCAGGTGAATAATTCCAGGGAGAAACGAGACTTCTGTTCTCCAGAAATTCTAACAATACCTTGAAATACCTGCTGCTAGAATAGATCTTCACTGCTGTCGCAGAAGTCTCTCTGGGGACTGCTGGAGGCAGGTGAGCGTGGAGGTCTGGAGCTGGGCGTAACCATTACTCTCACTGTCTTGGCCATGAGTGTGACAGGAGCTCGCTTCTTCAGCTTTCTTCTGAGGTTGAAGTGACTGCCCATGAACCAAGGGATGTGCCCACAACCTTCCCATCCCTGAAGCAGCTGAAGAAGCAAGAGTAAGCAAGAGATAAGATCTTAAGTCACGATAAGACAGGTTTCTGGACTACCTCCCAAGCCTGTGCAGTAGGGCCTTCCCTGGTGTGAAAAGCAGAGCTAACTCACCCCTTCCCATTTATCCCTCATTCGTTCATTTATCTCAAGAATATATCCTGAGAACCAAGCCTGCTGCTGGAAGCAGAGAGGTCCCACCACAGGGATCAGCATCCAAAGGAGGCTGTCTCACAAGCAAACTGGTGAATGGGCTGGGGGTTCCGAGGGAGGTAAACTGGGGGCATGAAGCTCTGCAGAAAAGCAATCTCTCACCAGCAAACAGGTGAGAGAAGAGCAAAATCCCAGGCAGCCAAACAGCAGAAGCTGAAGCAGAAAGGCCTTAAGACTGTGGCCAGCTCATGGGTCCACCCTGCAGTGAGGGCTCAGGGGCACAGCCAGCCCACACTGCTGGCTCCGAACACGAGCTTACCACTGCATGTGGCCCCTCACTTGGCACCTTAGCTCACAACCGGCTAAGAGATTGTCAACCGCAGTCATGGCACTCCTCAGGCCAAAGCACAGAGTAACATAGTGTAGAGAGAGCTAGCTCCTGATACTCAGGCTGTCTCAAGTTTCTCAGGAACACAGAGACTCTGCAGAAAAGTCCAACCAAACTCTGGACCCTCAGATTTCTCCTGCTTTCCAGTGCCCCACCCCCACCCCCAAACCAAGCTCCACACTCCAGGTCCCTGAAGGCCACGGTCACATGCAAGAAAGGCATGCTTACACAAAAAAACTTCCTTGACTCCAATAAACGTCCATTCCTGCTATCCTTTACGAAGTCAACTAACTAAAAATTAACAAGGAAAATTCGGAAGCACATAACTGATGAGTTTGAGACCCCATCCTGAATAATGTAGGACTCGTGTGTGTCCCTCTGTCCCACTGGGAGCATGGTTAGCAGTCCGCCCAGGAGTCCTTGCTGTGTAAGCTTCCCTCCTGGAGCTACTCAGCCATCACCACAGTCCTCAGACGGCTTCCACAGAATTCTGGGGCTTGGTTCAAGTGACCTCTGCTTAGCAATGGCCTCAACCTTTAAAAGCTTCAAAAGCAACCAGATGAGCCAGGTGGTGGTGGCACACTCCTCTAGTCCCAGCACTTGGGAAACAGAGACGAGCAGATCTCTGTGAGTTTGAGGCCAGACTGGTATTTAGAGCGAGTTCCAGGGCACCCAGGGCTACATAGACAAACCCTGTGTTGAAAAACCAACAAACGCTGGAGAGATGGCTCAGCGGTTAAGAGCACTGGCTGCTCTTCCAGAGGTCCTGAGTTCAATTCCCAGCAACCATATGGTGGCTCACAACCATCAATAATGAGATCTGGTTTTCTCTTCTGGCCTGCAGGCATATATGCAGGCACAATGTTGTATATGTAATAAGTAAAATTTAAAAAAAAAAAAAAGAAGAAGAAGAAGAAGAAGAAAAGAAAAGAAAGGAAAAGAAAAGAAAAGAAAAGAAAAGAAAAGAAAAGAAAAAGAAAATCAAGCAAACATCAACCAGCTGTAAAAAGTTGAGATAATCACGGAAATGCAAATCAAAACAACCCTGAGATTCCACCTCACACCAGTCAGAATGGCTAAGATCAAAAACTCAGGTGACAGCAAATGCTGGCGAGGATGTGGAGAAAGAGGAACACTCCTCCATTGTTGGTGGGATTGCAAGCTTGTACAACCACTCTGGAAATCAGTCTGGCAGTTCCTTAGAAAATTGGACATAGTACTACCGGAGGATCCAGCAATACCACTGGTGGGCATATATCCAGAAGATGCTCCAAAATGTAAGAAGGACACATGCTCCACTATGTTTGTAGCAGCCTAATTTATAATAGCCAGAAGTGAAAAGAACCCAAATGTCCCTCAACAGAGGAATGGATACAAAAAAAAAAAAAAAATGTGGTACATTTACACAATGGAGTACTACTCAGCTATTAAAAAGAATGAATTTATGAAATTCTTAGGCAAATGGATAGACCTGGAGGATATCATCCTGAGTGAGGTAACCCAATCACAAAAGAACTCACATGATATACCCTCACTGATAAGTGGATATTAACCCAGAAACTTAGAATACCCAAGATACATTTCGCAAAACACATGAAACTCAAGAAGAAGGAAGACCAAAGTGTGGATACTTCGATCCTTCTTAGAAAGGGGAACAAAATACCCATGGAGGAGTTACAGAGACAAAGTATGAAGCAGAGACTGAAGGAATGACTATCCACAGACTGCCCCACCTGGGGATCCATCCCATAAACAACCACCAAAACCAGACACTATTGTGGATGCCAACAAGAGCTTGATGACAGGAGCCTGATATAGCTGTCTTCTGAGAGGCTCTGCCAGGGCCTGACAAATACAGAAGTGGATGCTCACAGCCATCCATTGGATGGAGCACAGGGTCCCCAAAGAAAGAGCTAGAGAAAGGACCCAAGGAGCTAAAGGGGTTTGCAGCCCCATAGGAGGAACAACAATATGAACTAACCAGTACCCCCAGAGCTAAACCACCAATCAAAGAAAACACATGGTGGGACTCATGGCTCTAGCTGCATATGTAGCAGAGGATGGCCTAGTCGGTCATCAATGGGAGGAGGGGCCCTTGGTCTTGTGAAGGTTCTATGCCCCTGTATAGGGAAATGCCAGGGCCAGGAAGTGGGAGTGGGTGGGTTGGTGAGCATGGGGAGTGGGGGAAGGGTATAGGGGGTTTTCAGAGGGAAAACTAGGAAATGTAAATAAAGGAAATATTTAATATTTAATAAAGAAAGAAAATATTAAAATCATGTTCTACAAAAAAAAAAAAAAGTTGAGATGAGGCCATGCTTGGTTTACATTGAGCCAAAGTGGAGGGTTTTGTTTTTTGTTTTTGTGTGTGAGTGTGTGTGTGTGTGTGTGTGTGTGAGTGTGTGAGTGTGTGAGTGTGTGAGTGTGTGAGTGTGTGAGTGTGTGTGTGTGTGTGTGAGTGTGTGAGTGTGTGAGTGTGTGAGTGTGTGTGTGTGTGTGTGTGTGAGTGTGTGAGTGTGTGTGTGTGTGTGTGTGTGTGTGTGTGTGTGTGAGTGTGTGAGTAGTAGAAAAGTAAAACCTCCATGACATATAAGAGTGTCCCTCCTGATTACTCAGTCCAAGAGGAAGAAGCTCATGTGTTATGGTTATGAGTTGTTCTCTGGGCTCAGTCATGGCCCCTGCCATTCCGGGCTGACCCCGGACTGCGCAAAGTAAATAAACTGACTGCCTTTAGGACTCTAAGTGTCCACTGCTCTTATTATGAAATGAGAGTGCTCTTATTATGGAATGAGGATCTTTGTTCCTCACACTGACTCTGCCTCGTCTGTTGGGGCTACACCAGAGGGAGTGTCCACTGTGAGGCAGAGATAAAAAATAAAAATTAAAAAAAAAAGAGTCCTGCGCCCTAGGAAAGCAAACCTCTTTAGTGGGATGGTTATTTCCATAAGAATCAGTACTGATTCTAACCAATACCATCTCAGCTTAGCAGGTACAATTCAAAGAAATGACTGAGTGCTATAATAGGGAAGAAACTTCCTGGAGACAAAATTAAAGCGAAGGTCCCAAATTAACACACTCAAAAGATGGAGTCCTGCTCTCTCAGGTAACCGGCCATGGAATTTTATTGCATATATTTTTAAATACAGCTAAGCACAAAGTCAGTTACAGCTGGGGGGGGGGGGGGCTATGGAAAGATTCAGCTATAACTCAGAGACCGCTGTGCCTGTTGTGGGACATAAGGAGAAAACAATGCAGGGTCACTAAATTATAAATCAGTTTATCCTAATCCCAAACTAAGAAGAGTGGCATTCAGAAATTCGGTAACACAGAGCCCTGTGGGCACCACAGTCCCATCAGATCAAGGCCACGTGTCCCTCGGTTTATCCATTTTCTCTCAGCTCCCACAGCACCAGCAGCCCAACACCTCCAATTACACCAGCCCTGCCCTCTGTTCCATTGTCAACCACAGAGACTTCAGTGCTTCTTACAAACTCGCTGCCTCTAAAAATCAGACAGCCCCAGGGCTCAGGCCTCGGGCTTCCTCTCTTTGCATGTTTGCCTTCCTAGTTCAGAAGGATTCAGTAATGTCCTAAATAAAGTTAGAGCCCAAAGAACAGAGGAAGGGAAGCTGTGTGTTACAATTCACAGCTTCGAGTAGGATCAGCAAAGAAAAAGAGAAGGCGGTTTGGTGTTCCTGGTTTTAGGGTCAGCCAATCGAAAAACAGCAAAACCTTCTCTTTGTATACTGGTTGCTGGTGTCCTGACAGCGAAGCAGATACCCTAAAAAGAGACACCTGTACCCCTCCCTTTAGCTTTCAGACTATTGAAACAGGGACCCCAAAATAATGAGCCCTGGAGAATCCCATCCTGGGACAAGGAAGAGGCTCAAAAGCCCCTGCATAGCAGAGCCAAGCAGAGGAGAACCTTGCTACGTGAGCAGGAGGCTCACACGACTCTCACAGCTTGCTTCACAGTTAACACACACATACATTTCCTGGCCTTTTGCTTCACAGTTAACACACACACACATTTCCTGGCCTTTTCTGCTTTAAGGAAGGCAGGCTGAAACCAGGAGTCTTTCTCTCCCAAGTTTGGGCAAACTCTATAAACTGTTTTTCTTTACCAGTTTCTAGTTCCCTCTAGGGACTGAAATCCCATAGAAGAGACTCCAGCCATATCTACGCTAATAATAAACCAGGGGGGACTGACAGAGAGAGTTGGAATGTTGCAGATTCAGAGCCAAGAGGATCTTGGATCATCTGCCAGCTGTCCATGCTGCCCACTCCAGGAGGTGTGAGGAAGCCCTTTCTGAAGCCCAGACCATCCCTTGGTTTGCTCAATGTCCATTCCTTTCTTCTGAGCTGGTCGCTTGGATATTCGTTTGTTTCAGAGCATTCCCTTTAGAGTGTTTCCATGAAAGCATTTGTCTGTGACATTCAGCCTATGTCCCTGCCACTCCTCCCATATCTAAAGCTCCTTTTTCTGTCTCCTCTCTACTGCTTTTTATAACCTTGTCTTTTGAGTTTAGAAATTTTGTGAGTGCTTCATAAAAATACCAGTTAAAGAGCTTTTCTTCCTCCAATGCAACAAGGTAGAGGGGTCACATGGGGACTCCCTAGAACATGCAGTGGCCTCCCTGGAAAGACTAAAGCATCTCTTCTATCTTACTGGCTTAGCCATGAAGATGATCACTCAGTCTCTTGAGCCCCTGATACTCCCTTAAACATTTGAGATTAGCCCTATATAAATCAGGGTACATGTGGGAGGACGCACCCTTAGGATGTGAACTCTAAGGGAGTGACTCCCATAAGCAGCACTGGGCTCTGACCCAAAGCACACATCCCACCACCTGCCATACACAGTTGCAATAGTCATAAAAACATCTTTTAAATGACACTAAAGCAAGAAATAAACCCAAGGAAGGAAGAAGTGTTTTGAGAAAATAACTTCCATTCTGTACTCCGGTACGTGGTAGCAGTGGTAATTCAACTTGAAATGATTCTCAGAAATGGAAACATTGATAGTCTAAATTAGGTTTTGTTCATTAAACTAGATAGCCTAAGCAATAGAAGAAAAGATGACAAATGGGCAGGCTACTCTAATTAGAATGTTAAAGCATTTAAGAGAACAAGTGAGAAATTGTTATTTTATAAGAAATTAATAAGTGTTTTTGAAAGCCACCAAAAAAAGAAATGAGCCCAGAAGCTTCCATCTTGGATGAAAGTGGAAGTAGTTAAACCTCCTTTGATCTTGGTCCCGAGACCTCCCTTCCTCTCTGCCTAGTTGTAACTAACTAGCTCCCTGTCTCCTTTGGAAGTGCATCACAGACTTAGAAGGAGAACATGTTGTCCCCAGGCAGGCAGCGTTGGGAGAGGGGGAAATGAACAGAAGACATAGTGACCATCCAGAGAATGCTGAAGAAGCAAAATTACAAGCAAGGGATCCTCGCCTAGGACAAAAGTCTGGCTGTTCCGACTCTTTAAGCAAATGACTGCAGAAATGGGCAAGCAGGTTGATATTCTGGCGGTGGCAAGATGGCAAAGACTAAGATGAAAGAAAAGCTGCTTCCTGCCGCAACCCAGAAGACAAGAGGTGAGCATATCCTAGTTCCCCGGGGCCTTCCTCAGCGGAAACCAGCCCTGGCTTCAGGCAAACTCACTCACTGACTAAAAGATCTGATTGTCAGGGATGGAGAGATGTCTCAAAGATTGAGAGCCCTGACTGGTCTTCCAGAGATCCTAAACTCAATTCCCAGCAACCACATAGTGGCTCAACCATCTAGAATGAGATCTGACGCCCTTTGCTGGCACGAAGGCATGTATGCAGGCAGAACACTGTACATAATAAATCTCGCACGCCTTTAATCCCAGCACTCGGGAGGCAGAGGCAGGCGGATTTCTGAGTTCGAGGCCAGCCAGGTCTACAACGTGAGTTCCAGGATAGCCAGGGCTATACAGAGAAACCCTGTCTCGAAAAAAACAAAAAACAAAAAACAAAAAACAAAAAACAAAAAAAAAAACAACAACAACAACAAAAATCTGTGTGCCTTTAACACTTCCACACAGGGTGACTTACCCACTCTTAATATCTGTTCATGTACAGTCATTTGATAGTGACAGCTTCATATGCAGCAGTGCTGTGTGCTGCAGGCAGAAGGAAGCATATCTATGCAGAAAGCCATGTTGCAGCAATGTAAGTAATCAACCTGAAAATAATAGTATATATTATGTACCTTAGTGTAGACCTAGTTCATGCAAGCAGCTAGTGAGCTCCACAATATTAACATTTTCATTTCCTTCACCATAATTACAGCTTTGTGTGTTGCTCTTGCTCAATAGGACCCACCTCCATTGCCTCGGATTTCTTCTTTCTTCCTTTCCAAAACAGAACTTAGAAAACTTACGTACTTCAAACGCAAGTTGGTGGGCTCCAAAAGATTTGAATGGCTGTGCAAACTTGAACTTGGCCTTAAATCTGTTTCCTATTCAGCAATAGACTTTTAGTAGGGCGGTATTTGCCTATTCTGGGACACGTGTGACTTCAGCACTTGCTGGCTGTCACTGAAGCCAGTGTCCTGCCTCAGCTCTGCAGTGTTGGGGCAGCTCCCTTGGTTGCAGGTGGGCCTGCAATGACTGCTGCGTTCATTTTTGTCCTGTTTTTGAAAGTGCTATAGTTTTGCATGGTCAAGTTTTGCACAGCTCTGGGGACTTGACCTGACTGGGGTCACAAGGGAATGGAGACAGGACAGACACAGACATACAAAAAAGCTGGGGTCAGGTGGTCTGAGCTCACTGATGGGAAGCTACAGCACCTAGACGCCCAGCGTGTTTATGATATACAGGTGAATTGAGAGGTGGGGTTGTTGAGTAGATCTGAACAAGGGAGTGGGGCTGTCGTAGACAGATGAACAATGAGATAGGCTTTATGGGACACAGCTGAGAAAGGAGACAAGTATAGACTGAGTATGAGCAGTCTTGATAGGGGGACAGTCTTCAGGCTGTAAACATGGTGGACATTTTCTGCATTTACTGTCAACATTTGCACTCAAACCAGAAGGACAGACTTTTCCATTTTCCTGAGCCATGCTTGGAGACGGCTTTGCCATGTTCCCATTGGTCTAAGGCATTGTTCCTTGACATGGCTGACTCAGTCAACAACAAGCATCCATTTAGAACATGACACACCAGGGGCCTCCTCCACCTCCACCCCCACCCCCACCCTCCACCCCCCACACACACACACTGCACAACCTCTTAACATATCTGTATAAACTCCACACATTCAAAAGGAGACACTATGCCAACCAGAAGCACAGACCACCCTATACATTCTCCATATGCCACTACAGCTCCTGTAGAAGAGCCTACAATCCTAAGCTTATAAAAACTGAATGTCTGCTCTGCCAGCTGAAGAATTATACTCATTCATTATTGCTAATATTCACAACTTTCAGTGGCCTTATACAAAAATGCTACTTTGCTGAGGCTTATCTTTTGCGCTGTGCAAAACCTTTTTATTTTGACTTCTATGAAAATTATACTTCATATAATTTATATAAACTTCCTTTTACTACCACATTCAACTCTGGGGACACTAAAGTAAAAGCCTTGCATTCTTGGTTTTCTGTTTTCTTCTCATGTCCCACACCACACACACACACACACACCACACTCCCACACACATCACACACCCCCACACACCCCATTCCCCACACTCCACCCTATATCCCACACACCCCACACACCCTACACTCCCACACATACCACACACACCACAGTCCCACACACACTACACATACCACACTCCCACACACACCACACACACCACACACATCCCATTCTCCACACTCCACCCTATACCCCACATACCCCACCACACATCCCACATACCGTACACACCCCACACTCCTGCACCCCTGCACCCCTGCACACCCACACCCTCATATCCCACACCCCATCTTTTCTCTGCTTCAGTGCCTCGTGATTTCAGGATGTTCCACTTTTGGAAAGCATAAGTGTCTCTAGCTTTACTCTTTAATTTTACTTAAATAAAAGATTTTTGTGAAAAAATATAAAATACAGATGACCAATAAACATGAAAAGATGTTTGACTTCATTAGCCATAAGAAAAGTGTAGATCAAAACTACTTTGAGAGTCCATCTCACTCCAGTTAGAATGGCAGTCATTAAAAGACAAATAGATTCCGGTACAGGTAAGGACAAAAGGGAGCCCTTCTATGCAGATGGTAGGAATGTAAACTGAAGTTTTCTCAAATGAACCTTTCATGTGACTCCGTGTTGTGTAACAGTTTCCTCAGAGCTTAAAACCCCTCATCTTGGAAAGAAACCTCTTAAGACTTGGGATGTAAAGGAAATGTAAAAAGGAAGGATATTTTAGGACAGATTGTCTACAAAGAGGCGAAACATCCTGAGAAGTTCATTAAGACAAGAAGTAGAACACCGGGTCACCTTGGGAGCGGATTCGGCGGACACCCCCAAGGTCCCCTAGAGGACAGCTGCTGAGACAGACCCCTTTTTAGGCTCCAGACATCCGGGCACCTTCTCTGCCAGAGGAGAGGTGTCCGCCCTGCCAGACACCCGGAGGGCTTTGCCAGAGCACCTGGGGAAGCCATCTTGGTTCCCTGATCCCTCCAAGACTAGTCTGTGCAGGTGAGAGTGTGGACTACAGAAGCTAAAAGTTTCTGTGACAGGCCAAAGCAACACGGCTTCTGGGACAAGTCCTGTTTCAGGCCTTCATCTTCTGCCAGGAGGGAGGTCCGAATGCCAGATGTCTGTGCACCTTCCCTGTATAAGGAGAGCTTGCCTGCAGAGAGTTCTCTGACCACTGAAACTATAAAGAGAGAGTTAGTCTCCCAGGTCTGCTGATAGAGGCTAACAGACTCACGAGAGGAACAATCTCTAACCAGAGACAACTATAACAACTAACTCCAGGGATTACCAGATGGCGAAAGGCAAATGTAAGAATCTTACTAACAGAAACCAAGACCACTCACCATCATCAGAACCCAGCACTCCCACCTAGCCCAGTCCTGGGCACCCCAACACACCCGAAAAGCTAGACCCGGATTTAAAAGCATATCTCGTGATGATGGTAGAGGACATCAAGAAGGACTTTAATAACTCACTTAAAAAATTACAGGAGAACACTGCTAAAGAGTTACAAGTCCTTAAAGAAAAACACTAAAACACAACCAAACAGGTAGAAGTCCTTAAAGAAAAATAGGAAAACACATCCAAACAGGTGATGGAAATGAACAAAACAATACTAGACCTAAAAAGGGAAGTAGACACAATAAAGAAAACCCAAAATGAGGCAATGCTGGAGATAGAAATCCTAGGAAAGAAATCTGGAACCATAGATGAGAGCATCAGCAACAGAATACAAGAGAAAATCTCAGGTGCAGAAGATTCCATAGAGAACATCAGCACAACAATCAAAGAAAATGCAAAATGCAAAAAGATCCTAACTCAAAACATCCAGGAAATCCAGGACACAATGAGAAGACCAAACCTATAGATAATAGGAGTAGATGAGAATGAAAATTTTCAACTTAAAGGGCCAAAAAACATCTTCAACAAAATAATAGAAGAAAACTTCCCAAACATAAAGAAAGAGATGCCCATGAACATACAAGAAGACTACAGAACTCCAAATAGACTGGACCAGAAAAGAAATTCCTCCCGACACATAATAGTCAGAACAACAAATGCACTAAATAAAGATAGAATATTAAAAGTAGTAAGGGAAAAGGGTCAAGTAACATATAAAGGCAGGCCTATCAGAATTACACCAGACTTTTCACCAGAGACTATGAAAGCCAGAATAGCCTGGACAGATGTTATACAGACACTAACAGAACACAAATGCCAGCCCAGGCTACTATACCCAGCCAAACTCTCAATTACCATAGATGGAGAAACAAAAGTATTCCACGACAAAAACAAATTCACACATTATCTTTCCACAAATCCAGCTCTTCAAAGGATAATGACAGAAAAAAAAAATACAAGGAAAGAAACCACGCCCTAGAAAAAGCAAGAAAGTAATCCTTGAACTAACCTAAAAGAAGACAGCCACAAGAACAGAATGCCAACTCTAACAACAAAAATAATAGGAAGCAACAATTACGTTTCCTTAATATCTCTTAATATCAATGGACTCAACTCCCCAATAAAAAGACATAGGCTAACAGACTGGCTACACAAACAGGACCCAACATTTTGCTGCTTACAGGAAACCCATCTCAGGGAAAAAGACAGATACTACCTCAGAATGAAAGGCTGGAAAACAATTTTCCAAGCAAATGGTTTGAAGAAACAAGCTGGAGTAGCCATTCTAATATCGGATAAAATCAACTTCCAACCCAAAGTTATCAAAAAAGACAAGGAGGGACACTTCATACTCATCAAAGGTAAAATCTTCCAAGAAGTACTCTCAATTCTGAATATCTATGCTCCAAATGCAAGGGCAGCCACATTCATTAAAGACACTTTAGTAAAGCTCAAAGCACACATTGCACCTCACACAATAATAGTGGGAGACTTCAACACACCACTTTCATCAATGGACAAACCATGGAAATAGAAAATAAACAGGGACACAGTGAAACTAACAGAAGTTATGAAACAAATGAATTTAACAGATATCTACAAAACATTTTATCCTAAAACAAAAGGATATACCTTCTTCTCAGCACCTCATGGTACCTTCTCCAAAATTGACCATATAATTGGTCACAAAACAGGCCTCAACAGATACAAAAATATTGAAATTGTCCCATGCATCCTATCAGATCACCATGGACTAAGGCTGATCTTCAATAACAACATAAATAATAGAAAGCTAACATTCACGTGAAAACTGAACAACATTCTTCTCAATGATATCTTGGTCAAGGAAGGAATAAAGAAAGAAATTAAAGACTTTTTAGAGTTTAATGAAAATAAAGCCACAACATACCCAATCTTATGGGACACAATGAAAGCATTTCTAAGAGGGAAACTCATAGCTCTGAGTGCCTCCAAAAAGAAACTAGAGAGAGCACACACTAGCAGCTTGACAACACACCTAAAAGCTCTAGAAAAAAAAGGAAGCAAATTCACCCAAGAGGAGTAGACAGCAGGAAATAATCAAACTCAGGGGCGAAATCAACCAAGTGGAAACAAGAACTATTCAAAGAATCAACCAAATGAGGAGCTGGTTCTTTGAGAAAATCAACAAGATAGATAAACCCTTAGCTAGACTCACTAGAGGGCACAGGGACAAAATCCTAATTAACAAAATCAGAAATGAAAAGGGAGACATAACAACAGATCCTGAAGAAATCCAAAACACCATAAGATCCTTCTACAAAAAGCTATACTCAACAAAACTGGAAAACCTGGATGAAATGGACAAATTTCTAGACAGATACCAGGTACCAAAGTTAAATCAGGATCAAGTTAATGATCTAAACAGTCCCATATCCCCTAAAGAAATAGAAGCAGTCATTAATAGTCTCCCAACCAAAAGAAGCCCAGGACCAGATGGGTTTAGTGCAGAGTTCTATCAGACCTTCAAAGAAGATCTAATTCCAGTTCTGCACAACAGATTGGGAAAGGATCTTTACCTATCCTAAATCAGATAGGGGACTTATATCCACTATATAAAAAGACCTCAAGAAGGTGGACTCCAGAAAATCAAATAACCCCATTAAAAAAATGGGGCTCAGAGCTAAACAAAGAATTCTCACCTGAGGAATACCAAATGGCTAAGAAGCACCTGAAAAAATGTTCAGCATCCTTAATCATCAGGGAAATGCAAATCAAAGCAACCCTGAGATTCCACCTCACACAGTCAGAATGGCTAAGATCAAAAATTCAGGTGACAACAGATGCTGTCGAGGATGTGGAGAAAAAGGAACACTCCTCCATTGTTGGTCAGATTGCAAGCTTGTACAACCACTCTGGAAATCAGTCTGGCAGTTTTTCAGAAAATCGGTACATAGTACCGGAGAATCTAGCAATACCGCTCCTGGGCATATATCCAGAAGATGTTCCAACTGGTAAGAAGGACACATGCTCCACTATGTTCATAGCAGCCTTATTTATAATAGCCAGAAGCTGGAAAGAACCCAGATGTCCCTCAACAGAGGAATGGATACAGAAAATGTGGTACATTTACACAATGAAGTACTACTCAGCTATTAAAAAATGAATTTATGAAATTCCTAGGCAAATGGATGGACCTGGAGGGCATCATCCTGAGTGAGGTAACCCAACCACAAAAGAACTCACATGATATGTACTCACTGATAAGTGGATATTAGCCCAGAAACTTAGAATACCCAAGATACAAGATACAATCTGAAAAACACATGAAACTCAAGAAGAACGAAGATCAAAATGTGGACACTTTGCCCCTTCTTAGAATTGGTAACAAAACACCCATGGAAGGAGTTACAGAGACAAAGTTTGGCACTGAGACAAAAGGATGGACCATCTAGAGACTGCCATACCCAGGGATCCATCCCATAATCAGTCTCCAAACGCTGATACCATTGCATACACTAGCAAGATTTTGCTGAAAGGACCCAGATATAGCTGTCTCTTGTGAGACTATGCAGGGGCCTAGTAAACACAGAAGTGGATGCTCACAGTCAGCTATTGGATGGATCACAGGGCCCCCAATGGAGGAGCTAGAGAAAGTACCCAAGGAGCTAAAGGGATCTGCAACCCTATAGGTGGAACAACAATATGAACTAACCAGTACCCCCAGAGCTCCTGTTTCTAGGTGTATATGTATCAGAAGATGGCCTAGTCGGCCATCACTGGAAAGAGAGGCCCCTTGGTCTTGCAAACTTTATATGCCTCAGTACAGGGGAACGCCAGGGCCAAGAAGCTGGAGTGGGGGGGGTGGAGATGAGTTGGGGGGAGGGTATGGGGGGACTTTTGGGATAGCATTGGAAATGTAAATGAAGAAAATACCTAATTTTAAAAAAACTTAAAAAAAAAAAGATAAGAAGTAAACAATTTAAAATATCCTCAGGAAGTCTCTGAAACTGACCAGATTCACTAGGTCCCTCACTTTCTGTCCCAGTTAGGGCTTTTATTGCTGTGATCAAACAACATGACCAACAGCAATTACGGGAGGAAAGGGTTTATTTCATCTTGCACTTTCACATAGTCCATCACCTAGAGAAGTCAGGGCAGGTACTAAAACAGAGGCCATGGAGGAACACTGCTGTCCCATGGATTACTCAGCCTGCTGTCTTATAGCCCTCAGGATTACCAGCCCAAGAACAGCATCTCCCACAGTGAGCTGAGCCCTCTCCCATCAATCACCTATCAAGAAAAGGAATTTCAGGCTTATCCACAGGTGAATCTGGTGAGGGCATTTTCTCAGTGGACGTTCCCTCTTCCCAAATAACTCTGCTTGAGACAAGCTGATGTAAAAATAACCAGCACACTTCCCAAGAGTACACAAGCAATGCTAAGACAAAACAGGCTGCAAAAAGACTCCCAGACCAGTTGCTTGGAAAAGGCTCAGACCAAGCAAACTGGAAGAAACAGAGACCATCCGAGAAGCCAGAAAGAAGCAGCGACCAGCCAAACTGCCTAGAAGAAACAGAAGATTGAGCCATCAGGAAAAGACATCCTCCAGCCTGTTAACGTGTGCCGGTTATGCATGTCTTCCAGGCTCCCAGCTTTCATAAGCTTTCACCCATCTGGGGTGGGCTTTAGTGATGCAGCTGTCTCTTAAGTCACGTCTGCTCCTGTAAGTAACCCCTCACCCATATTCCTGTAGGCAAGTAAGAAAACCCAATACAACTCATTAGCTCACCAGGTTGTTCTTTGGAGGTATCTGTACTGTAGTCTGTCACTGACTCCCTGTCTAGGGAGAACAGACAGTTGTTCATGTCTCCCCAGAAACACTGCCACACAACTCCCAGCTATACTGCTCCTGCCCACAACTCAACCCAACACATCACAGAGATGCTTTAAACATCAATGTTTGCTGCCTCACTTTCCATAAGAGCTAAATTATGGAAACTCAGTGTCCAACAACAAATGGATAAGGAAATAGAACATGGCTAGATATTTTTCAGCCATAAAGAATAAAACAGCCGAGTGGTGGTGGTGCACGCCTTTAATCCCAGCACTTGGGAGGCAGAGGCCAGCCTGGTCTACAAAGTGAGTTCCAGGACAGCCAGGGCTATACAGAGAAACACTGTCTTGAAAAAAAAAAAAAAAAAAAGAAAGAAAGAAAGAAAGAAAGAAAGAAAGAAAGAAAGAAAGAAAGAGAATGAAACAGGAAAACAAATACAACTGTTGGGAGCTATTAAGACAACACTATTGTCCTGATCTCTGAATTGGGCCTCTCCCCCCAAGAAGAAAAGGGGGTCAAAAGTGGGCCACCGACACACCGCTCGAGGACAACCACAGATTGTTCCAGCCCTAAGTCAGTGCCGGATGTCCTGATCTCAAGATGTACCCTGATACCACCAAGTTCCTGCTTCCCCGTGCAGTTGCCAAAAGAAAAATTTCTGCTGCCCCATCCCTCCTGCTGAGAAATACTTCCTCCTTTGCTTGTGCATTTCCTCTGCCCCATTCCTCCTGCTGAGAAGTACTTCCCCTTTTTGCTTGTGCATTTAAGCCTTGAGCCTTGCTAATACAGTGACACCTTGATGCTATTCAGAATGGTTCCATGTCGTTCCTCGCACTTGGTGTCCGTCTTCTCTCCCCCCCCCCATTTGGTTCTTAGGAGAAGGTCCCCTCGAGACCCTCGAATAACTGGACCTGCTGGATGGGTCATACAACTGAAGCTATTAAATGAATTAAGCCAATCTCAATTTATGAAATTAATGACAGGTATTATCTGTCATTTGTGATTGCTAGATTTTACATATACACATAAAATTACAGATATATGTATGCATATAGAGAAAGACAGTCTTACATATACAAAATTATATATGTGTGTCATATAAATACATAAAATTATATATATGTATATATACACATTTATATAAAGATACTACCTACATATATAAAATTATGTGTGTTTTACATAAATACATAAAATTTTATATATACACATATAGAAAAGACACTTATCTTACATATGTAAAATTATATGTATCTTACATAAAAACATAAAAATATAATTATTAAATATGCATGTATAGATATGTAATATACACACATCATGAATATAAAGAAAGACACTGCCTAGTTAGGGTTTCTATTGTTGTGATTAAACACTATAGCCAAAAGCAATTTGGGGAAGTGAGAGAGAAAATTTACTTCATCTCAAAACTTATAGTCAGTCCATCATCCCGGGAGTCAGGACAGGAACGGGAGGCAGGGACGCTGCACTTAGGAATGCTGCTTACCGAAGTTTTCTCATCCAGTTTTCTTATAGCACCCAGGACCACCTGCCCAGAGATAGCACCACTCGCAGTGAGCTGGGCTCTCCCATACCAATCACTGATTAAGAAAATGTACCACAAATGACTCTAGTTTGTGTCCAGTTGATATTAAACTAACCAACATGGGCACACATGTATATACATGCCTTGGGCACAAAGGGGAATGATGGTAAAGGAGAGATGGAGATAATAGTGGAAAATATTCAATATACAGTTTATAATGCACAAAAGTTTAATAAATGAATTAGAATATAGAAAATCTGTCAGAAACTTTTAAAGAGTGTGTGTGGTAGTTTGAATGTTTGGCCATAAGGAGAGTCACTAGTAGGAGGTGTAGCCTTATGGGAGGAGATGTGGCCTTATTAGAGGAATTGCCTCGTGGCTTTGGGACCTCCTGTGCTCAGGTTCTATTCAGGTCCCCCTCCTCCTGACAGCCTGTAGAGGACAGCCTCTCCTGGTTGCATTTGGATCAAGATGTAGAACTCTGCCTGCATGCTGCCATGCTTCCCACCATGATGATAATGGACTAAACCTCTGAATCTGTAAGCCAACCCCAATTAAATGTTGTCTTTTATAAGAGTTACCTTGGTTGTGGTGTCTCTTCAAGCAATAAAGCCCTGCCTAAGACAGTGTGTAAGATCTGAATAACCTCTGGAGAACCCAGCCTTGTTAACCGTTTTCTCTCATCACCCTCTTCTTCTGTTCCCTTCTCTAGTGATTCTCAACACCAAAATCTTGTATCAGTGAATTTGAGGCCAGTCCTCACATCTGATGCTGTAAACCTTGACAAAAGCCCATGGCTGCACCCCTGGCAGTGGGCAAAGAGACAGCTTGTTGGTGGTGGTGTTCTTGTATCAGCCAGTGGCAGAGCAGATGGCAGTCCTCTGTTCATCCTAGCCTGATGCCTGGCTTAGTGGCCAAAGATGTCTTATACCTAGGATTCATAAAAATCAAATCAAACAAAATCAAAATCAGGCAATGCTGCGTGTGAGGAGGAAGACACAGAGATCTGCAGACCACCATGCCACCCACAGCTCTGCGCTCCAGCCACAGCACAGGCCAGCCATAGGCACCCGCTTGCTGCCACTCCGTGCAGTGTGGATGGAGGATATCACCCAGGGGCCCACCTGCAGGAGGAACCACCAAATGTGTGAATCTGTGGAGCAGCCTGAGCATGGTGAAGAGAGATGGAACTGGAGACTCTAGGATGAAGAGAAGGAGCCTGTTGTGAGTGGCCAGCCCTGCCACCTGAGGCCGTGGTGAGGTCCCAGCCTGAGCTACTGCTGAGGGCCATGTTTGGATGTGGGCTTACGCAGCAGCGGGGTCAGTGTCGACGTTCATGCCTCACATTACCACCAGAGAAAATAGGGGTGCACCTTGAGCAACTTTCCAGAATGCCATGGATGTCCAGGGGCTGTGCATAACTGGTCCTACCCCTCACTAGCCACAGTGCTGCTTGGGTGGCCAAGAACCTGAGGCTAGATGTATCCGGGCAAAACCAAAATACTACTGTTCTGCTAAAGGAATGTAGCAATAAAATGACTTCTAATGACATTCTGCTATACCACAATTAAGGGTCTTGCTCGGCCCCTACAGAGAAGCTCTGTCCTGCAGATAATGGAAATAAATGCAGAAACCCACACCTGGACAATGGATTCCATCTTATGGAGTGGGCCTTAAATCCAATAAGATAGTGGTTGGTTACACCCATGACTTTTGTGCCACTCTTGTACCAGCATATCTGACAGATAGGACATCATTGAAGATTAAAGGGTTTGTAGCTAAGTTGATGTTCAAGTTTCTCTTCTGGTAGTGTGCAGAGTACTTCCCAATACCATAAACACTGTTCATTGGGGATGGAAGCTTTAGTTAGGCACCAACTTCTCCATGTTTAATGAGTTATGTAGGTGTTTTCTTAAGCAATAAAGCCTTACCATCAGTTCACAGAGAGCATCCAATAGTCTTAGCAATACTCTGGGTTGTTTAGGGGTTTTCATGGGACCCCTTTGGTTGACAATTCAATTAGATATAATCCATTCCTGGTACTGGAGATCTCACTTGGTGGAGAGATATATTGAGGTTTTGTCTCCCCCATTATTTAGTGATTCCATTTAGGTTTCATCCATACATATACTTCTACTGTAGTAACTTTATATACAGCCCCTCAAAGGCCCTTAGTTTTAGCGATTTATTCCTGGATTCCACTCCTTATCCCTCCCTTCCCTCTTCCATCACCTGTTCATCCATAACTAAATATTCTATTTCTGTTTGGACTTTTTTTTAATCTTACTAGCCTTTTGCTTGTATGTTATAGTTTCTGATTTTATGGGGATTTGTGTGTGTGTGTGTGTGTGTGTGTGTGTGTGTGTGTGTGTTCTCTTTTTTTATTGTTTTGTTTGATTGTTTGTTTGATGGGGTTCTGTTTTTCTCTAAAGAGGGGAAAGAGGACATGGAGTTGGGTGGATGGGAAGATGAAGATCTGGGAGGAGTAGGGGTAGGGAAAACCCTTATCAGAATATATTGTATGAAAAAATATTTCTAGTTAAAAACAATTCTGTGTTTTGGGGTTAAAGAAATTGCTCGGTGGTTAAAAGCATGTGCTGGTTCATTTTAAACATAAATTAGAAGCATCTCAGGGGAGGGAGCTTCATTTGGAAAATGCCTCATAAGACTGGTCTGTGGGCAAGCCTGTAGGGCATCATTTTCTTATTTAATGATTGATGTGGGAGTTACCAGCCAATTGTGGGTGGTGCCACCCCTGGGCTGGTGTTTCTGGGTACTGTAAGTAAGCAGTCTGAGCAAGTCATGGAGAGGAATCCTTCCCCATGACCTCTGCTTCAGCGCTGCCTCCAGGTTCCAGTCCTCTTGAGTTCTACCTTGCCCGAATAAACTGTTATTTAAGATATGTAAGCCAAATGGGCCTTGCGCCACACCCACCAGTTACTTTGGCCATGGTGTTTCATCACAGCAATAGGACCCCTGACTAAGACATAACACTTGTTGCCTTTGGAGAGGACCCAGGTTTGGTTTCCAGCAACTCCGTGGCCGTTCGCAACCATCTGTAACTCCAGTTGCAGAGAATCAGATCCCCTCTTCTAATACCATAAAATAAAGAGAAATGATTCTGTATCAAATGCAAAATATGCTGCTGCTTCCTTTTCTGGAGCCTGGAGAGAGGAGACCCTGATACTTCCTGCACTCATTAAACGGAGCTGCTCTGAACACTTGGATTATAAGGTTTTCTGAACCATATGAGTCTCTCTGGAATTCACTAAAGAGTGTCACATCATCTTATTGACCTGCAGTCCAATTTTCTCACTTTTATTCATTAATTCAAAAGTTCCATTTGCAATGGCACCTTCCTCTCTGCTCATTCACACTTAATACAGGGGAAGCTATCAGCATAGCTTTGTGTGAAATCTGCACAGCAAGTTCCACTTGTTAACGTCACTGCCTCTCACAGGACCCCTGTGATGCTGCAGATGGGGACGTGGAAACTGTCTGCCTTGTTTTCATCCTGTGTGCACTCTTAACTTAGTGCAATTGCATTTTGTGTTCTTTTAGTTTGTGTTGATAATGACTGGTGTCAGATCTCTGCTTATGCGTCATTCTGTCTGCTGGTCTCACCTTTAGCACTTGCTTATGGTTTAATATTTTTGTTTTACATAAACATATGTGTGAGATACTACAACATAAAGAACTTTTTGCCTCTTGGTGTATATGCATTTTGTTTTCCTACTGCTTTCGTCTAAGAAGAGTGGTAAACTTTCTACTTCAACTCCATCTTACCTAAAGTCTAGGCATACAGAAACTGCTGGAGAGAGCTACTTTGAAATGTAAGAGTCTTTTAAAAAGTCAAGGCCTGCCCCACCTCCTAAGCTTCCCCAGACAACCAACTGGGGATCAAGTATTCAAATGCCCATGACTTATGGGGCAAACCCCTACAAGCTAGGCTTTCTGTCCAGTGAGTCCCAGGATTCCCCCTGTCTCTACCTCCACATTTCTGGGATTACCAGTACACAGCACAGCCCTGGGCTTTTCCCATGGGTGCTAGACTTCACACACAGGTCTTCACACTTCCACAGAGAGCACTTCACTGACTGAACTATACCCCAGACCATACTTTCTAAAATAGTGTTTTGCTGTATTACTGTCAAGAGAATCTGATGCTCTCTCCTGACTTCCTCAAGCACCAGGCAGGCAAGTGGTGTGCAGACATAAATGCAGGCAGAACACTCATATCCATTTAAAAATATTTTTTTAAATAAATCCAAGAAGAAAATAGTCAGTCTGGTTAAAAATATGCTAATACATACAAACAACTTTTTTGGTTACTTAGAATGCCTATCTGGCACTCTTACTCCCTTGGAGCTACTATAGTATTGATTATTTTAACTTTGGGTATAATAAGTTTATTGTATGTCACATCTCAGATCCAGACTGCAGCCAAGAAATAGAACTCAGACCTAGGTCACAAAGGCTGGTCACAAATATGACACAAATCCCCTATTCTTAATAACTTCAGCAAAACTCTCCTCAAAACTGCTTCCCCATCACCTCAGCCACCATCTTTATCAGATCCAAGGAAGAGGCCCTGTGAGCCATAGGTATAAATTATTTAGCCTCCAAATGCACAAAATGTAATACTTGCTCAGCAAGAGTCACTGTGTCTGACATTCCCAGAATAAAACCCAACCTTTAATTAACATTTCTACAAGGCTGATTGATTGATCCAAACATCTTGATTGTGGAGTTGGAATGTTGTAGATCCACAGCCTAAGCTACCTTGGGCTGTCTTTAATTCCTTAGTAGCCATTTATCAAGCACCTTTTGTAACTAACATTCCTTTTAACTATAAGGTTGAATTTTTGAGATGAAACAACTTAGGAGACTTCTAGATCCACTGTTCTAAATGCTAAAATTATTAGATATCATATAAAACCTATGGCAGAGATTTCTCTGCTTTGCTGTGACCTGCTTCATGTTGTCCCCATGAATGTATTTAGTAAATATATTTAAGGTATTTTTCTGTGTATGTAATCAACTACCCTGGGCTCATAGGAGCTCACAGAGACAATCAGGTAGCCTATATGGGTCTGACCTAGGTCCTCTGCATATATGATATGGTTGTGTAGCTTGAACTTCTTGTGAGACTCCTAGCAGTGGAAGTGGGAGATATCTCTGAGTCTTTCACCTGTTTTACAGACCCTTTTCCTCCTACTGAGTTGCCTCATTCAGCCTTAATAGGAGGGGAGATGCCGAGTCTTATTGCAACTTGATATGTCATGTTTGGTTGATATCCTTGGGAGCCCTGCCCATTTCTGAAGAGAACCAGAGGAAAAGTGGATCTGGGGGAGAGAGGAGGTGGAAGGACTGGATGGAGAGAAGGGAGGGGAAACTGTAGTCGGAATATAACATGTGAAAGAAAAATAAATTTAAATTCTTCTTTAAAAAGGAGGGAATGAAGGAAGGAAGGAAGGAAGGAAGGAAGGAAGGAAGGAAGGAAGGAAGGAAGGAAGGAAGGAAGGAAGGAAGGAAGGGAGGGAGGGACAGGCCAGTCAGTTCAAGTTCAGCCTGAATAACTAAGGGAGCCCCTGTCTCAAAGTAAATGGTAAAAAAGGACTAAGAATAGATGTAGCTCAGTGGGAAGGCACTTGCTTAGCATGTTCAAGATCCTAGAGCCAATCTCCAGTTTCATAGATAGATAGATAGATAGATAGATAGATAGATAGATAGATAGGATAAATATGATAGAGTAAAAATTTTTTCTGTGCCTCTCAGAGAAACATGACTCTGTTCCCAGACAATAGTCACTCATATTTGACTCAAAATAAATAACCTCTTACTTTCTTTGAGGTAAGAGCTATGCACACTTGCTGTTTCTTACATGTTTGTTAGCAACATGGGCTAACAATTCTGAAGTCACTTTTCATGGATTCCAAAAATGAATTGCTAGGTAATTGAACAGTGGGTTTGGGGAGCCAGGCTTATCAGTCTCATATTTTTAATAAGACAGAGGAGAAGGTCAGGATGAGGCATGTGCAGCCACATGGACATTTTAAGCCCTAAGCAGATAGATGAGTATGTGTGTGTGCAGACATGGGGACAATGTTCTATAGAAGAAATTGTCAGACCTCACTGTTTTGGCTGGTTGTTGTTGTTTTGTTGTTTGGGGGTTTGGGGGGGTTGTTAGTTATTGTTGGTTTGGTTTGGTTTGGTTTGGTTTGGTTTGGTTTGGTTTGGTCAACTTGACATAAGCTGGAGTCATCAGGGAAAGCAGACTCTTAATTGAGAAAATGGCTCCCTCAAATTGGCTTGTAGGCAAGCATTTTCTTACTAATGATTGATGTAGGAGGTCTGAGCCCATGGTTGGTGGTACCACTTCTGGTCCTGGATGGTATTAGAAAGCAGGCTGAGAAAGGCATGGTGAGCAAGCCAGCAAGCAGCACTCCTCCATGGTCTCTGCTTCAGTTCCTGCCTGTAGGGTCCTGCCCTGGCTTTTCTCCATAATGGACTACAATCTTTGAGGTGAAATAAATCCTCCTCAAATTGCTTTTGGTCATTGTCTTTATCACAAGAGTAATGTGTAACTAAGACAATTACCCAGGCCAATGACCAAAGCAACTCATTAGCTCATAATAATGATAAGTATTCTTTATGTTACTTGATAGTGATAACACTTTTTTATGCAATCTTTCTCCAGAAAAACTTTTATCCCTAAACTGAAGGATCTTCTCTAAAATCCCTGTTATGGTTTTGAGGGTTATGTGTGGTGTCTGTGTGGTGGTGGTGGTGGGGGGGGTGGCAGTTTAGTCTTTCTATGTGACTCAGGCTAACCTCAGACTCATCACCTTCCGACCTAGGCATGTACCCCTTGTAACTGCAAGCCACCCGCTGCTTGGCTTACATGAACCGAGTACTCCTGAAAGGCAGGCTGGGGCTGAAAGAGACTAGACGGTGAGAAAAGAATGAGGCCAAGACAAATTTTTCTCCAATCAAGGCCCCAAAGTTTACTAAGAGTCTGTACTTATAAAGGAGGGAGGCCCATCTCCCCCCAATCCATTCTTGGTGCCTGGAGCCAGCCTGTAGGTGACATGCAGGATAGGATGTGTCTCCAGAATGTCTCAAGGGTCTCTCAGCAGGTAGCAGAGTCTCGGAGCAGCAGTAGTTGACATAACAATATAGCCATCTAAGTCAGAAGGCTACACCCCAGGTGATCTCATATTCAGTGGCAGCAAAGTCTGAATCAACCTGCTTCAAGGCTGAGGGAGGCTACAACTCCTCCCTAAATATATACTAAAAATTAGCTGGACAGGGGCATAAAAAATTTTTGTGCTCCATAGTCCTGCCTGGGAGTTATGGTGGCTGGCCAGCTACGCCTGGCTTGGGAAATCTCAGATTTTCCCAAACTATTCTTATCCGTCAAGGAGAATATATGCAGCTTGTTTGTGTTTTATTTTACACAAACATGGCTCTGTGGTGTATAATTAAAAAACCACGGCCTCTTGGCATATACCTCTGTCTTAAATTGATATAGTTCCAAAATCTGGTTACCTGTCATTGACTGACCGGCCCTCATAGCACACCTTATTCCCAAATCAGACCAAAGCCACAATATATACTGAATATGCTTCTTCATATCGATGAATTTCTGCCACCTGCGCTTGCTAGAGGCAGAGCTGCACACTTGCTGAAAACAGGCTGTAAGGTGTTGACCGACCTGCTTGAAAAAACAAAGTCAAGACAGTTGAAAAACAACAGGATAAAAGCTTCTTTGGGGAAGTCCAGGTACTGTATTCAGTTGCAAATTAGCAATGATCAAGCTCAAACTCTGACCTCCCAGTGTAGGAGAGGTGACTTTGAGAATCGACAGAAAGACTGTAAATTCTCTGGAAATGTAGGCTGTGCTTCAAATTAACTCTTCCAGCTAAAAAAAGATTTTTAGCCATCATCAAGGTTGGAATCATACTTACTAGAAGATTCAAGGTCTGTGTCCACTTGCCGAACCAATCTTTCAGGCAGCCATCGCGCTCCATCTTTTGTGTGTGTGTGTGTGTGTGTGTGTGTGTGTGTGTGTGTGTGTGTGAAAAAACACAGACCGAACCTCTTCCCCAGATTGAAAGAGTATCTGGACCATTCCACGTATTAGATAATGGGTCCCACCATTTAACCATGGCATAAGAACTGGAAGTAACTGGACGCCAGTGGCAATCTGCTGCAGACTGACCTTTAACATCAGTTTGCAAAAAATTTAAAAGGAACAAGACAAAAGCAAGATGTGCTTTTGGTGACCTTGGGGGGTATAACTGCCCCTGTTTTGTTTTTAAAAGCCAATTTTTCAGAGTACGATGAGCATGTTCAACAATTCCTGTCCCATGGGGGTTATAAGGAATTCCAGTTTTATGTTTAATACCAAATTCCTTACAAAATGAAGTAAAATTGTTGCCAGTATAGGATGGCCCAGTATCTGTCTTAATGAGTTTAGGCAATCCCATAGCATTAAAAGCTTATAAACAATGATCAATTACATTTCTAGAGTCAGTAAAAATCAAAAGAGCATTATACAAAGGCTGTAAAGAAGTCATATTAGAAAATATTACCTCATGTACATTTAAAAAATTTATCAACCTATCTTGAGGATAATGATTATCTATAGGTCCTATAAATCCTATTTGAGCAAGCAACCAATCCATACTGCTCTGCTTCAGCCAAGTATCTTGATCTACACTATAAGGCTTAACAATGATATCTGGCTCTTTGTCAAAATAAGTTAGTGCCTGCTTCCTTCCAAGTATGATCATCTGAGTACTGCTTCATAATATCCAGGATATTACATTTAGGAGATATCCTCAAATGTATCCACACTAGAGGAGCCCTTTGCCACAACAATCCTGTAGGCATATGAATGGTATTAAAAATTAACAGATGTAAAGGCAAAGAGTAATCTATATAAGTAACAAATTGTTCTTCAATAGCTCTTTCCACTTGTTGTAAGGCCAGCAATCCTTCTGAGGTTAGAGATCTAGGGGAGGTAGGATCAGAACTCCCTTTAAGAATATCAAATAAAGGTTTCAATTCCCCTGTAGTAAGCTTTAAATAGGGGCAAAGCCAATTAATATCACCTAACAATTTTTGAAAATCATTTAAAGTTTTTAAGTTGTCCCTGTGAATAATTATCTTCTAGAGGAAAACAGCTTGATTTGTAAGTCTAAAACCCAAATAATTATAAGGATCCTGAGTTTGTATCTTCTCAGGAGCTGTTTGTAGTCCTTTATTAGCTAAGGCCTTTTATAAATCTCTATAACACAAAAGCAAACCCTGGGGGTCTTTTCCCACCATCAAGACATCATCTGTGTAATGAATGATATAAATCATAGGCCATTGTTGTCTCAGGCTGAATGGCTTGTGCCACAAACTTTTGACATACGGTAGGACTATTAGCCATGCCCTGTGGGAGAACTGCCCATTGATATCTCTTCATAGGTTCTTTAAAATTTATAGAAGGAATACTAAAAGCAAATCTTTCACAATCCTCAGGACATAAAGGAATAGTAAAGAAACAATCCTTCAGATCTACCACAGTTTTATAATATCCTTTAGGAATGGCTACCAGAGACGGAAGCCCAGATTGTAAAGCTCCCATAGGTACCATGGTTTCATTAACCTTTCTTAGATCTTGTAACAATCTCCATTTACCAGATTTTTTCTTGATAACAAAAATTGGAGTATCCCAAGGAGACCGAGATTCTACTAAATGTCCTCCCTCTAATTGCTCCTGCATTAGCAAAGAGGCTGCTTCTATTTTCTCTTTAGGTAAAGACCACTGATCAACCCACACT
This sequence comes from Mus musculus, assembly GCF_000001635.26. NCBI lineage: Eukaryota > Metazoa > Chordata > Mammalia > Rodentia > Muridae > Mus > Mus musculus. The sequence goes on along the minus strand of NC_000077.6, from coordinate 6,805,887 downwards.
GGAATATCATTAAGCCATTGAATTTTATCAGCATGGGATGCAGGCAAGATAGTGGCCATTACTGAAAACACCCCAAACCTCTTGTGTTAGAGTGAGGTTTAGGACCTTCAAAAGTCTTAATACCTTGTCCTTTCTTTCCTAGCCCCTGACCAGGCAAAAATCCTTTTGTCTGAGCATCTGCTTGGTCACTGCCTCATTAGGACTGCACATTATAATGCCCATCTGTGACAAGAGATCTCTTTCCCATAGGGTAACAGGCAAATTTGACATAACATAAGGCTGAATTTGTCTTGAATTGCCTTCCTCATCTCTCCAGGTTAGCAGCTTGGAGCTTTGTTTTGGGTTATTGGCATAACCAATTCCTTGAAGGTGAGTAAGCGTATCAGACTAAGGCCAAGTTGAAGGCCAATCTTGTCCTTTAATAATTGTTACATCAGCTCCAGTATCTATTAATCCTTCAAAGCTTTTTCCATCAAATGTCAATTTAAGGTTAGGTCTCTGGTTAGTAATAGATTGAACCCAATACACACCAAGAGAACCAAAGCCACCTTGTCCTCACTCATTCTTAACAAATCTGGACGGTAGAGGATGCAAAGGAACTAAGACAAGTTGAGCAATTCTTTGATTAGCAGGTACAGTTATAACACCATGAGGGGAAGCAGCCATGATTTTAATTTCTCCCTCATAATCATTATCTATAACACCTGGATAAATCTGCAGACCTTTTACAATAGAACTGCTTCATCCTAAAAGAAAACCACAAGTATCTGCAGGTAGAGGTCCAAAAACTCCGGTAGGCAGAGTTTGAACTCCCATTTCTGGGGTTAATATTGTGTGGGTGGTGGAACAGAGGTTCAATCCTGCACTTTCTGGGGTTGTCCTGACTAGTTAAAAAACGGATTTCTTTGGCTGGGCAGCAGCTTCATGGCCCCATAAGCTGCATGCTGTGGGTGTGCAGCCCAATAGTGGCGTGACACGCTGCCTTAGCATTCTCATAAGCCAATTAATTGCATAATGAAAGGACTTCCCATGTCAGAGTCTCCAAGAATTCTACTAGCTACTATTAATAGCCTATCCACAAAGTTCTGTAAAGCTCATCAGGACCCTGCCGAATGCTGGCTAAACTTCCACCAAGATCCCCTTTGGCTGATAACTGTTTCCAAGCAGGGTGGGCAGCCATAGCAACCTGCACGTACACTCCAACAGGAAAACCAATCTGACTAGCATTGCCTTCATATCGACCTTCTCCTAAAAGCATGTTACTACCCAAGTCTGAATTACCTGTCTGAGCATTTAAAGTGGCAGTTTTCTTCCTGGCTTCTCACGCCATTCAGAATCCCAAAGTAAGAAATCTCCTCCTGATAGAGTGGCCGTACATAGAGTCTTTGAATCTTGGGGGGTTAAGTGTGTCTCCATTACAGTATCCAATAATGCTTGTGTAAAAGGAGCTGTAGGGTCATATTGTGCAACAGCTGTTTTTAACTCCTTTATCACCTTGAAATCCAAAGTCTGGTATTGTCTGACTCTATTATTTTGCTGGTCAGTTATCTCAACTACAGGAAAGGCTAACACGTCAGATGTATCTTGCCCTTCCCCACAAGCCTGACGCACAGCTCTTTCTAGGGAAGATTGGTACATCTCAGAGGAGTTGTTCTTCCCTGTATCTGACACCTGTTTTAGCTTCTGAAGCTCATTAGTCAATTTCTGCAACTTAAATTCAAACTCTAATTTACTTAGTTGCATGTCCATTTGAGTAGCATCTCCTATAGTGGAGGCCATAGGTGAAGCGGGAGGTTTGCAATCTAAATATTTGGCAGCTCCACTTTCTGAATGATCTTCCTTGTCTAAAGTTAGCTCATCATCAGAATCTCTGAATCTTTCTAATTTAGGGTTGAGAGGGCCCCTTTCTGAGAAAGTCCTCTCTGACAGGCTTTCTTCCTGAGATTCTTCAAGCTCTGCCTTGGGTACTATCTGACACCTGCGAGATCTCCTTTTCAATAGCATCTTTTACGAGCACCCAGAGGCAAAGGGTGGAATTATCTGCCTGGGTGTTTTTCAAAGCTTCTCCAACTCTCTCCCAGGTTCTCTTATCTAAAGTTTTTTTCTTCTCTGAACCATGGGCAGCAAGAATCTATCTTATCTGAAAACTTTTCTAACAATTGTTCTTCAAACCCTACTCCTCTTGCCTGAAGCAGCTCTTGAAGGCTGCGGACAATTGCCTGTTTGGAATTTTCTAGTCCCATATTTCACTGACAAACCCTAAGTGGAATCAGCACCGGGTCAGCACTGTTCCAACTTAGCCCGTATCCTATCGCACCTCCAGCAACACTTATACAAAATGAAGTTTAAAGCCAGCGCTAGCATAAATACCTGTTGCTCACTGTGCCCGATACAATCTTCTTGTTCTTCCCTTCATGTGGAGCTCCACATAAGACAGCGGTCCCTCAGTTTACCCCACCATTTTCAGGTCCGTGTTCGTGGCGCCAATCTGTAACTGTAAGCTACCCGCGGCTTACGCGAACGGAGTATTCCTGAAAGGCAGGCTAGGGCTGAAAGAGACTAGACGGTGAGAAAAGAATGAAGCCAAGACAAATTTTTCTCTGATCAAGGCCCCAAAGTTTACTAAGAGTCTGTACTTATAAAGGAGGGAGGCCCATCTCCCCCCAATCCATTCTTGGTGCCTGGAGCCAGCCTGTAGGTGACATGCAGGATAGGATGTATCTCCAGAATGTCTCAAGGGTCTCTCAGCAGGTAGCAGAGTCTCAGCAGTAGGAGCATCAGTAGTTGACATAACAATAGAGCCATCAAAATTGGAAGGCTACACCCCAGGTGATCTCATATTCAGTGGCAGCAAAGTCTGAATTAGCCTGCTTCAAGGTTGAGGGAGGCTACACCACCTTACCTAACTTCTGCTGTTGATTTTTCTTTCTGTCCTAATTGTTGATTCTAGGTCCTCACACTCACTATGTAAACCTACCTTCATCTGGATCCCCTTTTTCCTCCTTTCTAGCTTAAGGCAGGGTTTCATGAACTTGTCCAGGACAAGTTCAAGCCTTGGACATAAAAAAAAACCTTTTTCCCAGTCTTCTGAAAAGCTGAGATTACAGGTGTGTGTCATGAGGTCAAGCTTTTATGTTATACCTTTAAATCCCACCAAGATGCATGGAGGACCAAAGCCTATGTGATACACAGAGGTCCAAGGTCCAAGGTCCATCTGATAGCATGGAGGACCAAGGTGCATGAGATGCATGGAGGACCAAAGCCTATGTGATGCATGGAGAACCAAGGTCCATGAGATGAATGAGAAGGAGACTGGATCATGAGTGTTTTGGCCTTATGAATGGACCCACACACTATAGATTTATGAATTAGCTTACTTTCTTTGGTTCGTGGCCATCATGAGGTGAGCAGTTCTTTCCACCATGTGCTTCCTGACTTGATGCCTAACCCCACCACAGGTCAGAAACAATAGAGCCAAGTGCTCATGCACTAGACCCAGGAGCCAAATTCACTCTTTCCTCGCTGTTGGTTTCCCAAGCATGTTGTAATGGAGACGGAATGCTACGACCTCCATTGCTGAAGTTACAGAAAACTCCCAAGAGCATCCCAGGAACCCTCACAGTCAGGAAGAGGCTGAGACTGGATGCATGACAGACACCACATGGGTGAATCCTGGGATAGGGAAAGGGAGTGAAAGAAAAAGCCAGGGAATCCAATAGAAACGAATCTATGCGGGTTCACTAGCTAGCACAAATATCCCACAGGACTGAAAGTTACCAAAAGAGAAAGATGGATGTAGGACGAGTGGGCCCCTCTGTTCTGTCTTCCCAACAAAATTCAAACCTGTTGTATTGTTCATTTTATTCTTAAAATCATCTCATGATATCCTTGAGTATAGAGGGAACTTTATGCAAACATTCTAACATGCCCACTGCTTCAACCACACCTTAATTTGAATTTATTTGAGGCCAAATTTAACTCCCACACGCTTGTGTCCTGTCTTTCCTCACACTTTTTCTATTCTTGAATAATCTGGCCTATAGCACACTTGTGTATACCTCATCGTGTATACCACATTTGTGTATTCCTCAATAAAGAAGACAGAATTATGGTCTGGGACTAAGGACACCTTCTCTGACTGGTGCCCAGAGCTGCTTTAGTACCATCGACATGTCAGAACCTGGTTTGTGCATATGATGTGTTAAAACCCACTTAGCGCCTCACATCATCTCTATAATCAGCCATTATCACCCTTTTATGGCTGAGAACGTTGAGGCAGCATCTCTAATGAGGGGAAATAGCAGAAAGACAAAAGCCTTATATGAATTGAGGCCATGCATGTGCAGCCCAGTACAGCACCCTAGGGGTTTATGTGCTGAAGAAATGCCAACTCTGATTTCATGTTTATTTTGGAAACCCTGTTTTCATTCAAAGTACAATTGAGTTCCTCTGGTGTCTTCATGGATTTGGGCCCACACATGCTTTCCCACATATTTACTAGGATGAATTTTTAAGATTTGTTTGTTTTATATATGTGAGTACACTGTAGCTGTTTCAGACACACCAGAAGAGGGCATCAGATCCCATTACAGATGGTTGTGAGCCACCATGTGGTTGCTGGGAATTAAACTCAGGACCTCTAGAAGATCAATCAATACTCTTAACCACTGAGTCATCCAGCCTCTGGGATGAAATTTTTATCAAGACTTCTTTGTTACTTCAGATGCAATTGTAGGAGGTAACAAAGAGTTCCCAGGAAACTTTCATCCAGTTTTCCCCCATGGCATTATGGCATTAATATGAAAAACTACAGTACAATCTTTTCTTAATCAGTGTTCTGTTGCTGTGAATAGACACCATGACTAAGGCAGCTCTTATAAAGGAAACATTTCATTGGGGCTGGCCCACAGTTCAGAGGTTTGGTCTATTATCATCATGGCAGGAAGCACAGTGGCATGCAGGCAGACATGGTGCTGGAGAGTAGCTAAGAGTTCTACATCCTTATCCACAGGCAGCAGGAAGAGAAAGCCACTGGGCCTGGCTCGAGCATTTGAAACCCTGAAGCCCCACCCCCAGTGACACACTTCCTCCAACAAGACCATACTTCCTAATCCTTTCAAATAATGCACACTCTCTATGAGCCTAGAGGGCCATTTTCATTCAGACCACTACAAGCCTCATACACAAGATATTGATATTCAGAATGCGAGCAATACCTCAATATTGGGCTCACTGTGTGTATGCACTTAGCTTACTCATCATCTTTGTCTTGTCTACAGGGTCATTCATGGACTGATCCTCCCTGCCCCTGCCCCCAACACCCGTCAAGACGACAGTGCACCAAGGATCCCTTGTGTCCACCCATACCTCCTTCCTCCCCAGCACCACTGTCCCTGGCAACATCTACTCTGTGCTTCTAAACAGTTGTCATTTCAAGAACAGGATATGAATGGGCTCATCTAATATCTCACTTTCAGAGAGTGAGATACTCAGTTGTACTGGGTGATAGCAAGCTCCAAATATTGTGTGTAGTCATAGTTTGTTCCATTGTGAGACTTTGTGTTTAAAAAAAAGTTCACTTTCTCAGCCACCTCTTGTGACATCTTTCAAAGCAGACATTTCTTACGCGCGTTCGCGACCGGCCAGGAAAGATGCAACAAACCAGAATCTGCTGCGGCAAAGCTTTATTGCTTACTCAGGAGCAAGAGAGGAAGAGCTCGGCAGAGAGAGGCAGAGAGGAAGAGAGAGAGAGACGCAGAGAGAGAGGCAGAGAGAGGGGCAGAGAGGGAGAGAGGCAGAGAGCAGAGGAAGAGAGCAGAGGAAAAGACGAAGAAACGAAGAAACGAAGAAACGAAGAAACGAAGAGACGAAGAGAGAAGAGAGGGAGTGCCAGAACCCCGTCCCTTTTAAGGAGAATTATCCTCCGCCTAGGACATGTCACTCCCTGATTGGCTGCAGCCCATCGGCCCAGTTGTCATCACGAGAAAGGCAGAGCACATGGCGGGAAAACTGCCCCTGCACATGTGCAGATTATTTACTACTTAGAACACAGCTGTCAGCGCCATCTTATAATGGCAAATGTGAGGGCGGCTCCCCACATCTCCCCCTTTCCTTTTAATAAGAGCAATAGGCCACCCATATTAATGAGAGTGGAGATAGAGGTCAAATCCCCAGTGTGCAGGTAAAGGAGCCGTACACATAACCTCCTCCCAGGCTCATCACCCAGAGGGGTCCTGGTCTGGTCCCGTGTCGTTTTTCCTGGGGAGAAGGATACTTGGACACTCAACCTTCTTGAAAGATGACATGTCTCCCTAGAATAGGCTCATATGTGCCGCAGAGCCCTTCTACTGCAGTGCTTAGCCGTAAAACTCTCTCGGGCTGCTGAAGCACACTCACTCTATCCCGTGCAATGAGACTAGCCTTGTGGGGTGCAAGAGCTGAGTGGCCAGCGACCTATTGCTTAAACATAGATAACTATATATCAGGGGAAGCACCATGTTCTAATGCTGCAAGCGCCTGGGCAATAACCACCTTGTCTCTCCTAGTTTGGGCCTTAAGCTTACAGACCAACCAGAGAAGCAACACTAATCCACAGCAAAGTGTATCTCCAAATAATCCCACCCCCACCCATTCTTTAAAGAAGGAAAATGCTGAGGAGATCCAATTGGGTAATCCTTTGGTCAGGGACAGGTCCAAGCGCGTGGAGTTGACCTGAATGATGGCAAGTCTCAATTCCCGAAGGGTCTGTTCAAATTCAGCCGTCCAATTCTGTAACATATACTGAGAAAGACTTTTTGACAAATTAGCTGCCCTAGTAAATTTTTCATACTGAATGGAAGTAATGCACAATCCCGGAAACTTTTGTTCACATCCCAGCTGAGCTATTTGCCATAATACATCTAGTTGTTCCTGGACAAGATCTATGCGTTGATTCATTTCTGCCCATGGAGCATTTTTGGGATTGGAGGATGGCGGCCGCTAAGCCTGCATTGGTGAGAGGTCCCCCAAGCTCCCAACAAACCCTGAGCCAGTCTTGTAAACCTTTGTTCTTACTTGGGGCTATGGCCGCTCATCACTCCTGTGTGGCTTGCTCATAAATGAGCTGTTCTACCAGAGGTGCGGCTTGCTCTGAATCTCCAAAAATAGGCTCTGCTGCCTCTGTCATTCTGGCCACAAAATCTGAGATGGACTCCTGAGGTCCCTGGACAATCTTTGTTAGTTGTCCAGTGGCTTCACCTGCTCGGGAGAGCGCCTTCCAGGCCCTAATAGCCTTTTCATCTAATTCAGAACTACTAAGAACTGGCTCCTTGAGCTCATCTAGTGATGAGTATAGGCTCCTTCTCCTAGAGACCTCCGCTGATTGATCTTTTTTCTTTTCTTTTTCCTTCTCCTTCCTTCCAATCTCTCCCCAGGTATTTTTCCCTGACCCAAACTTTTCCTCGGGTTCAAGACGCTTGGAAAGGTCTGTATACTTATTTTGTGCACCATATTTCCTCTTTGCTCCTACTCTCTCTCCCCGCTTTACTTCTGATAGATTGCCCTGAATTTCATCCAGAATTTTCAGCCCTGCCTTAACCGCTTGATAACATGTGAAAAGGAACAAAAAGGCTCCTAACACTGGAGAAAGGTCAAGGCCAAACATACCTTGTAAAGCTATTTCCCACTTTACTTCTGATAGACTGTCTTGAATTTCGTTAGAAAGTTCAAGACCCCGGATCCCGCAGAGTGTGGCTTTTGCACTCACCTCCAGCTTCAGGAGGCGGCACTCTGACAAGCAGCCAACCCTCTCCTTGCAGGCCATTTATTTGCACATTAAAAACCAGTGGCGTTGGTTCCGGGACTCCGCGGAACTTAGGAAATTAGTCTGAACAGATAAGAGGGTGCGCCAGAGAACCGGACAGCTTCTGGGACAGGCGGAAGCACAGAGCCGCTGAGGCAGCACCCTTTGTGGGCCGCAGACAGCCGGCCACCGTCCGGACCAGAGGACAGGTGTCCGCCTGGCTCGGGAGGCAGCCTCAGCCTCAGGAGCAGAAGTCGCCATCTTGGTTCCGGGACTCCGCGGAACTTAGGAATTTAGTCTGCACAGGTGAGAATCTCCACCACAGAAGCTGACAGCTTCTGGGAACTGCCAAAGCAACACAGCTTCTGAGAAAGGTCCTGTTTTGGGCCTTCTTCTTCGGCCAGGAGGAGGTCCAAACACAAGATATCTGGGCACCTTCCCTGTAAGAGAGTTTGCCAGCAGAGAGTGCTCTGAGCACTGAAACTCAGAGGAGAGAATCTGTCTCCCAGGTCTGCTCCTAGACGGTAACAGAATCACCAGAAGAACAATCTCTAAACAGAGTCAACTGTAACTACTAACTCCAGAGATTACCAGATGGCGAAAGGTAAACGTAGGAATCTTACTAACAGGAACCAAGACCACTCACCATCATCAGAACCCAGCACTCCCACTTCGCCCAGTCCAGGGCACCCCAACACACCCGAAAACCTAGACCTAGATTTAAAAGCATATCTCATGATGATGGTAGAGGACATCAAGAAGGACTTTAATAACTCACTTAAAGAAATACAGGAGAACACTGCTAAAGAGTTACAAGTCCTTAAAGAAAAACAGGAAAACACAATCAAACAGGTAGAAGTCCTTACAGAAAAAGAGGAAAAAACATACAAACAGGTGATGGAAATGAACAAAACCATACTAGACCTAAAAAGGGAAGTAGACACAATAAAGAAAACTCAAAGTGAGGCAACACTGGAGATAGAAACCCTAGGAAAGAAATCTGGAACCATAGATTTGAGCATCAGCAACAGAATACAAGAGATGGAAGAGAGAATCTCAGGTGCAGAAGATTCCATAGAGAACATCGGCACAACAATCAAAGAAAGTGGAAAATGCAAAAGATCCTAACTCAAAATATCCAGGAAATCCAGGACACAATAAGAAGACCAAACCTACGGATAATAGGAGTGGATGAGAATGAAGATTTTCAACTCAAAGGACCAGCAAACATCTTCAACAAAATTATTGAAGAAAACTTCCCAAATCTAAAGAAAGAGATGCCCATGAACATACAAGAAGCCTACAGAACTCCAAATAGACTGGACCAGAAAAGAAATTCCTCCCAACACATAATAATCAGAACAACAAATGCACTAAATAAAGATAGAATACTAAAAGCAGTAAGGGAAAAAGGTCAAGTAACATATAAAGGCAAGCCTATCAGAATTACACCAGATTTTTCACCAGAGACTATGAAAGCCAGAAGAGCCTGGACAGATGTTATACAGACACTAAGAGAACACAAATTCCAGCCCAGGCTACTATAACCAGCCAAACTCTCAATTACCATAGATGGAGAAACCAAAGTATTCCACAACAAAACCAAATTCACACATTATCTCTCCACGAATCTAGCCCTTCAAAGGATAATAACAGAAAAAAACCAATACAAGAACAGGAACAAGGCCCTAGAAGAAACAAGAAGGTAATCCCTCAACAAACCTAAAAGAAGACAGCCACAAGAACAGAATGCCAACTTTAACAACAAAAATAACAGGAAGCAACAATTACTTTTCCTTAATATCTCTTAACATCAATGGTCTCAACTCCCCAATAAAAAGACATAGACTAACAAACTGGCTACACAAACAAGACCCAACATTTTGCGGCTTACAGGAAACACATCTCAGAGAAAAAGATAGACACTACCTCAGAATGAAAGGCTGGAAAACAATTTTCCAAGCAAATGGTATGAAGAAACAAGCTGGAGTAGCCATCCTAATATCTGATAAGATTGACTTCCAACCCAAAGTCATCAAAAAAGACAAGGAGGGGCACTTCATTCTCATCAAAGGTAAAATCCTCCAAGAGGAACTCTCAATTCTGAATATCTATGCTCCAAATACAAGGGCAGCCACATTCATTAAAGAAACTTTAGTAAAGCTCAAAGCACACATTGCACCTCACACAATAATAGTGGGAGACTTCAACACACCACTTTCACCAATGGATAGATCATGGAAACAGAAACTAAACAGGGACACAGTGAAACTAACAGAAGTTATGAAACAAATGGATCTGACAGATATCTACAGAACATTTTATCCTAAAACAAAAGGATATACCTTCTTCTCAGCACCTCATGGTACCTTCTCCAAAACTGACCACATAATAGGTCACAAAACAGGCCTCAACAGATTCAAAAATATTGAAATTGTCCCATGTATCCTATCAGATCACCATGCACTAAGGCTGATCTTCAATAACAAAATAAATAACAGAAAGCCAACATTCACATGGAAACTGAACAACACTCTTCTCAATGATACCTTGGTCAAGGAAGGAATAAAGAAAGAAATTAAAGACTTTTTAGAGTTTAATGAAAATGAAGCCACAACGTACCCAAACCTTTGGGACACAATGAAAGCATTTCTAAGAGGGAAACTCATAGCTCTGAGTGCCTCCAAGAAGAAACGGGAGAGAGCACATACTAGCAGCTTGACAACACATCTAAAAGCTCTAGAAAAAAAAGGAAGCAAATTCACCCAAGAGGAGTACACAGCAGGAAATAATCAAACTCAGGGGTGAAATCAACCAAGTGGAAACAAGAAGAACTATTCAAAGAATTAACCAAACGAGGAGTTGGTTCTTTGAGAAAATCAACAAGATAGATAAACCCTTAGCTAGACTCACTAGAGGGCACAGGGACAAAATCCTAATTAACAAAATCAGAACTGAAAAGGGAGACATAACAACAGATCCTGAAGAAATACAAAACACCATCAGATCCTTCTACAAAAGGCTATACTCAACAAAACTGGAAAACCTGGACGAAATAGACAAATTTCTGGACAGATACCAGGTACCAAAGTTGAATCAGGATCAAGTTGACCTTCTAAACAGTCCCATATCCCCTAAAGAAATAGAAGCAGTTATTAATAGTCTCCCAGCCAAAAAAAGCCCAGGACCAGACGGGTTTAGTGCAGAGTTCTATCAGACCTTCAAAGAAGATCTAATTCCAGTTCTGCACAAACTTTTTCACAAGATAGAAGTAGAAGGTACTCTACCCAACTCATTTTATGAAGCCGCTATTACTCTGATACCTAAACCACAGAAAGATCCAACAAAGATAGAGAACTTCAGACCAATTTCTCTTATGAATATCGATGCAAAAATCCTTAATAAAATTCTCGCTAACCAAATCCAAGAACACATTAAAGCAATCATCCATCCTGACCAAGTAGGTTTTATTCCAGGGATGCAGGGATGGTTTAATATACGAAAATCCATCAATGTAATCCATTATATAAACAAACTCAAAGACAAAAACCACATGATCATCTCGTTAGATGCAGAAAAAGCATTTGACAAGATCCAACACCCATTCATGATAAAAGTTCTGGAAAGATCAGGAATTCAAGGCCCATACCTAACCATGATAAAAGCAATCTACAGCAAACCAGTAGCCAACATCAAAGTAAATGGAGAGAAGCTGGAAGCAATCCCACTAAAATCAGGGACTAGACAAGGCTGCCCACTTTCTCCCTACCTTTTCAACATAGTACTTGAAGTATTAGCCAGAGCAATTCGACAACAAAAGGAGATCAAGGGGATACAAATTGGAAAAGAGGAAGTCAAAATATCACTTTTGCAGATGATATGATAGTATATATAAGTGACCCTAAAAATTCCACCAGAGAACTCCTAAACCTGATAAACAGCTTCGGTGAAGTAGCTGGATATAAAATTAACTCAAACAAGTCAATGGCCTTTCTCTACACAAAGAATAAACAGGCTGAGAAAGAAATTAGGGAAACAACACCCTTCTCAATAGTCACAATTAATATAAAATATCTCGGCGTGACTCTAACTAAGGAAGTGAAAGATCTGTATGATAAAAACTTGAAGTCTCTGAAGAAAGAAATTAAAGAAGATCTCAGAAGATGGAAAGATCTCCCATGCTCATGGATTGGCAGGATCAACATTGTAAAAATGGCTATCTTGCCAAAAGCAATCTACAGATTCAATGCAATCCCCATCAAAATTCCAACTCAATTCTTCAACGAATTAGAAGGAGCAATTTGCAAATTCATCTGGAATAACAAAAAAACCTAGGATAGCACAAACTCTTCTCAAGGATAAAAGAACCTCTGGTGGAATCACCATGCCTGACCTAAAGCTTTACTACAGAGCAATTGTGATAAAAACTGCATGGTACTGGTATAGAGACAGACAAGTAGACCAATGGAATAGAATTGAAGACCCAGAAATGAACCCACACACCTATGGTCACTTGATCTTCGACAAGGGAGCTAAAACCATCCAGTGGAAGAAAGACAGCATTTTCAACAATTGGTGCTGGCACAACTGGTTGTTATCATGTAGAAGAATGCGAATCGATCCATACTTATCTCCTTGTACTAAGGTCAAATCTAAGTGGATCAAGGAACTTCACATAAAACCAGAGACACTGAAACCTATAGAGGAGAAAGTGGGGAAAAGCCTTGAAGATATGGGCACAGGGGAAAAATTCCTGAACAGAACAGCAATGGCTTGTGCTGTAAGATCGAGAATTGACAAATGGTACCTAATGAAATTCCAAAGTTTCTGCAAGGCAAAAGACACCGTCAATAAGACAAAAAGACCACCAACAGATTGGGAAAGGATCTTTACCTATCCTAAATCAGAGTGGGGACTAATATCCAACATATATAAAGAACTCAAGAAGGTGGACTTCAGAAAATCAAATAACCCCATTAAAAAATGGGGCTCAGAACTGAACAAAGAATTCTCACCTGAGGAATACCGAATGGCAGAGAAACACCTGAAAAAATGTTCAACATCCTTAATCATCAGGGAAATGCAAATCAAAACAACCCTGAGATTCCACCTCACACCAGTCAGAATGGCTAAGATCAAAAATTCAGGTGACAGCAGATGCTGGCGTGGATGTGGAGAAAGAGGAACACTCCTCCATTGTTGGTGGGATTGCAAGCTTGTACAACTACTCTGGAAATCAGTCTGGCGGTTCCTCAGAAAATTGGACATTGTACTACCGGAAGATCCAGCAATACCTCTCCTGGGCATATATCCAGAAGATGTCCCAACAGGTAAGAAGGACACATGCTCCACTATGTTCATAGCAGCCTTATTTATAATAGTCAGAAGCTGGAAAGAACCCAGATGCCCCTCAACAGAGGAATGGATACAGAAAATGTGGTACATTTACACATTGGAGTACTACTCAGCTATTAAAAAGAATGAATTTATGAAATTCCTAGCCAAATGGATGGACCTGGAGGGCATCATCCTGAGTGAGGTAACCCAATCACAAAGGAACTCTCACAATATGTACTCACTGATAAGTGGATATTAGCCCAGAAACTTAGGATACCCAAGATATAAGATATAATTTGCTACAAACATTAAACTCAAGAGAACGAAGACCAAAGTGTGGACACTTTGCCCCTTCTTAGAATAGGAAACAAAACACCCATGGAAGGAGTTACAGAGACAACATTTGGAAGTGTGACAAAAGGATGTACCATCTAGTGATTACCATATCCAGAGATCCATCCCATGATCAGCTTCCAAACGCTGACACCATTGCCTACACTAGCAAGGTTTTGCTGAGAGGACCCAGATATAGCTGTCTCTTGTGAGACTATGCCAGGGCCTAGCAAACACAGAAGTGGATTCTCACACTCAGCTATTGAATGGACCACAGGGCCCCCAATGGAGGAACTAGAGAAAGCACCCAAGGAACTAAAGGGAACTGCAACCCTATAGGTGGAACAACAATATGAACTAAGCAGTACCCCGGAGCTCTTGTCTCTAGCTGCATATGTATCAAAAGATGGCCTAGTCGGCCATCACTGCAAAGAGAGGTCCATTGGACTTGCAAACTTTATATGCCCCAGTACAGGGGAACGCCAGGGCCAAAAAGGGGGAGTGGGTGGGTAGGGGAGTGGGGGTTGGTGGCTATGGGGGACTTTTGTTATAGCATTGGAAATGTAAATGAGCTAAATACCTAATAAAAAATGGAAAAGGAAAAAAAAAAAGTTCAAGACCAGACCTACCTTGTAAAGCTATTTCCCACTTTACTTCTGATAGACTGTCTTGAATTTTGTTAGAAAGTTCAAGACCAGACCTACTTTGTAAAGCTATACTTACGGGTACCCCTGTTCCCCAGCTGAAGAGTTCTGAATCCACGCAGTTGAATCCTTCTCAACAGTCTGTGTTGCAGGAACACTTCATTACCACCGTTCCCCAGCTGAAGAGTTCTGAATCCACGCAGTTCTGGTTCCAGAATGAGGGATCTTCCTTGCGCCGGTGATGGTAACTCCCATCCCAGGTTTTCTCGTCCCGGGTTTTCTCTTCCCGGGTTTCAGCACTAACTCTTACGCACGTTCGCAACCGGCCAGGAAAGACGCAACAAACCAGAATCTTCTGCAGCAAAGCTTTATTGCTTACTCAGGAGCAAGAGAGGAAGAGCTCGGCAGAGAGAGGCAGAGAGGAAGAGAGAGAGAGACGCAGAGAGAGAGGCAGAGAGAGGGGCAGAGAGGGAGAGAGGCAGAGAGCAGAGGAAGAGAGCAGAGGAAAAGACGAAGAGAAAGAGACGAAGAAACGAAGAGACAAAGAGAAAAGAGAGGGAGTGCCAGAACCCCGTCCCTTTTAAGGAGAATTATCCTCCGCCTAGGACGTGTCACTCCCTGATTGGCTGCAGCCCATCGGCCCAGTTGTCATCACGAGAAAGGCAGAGCACATGGCGGGAAAACTGCCCCTGCACATGTGCAGATTATTTACTACTTAGAACACAGCTGTCAGCACCATCTTATAATGGCAAATGTGAGGGCGGCTCCCCACAGACATTTTTAATTTGATGAACCCCGTGTACTACTCTTTTTTAATATTTATTTATTTTATGTGTATGGATGCTTTGCCTGAATGTCTGTGCACTGTGTGCACGCAGTGCCCAAGAAGACCAGAAGAGGGCAGCAGAACTCCTGAAAACTTGAGTCACAGGTGATTGTGAGCTACTATGTTGGTCACTGGAAGAGCAGCCAGTGGTCTTAACCACTGAGACATCTCTTCAGCCCCTGGTTGGTTGGTGGGTTAGTTGGTTGGTTGGTTTGGGTTTTGAGATGGAGTCTCACTGTATAGCTCTGAGTGGCCTGGAACTCTCTTTGTGAACTAAGCTGCCCTCAAACTCACAGAGATCAATTGTCTCTGCCTCCCAAGTGGACCACCACACCAAGCACCCTACAGTGATTAGTATGGTTTCTTCTCTCTGTAGTTGTGGGGCGGTGGGCTATGCACAGGCACCCTGGTCCCTGGTCAAGCAAAGGTCTGGAACCCCAGTGACCCTATAGGTGGAGACTTCCACCTTCATGGGACGGCAGGTGTTCAGCCATACCTCCTGGGTCCCTGGCTCCTGTCATGTAGCTAGAGCCTCCCATAGCCCCGCCCCCCAGACCCTTACCCACCCCAAAACTGTATATAAAAATCCTATCCGGAAGGATTAAAAGGTTAGAGAACTACTACTTTGTCCGAGCCTTCTATCCACAGAGATTTAACACTTGGGAAGAGATCTGCTCTCCCGAAGTGCCGCCTGAACTTCGTAGAACTCCCGACTGGCTAGTTGGCCTCTGGTCAGCCCAGCCCAACCCAGCTTAGTGCACTGTGGCGTGGAGTAGCAGAGTAACCTGGAAGGCATAGCAGAGACAGAGGTAGAGCCAACTGCTTGCAGCAGCAGAAGCAACCTCCCCTCCCTGCCGGTACTCGCTTCTCTTTGCCAGAACTCTCGCACCAGGCAGGGCCAGAGATCTCCATGGAAAGCCTCTGGCCCACATGTACTGTTGAAATCTTGACTATATGTTGTATAAATGGTTCCCCCACCCCGTAATGTCTATTTTGAGGTTCTACTGCTTTTTGTGTTTGGATGCCCAAATCTCCCTTCAGATTTTGGGAATTTTCTGCTATGATTTCATTGACATGTTCTCTGCATGCCTACTACTTCTCTCAGCTTCTTCTTCTATCTCGTAGTTCTTAGGCTTGGGCTGTTGATCATACACTAGAGTTCTTAGGTTTGCAGGAATGCATTTTCCCATTAGTAATGTTGGTAATGTTTTTTTGGGTTGTTTTGTTTTGTTTTGTTTTGTTTTGTTTTGTTTTGTTTTAAGCCTTGACTTCTATTTCTAGCATCCTTTTTTGAGTCTATTGGTGATACTTTCCACTGAGTTTTTATCCTGGATTCACTGAGGTTTCCACTTTCAATATTTCTAACTGTTGAGTCTTTTTTCAATCTCAATTTTCTTCCACAGTTTTCCTTTTATATTGATGACTTTTTCCATCATTATCACTGCCATTTGCTAATTTTTTCTTTCTTCTGTGTTGCTGACTTTCTTATTCATGTTGCTGGATTTTTTTTCTTCTGTGTTGCTGCCTTTCTTCTCTGGGTCTGGATAGAACTCATCTTCTTGTTTGTGCTTCCCTCAAGTCACTGATCAATCTTAGCAACAAACTTGTGAAGCCTTCATTCATTCATCTGGTGTTTTACGCATTTCCATGTCTCTGATTTCAGCAGCTGAGGAGCTGTGATCGTGTGCAGGAGTCCAGTGGTCTTGCCTTCTCATGTCTCTGCGTTGCATTTTGCATTGTTGACTTGTCTGCCTCTTGACTGGACTTAGGGACCTTCCTGCTGAGCAGCCTATGATTGACGAGTCAGTCTACTCCCAGAAGCTGTGGAAATTCCACTCGACACACCCCCCAGGAGAGCTGTGTCCAGCAGCTTTTCACCAGCGTGTCTCCCTCATATCCTCTGTACTTTGGGGTGGCCTCTCATTTCTTGTGTAGGCTGCTGAGACTTTTCTTCTTTCCTTTTTTTTTTTTTTTTTTTTTTTTTTTTTTTTTTTTTTTTGGAATAATCTGTTGTTTACTTACTTGGAGTCTTTCTTTCACGAGGCCACATGAAAGCAGTCTATAGCCCACATGATACCTGGAAGAAAAAAGAAAGTGAGGCCACTAAGAACCCCTTAGCCTAGAAATGAATTAAAACTTGAGAGGAGACCACCAGGGCCCAGAGCCCCACTGAAGAATCAGGAAAGGGCCAATTAACCTGTCTCCCTGTTAACAGATGTTCCTGCCTTTGTCTCAATTTCTTTCTATAAATTAGAAAACGACCACAGGCACAATGAGGAGAAATGTAACCCTCCCCAGTCCCATCCCCTCTGGCCAGAGTTATTCTCCTTTACCAATGTCTGACGGCTGATTTCTTCTAAACTAAGAGGAGATAGGATAGCAAATTGTATTGATTTAAGACTCTGGTAACTTAATATGAACTGCGGGTTCCAGGGGAAAATATCTCTCTCTCTCTCTCTCTCTCTCTCTCTCTCTCTCTCTCTCTGTGTGTGTGTGTGTGTGTGTGTGTGTGTGTGTGTGTGTGTGTGTGTACATGTGTATGGTGCATGAAAGACTTTATAAAACTGAGTGATTAGAACTCTATTGTGGGGAGCCGCCCTCACATTCGCCGTTGCAAGATGGCGCTGACATCCTGTGTTCTAAGTGGTAAACAAATAATCTGCGCATGTGCCAAGGGTAGTTTTCCACCCCATGTGCTCTGCCTTCCCCGTGACGACAACTCGGCCGATGGGCTGCAGCCAATCAGAGAGTGACACGTCCTAGGCAGAGGATGATTCTCCTTAAAAGGGACGGGGTTTCGCCATTCTCTCTCTTGCTCTCTTGCTCTGGCTCTTGCTTCTTGCTCCTGAAGATGTAAGCAATAAAGCTCTTGCGCTCTTGCCCTCGCTCTTGCTCTCTTGCTCTCTGGCTCCTAAAGATGTAAGCAATAAAGTTTTGCCGCAGAAGATTCTGGTTTACTGTGTTCTTCCTGGCCGGTCGTGAACGCGTGTAAGACTCTATGACTATAAAGAGTTGGTCTCAGAGCATTCAGTCAGAACATCTGTTGGTTTTTATAGCATTTCCTTTCAGAACATTTGCTTGCTAGGAATGCTCTGAAAATGTCTTCTTACATCATGACCCTGGAATCTAACTTTAAATGTTTCCCTGTGTTTTGTCATGTTTATTACATATCCCTTTTAGTTCAGCAGCTCTATGAGTGTCTGATCATAAAAATCAGCAAGATAAGAGATGTTTGTTTCCTCCCAGCCAACAGAGTGAGGTGTTGTGGGGAACTCCCTGAAACTTAAAGCAGCCTCACAGGAAGTCCTGGATAGCACCCCACATTCCTAGAGTGGAAAGAACCGTATCAACACACAGAGGGAGGATCACCCAGTGTCTTGAGCCCCTTTTTGTTCCACTACAGACGGAGGGTACCCAAGGACATATGGGAGGAAATTGTTGTGTGACCCGTCCAGCAGTACCAGTTATTCGAGGGTCTCGAGGGGACCTTCTCCTAAGAACCAAATGGGGGGAGAGAAAGATGGACACCAAGTGCGAGGAACAACACAGAACCATTCTGATTAGCATCAAGGTGTCACTGTATTCAGCAAGGCTCAAGGCTTAAATGCACAAGCAAAAGGGGAAGTACTTCTCAGCAGGAGGGATGGGGCATTGAAAAAAGAGGAAGTACTTCTCAGCAGGAGGGATGGGGCAGTGGAAATTTTTCTTTTGGTGACTACAAGGGGAAGCAGGAACTTGGTGGTATCAGGGCACACCTTGTAGTCAGGACATCCAGCGCTGACTTAGGGCTGGAACAATCTGTGGTTGTTCTCGGAGCGGTGCATCGGTGGCCCACTTTTGACCCCCTTTTCTTCTGGGGGTGGGGGGGAGAGGCCCAATTCAGAGATCAGGAAAATAGTGTTGTCTTAATAGCTCCCAACACTTGTGATTCCCAAGGGAGATGCTCTCATGAGCAACACATCCCACTGATCCAAAACAAACCCCACCATAGGACTGCAGTTTTCAGAAAAGGGGAGAAAAGACATCAAAGTGGAAAATAAACATTCAGACAAGAGGAAATGTTTGGAGGCCAAAACACCATTTATATTCCAGATGGTTTGAAAATTATGTTAATTTTTATAATAGAGACCATTTCATGTTCCCAAGTTTGGGATTTTGAGTAATAAACTAGACATCTAGATGACAAATCTAAGGGTCATAAGAGACGACTAATCCAAATTTTAAAATGTCTAAATAAATGATAAAAAATAGTTCATTTACTGGAAAACAAAGGGATTGAGAGATTTTCAAAGTTGAAAAAGAGAATCTTAAAAAGATTTATCCCTCTCTCCACCAGCCGAGCAAGAAGCACAAAAGAAAGAAAGCCAAGGGCAAGAGGGTGGCCCTAGCCCCCACCGTTATCAAGAAACAGGAGGCCAAAAATGTGGTCAAGCCTTTGTTTGAGAAAAGGCCCAAGGCAGGACATCCAGCTCAGAAGAGATCTAACACGCTTCATCAAGTGGCCTGGCTACATCAGGCTGAAGCAGCAAAGAGCCATCCTCTATAAGTGGCTCAAAATACCTCCTGCCATTAACCAGTTCACCCAGGCCCTGGACAGGCAAACAGCTACTCAGCTGCTTAAGCTTGCCCACAAGTACAGGCCAGAGACAAAGCAAGAGAAGAAGCAAAGGCTACTGGCCCGTGCTGAGAAGAAAGCTGCTGGAAAAGGGGACGTCTCAACAGAGACCACCTGTCCTCCGAGCAGGAGCCAATACAGTCACCACCTTGGTGGAGAACAAGAAGGCTCAGCTGGTGGTGATTGCCCATGATGTAGACCCCATTGAGCTGGTAGTTTTCCTGCCTGCCCTCTGTCGAAAGATGGGGGTGCCCTACTGCATCATCAAGGGAAAGGCCAGGCTGGGGCACCTGGTCCACAGGAAGACATGCACCACTGTTGCCTTCACACAGGTTAACTCGGAAGACAAGGGTGCTCTGGCTAAGCTGCTGGAAGCTATTAGGACCAATTATAATGACAGATATGACGAGATCTGTCACCACTGGGGAGGCAACGTCCTGGGTCCTAAGTCTGTGGCTCGCATTGCCAAGCTGGAAAAAGCAAAGACTAAAGAACTCGCCACTAAATTGGGTTAAATGTATGCTGAGTTTTCTGTACATAAATACAATTACAAAATTAAAAAAAAAAAAGATTTAGCAATAACAAGAAAATGTTAAATGTGTAGGATGAAGACAAATTCTGAGGAATCCATGTTTTCTTAAGCTGCTGCTTTCATTTGCCTTTGCCTGACCTTGCCAGATGTGTGTGAGTCATCATGTGTGTCAGCTTTTGCTGACTTATGAGAGACCTAAGATCTGAAAACCAGAAAGGATTGGGTGGACTACAGTCTAATTTGATAGACAACCTTACATTGAGGTTTGGTCTCTTGTTATGTATTGCAATGCTAAGTACTGGTCCCCAAGGTCTGATTGTCTCCAGGGACAAGAAGATCCATGTAATGTTGCCCCCCAAGTTATCCCTGATTGGTCAATAAAGATGCTTACAGCCTGTAGCTGGACAGAAGAGAGGAAGGTGGGGCTTTAGTTACCAGGCTTGGGGTCCGAAGCAGAGACCAGGAGAAGAAAGGAAAGGAGAGGAGACGCCATGGGTAGGTGACTCATGAGAACATGGCCCTAAGGGCTGGTCAGTTGAAGTAGGAGTGGTCCAAATGGAAGATGGCACATCATATCTTGGGGTTATTGACAGGGAAGTAAACAAAATAGCATAGAGAGCTGATATCTGCCCAGCTGTAGTGTTGTCAAGATTTATCATAAATAACACACTTTTTTGTGTGTCTTTTATCTGGGAACTAAATGATCAAAGGTGGGGTAGAAACCCCTGATTAAATATTTACCACAACAACTTTACTTCAGCAGTTTTAGTGTGCTATTATATATACATTAATGTAACAAAAAAAGCGATGATCAAAGGAAGGCTGTTTGAATTCAGAAAAATATGATCAAAACCATGTAAATAAATGTCACATACTAAATATTAAGAGAGCAGCCCTCTCCCAGAACTTTTTCAGGACGTACCAATTTAAAGACAATTGTTATATCTGGGGAAACATGAAAGCAAGGCAGAAGGCCATATCCAGATTCATAGTACAATGACCAGGTTGGGTTCTATAGCTTAGATCAGACATCCAACAACAATAAACATTTCTTATAAATTGAACATAAATGATTGTCACAGAAGACATGAAGAACAATCCGGGGAATAAAATGCACCTGAGGAGGAAGGCGCTCTTGCCCTTTTTCCTGGAGACTCCCTCACAGTTCCCCAAGGCTTTGTTCACCATGTGTCATTCCTCTGACCATATGACAGTAATGTGGGTGCTGGAATCAAACCTGGGTCGTCTAGAAGACTGGCCTGTCTCTTAACTGCTGAGCCATCTTCCAGCCCCTAGAACAAAATCTTTTATCAAAGAAAAAGATCTTCCCTGTCTCTTTTAATATAAAACCTAGAGGGGAAAAGAGATCATGGCACCATCTGCATCCTCTGGACAAAAGCCAGGCTGAAAGCCTTGATGGGGGTCCCAGAGCCACATTAGGGCTCCCTGGGACTTGTTAAAGAATTCCACACCAGCCTAGTGACCTACAAACCAGAATCTTCTCACTTTTATTAATTAACCCAAAGTTTCCATTTCAAGAATTTCCCTCTCTGCTCATTAGCTCTTAACAAAGGAAAAGATCTTAAGAGAGGTCCACAGAGCAAGCTCCTTCCTTTACATTTGCATTCTACTGGCTTCCCCCCCCTCACAAACACACACACTAGCCAAACGATGCACTCTGGGTTCAGTAAGAGACTTTGTTTTTAAAAATAAAGTGGACAGGCTCAAGAGCGGCTCGGTGGTTAAGAGCACTGACTGCTCTTGCAGAGAGCCTGGGTTCCATCCTCAGCACCTATGTGGTAGCTCATAACCGTCTATCACTCGGTTCCAGAGGGTACCAGTTCCCAACTGGCTTCTGCAGGCACTGCATGCATGTGTTGTACAGACATACATGCAAGCAAAACACTCATGCATATAAAATAAAAATTAGCAAACTTGTTTCTAAAAGTTAAGGTAAAGAATGACTGAAGACACACATGTACATACACATCACAGAAGTCTACCTCTGTGCATGTACACACACATGTGCATGTACATACATATCACAGAAGTCTACCTCTGTGCATGTGCACACACATGTACATGTACATACACATCACAGAAGTCTACCTCTGTGCATGTACACACACATGTGCTTGTACATACATATCACAGAAGTCTACCTCTGTGCATGTGCACACACATGTACATGTACATACACATCACAGAAGTCTACCTCTGTGCATGTGCACACACATGTGCATTTACATGCATATCACAGAAGTCTACCTCTGTGCATGTGCACACACATGTACATGTACATACATATCACAGAAGTCTACCTCTATGCACGTGCACACACATGTACATGTACATACATATCTCACACACACTGGATTTTGTTATCTGATCCTGATTTTTTTTCTGTAATGTGCCATTTATTTTCCTGACCCAGACTGATAAGACAAATTAAAGTATTAGTCAAAAATAATAGTTGCAACAATTTGGTCATTAAAAGGCAATTGTCCCTAAATTAAATTGAAGTTATGGCTACAAAAATCATACTAGCTAAACTAAAATTAAAAATAATAAGTGGGCTCCAGGCTCTTGGCAGTGCCCCCCCACTTAGACGCGGGGCTTCTGAGCGGGTGGGGGAGAAGGAATTGTTGCCGGTGCGAGACCAGGCGGCCAGCGTCTGCAGGGATGAACCTCGAGTTGCTGGAGTCCTTTGGACAGAACTACCCAGAGGAAGCTGATGGGACTCTGGATTGCATCAGCGCGGCCCTGACCTGCACCTTTCACAGGTGGGGCACACTGCTTGCTGTTGGCTCTAACGATGGCCCAATTGTTATTTGGGATTTCTTGACAAGAGGCATTGCTAAAATAATTAGTGCACACATCCACCCAGTCTGCTCTTTGTGTTGGAGCCGAGATGGTCATAAGCTCGTGAGTGCTTCTACAGATAACATAGTGTCACAGCAGGATGTTCTTTCAGGAGACTGCGACCAGAGGTTTTGATTCCCTTCGCCCATCTTAAAAGTCCAATATCATCCTCGAGAGATAAGAACAAGGTTCTCGTGTGTCCCATGAAATCTGCTCCTGTCATGTTGACCCTTTCAGATTCCAAACATGTTGTTCTGCCGGTAGACGATGACTCAGATTTGAACATGGTGGCATCTTTTGATAGGCGAGGGGAATATATTTATACAGGAAATGCAAAAGGCAAGATCTTGGTCCTAAAAACAGACTCTCAGGATCTTGTTGCTTCCTTCAGAGTAACAACTGGGACCAGCAATACTACTGCCATTAAGTCAATTGAGCTTGCCCGGAAGGGGAGTTGCTTCCTCATTAACACAGTAGATCGAATAATAAGAGTCTATGACGGCAGAGAGATTTTAACGTGTGGAAGAGATGGAGAGCCAGAGCCTCTGCAGAAGCTGCAGGACTTGGTGAATAGGACTCCATGGAAAAAAAGTTCTTTCTCTGGGGATGGGGAGTACATAGTGGCGGGCTCTGCGAGGCAGCATGTGCTGTATATCTTGGAAAAGAGCATTGGCAACCTGGTGAAGATCTTACATGGGACCAGAGGGGAACTCCTGCTGGACGTAGCTTGGCATCCAGTCCGACCCATCATAGCTTCTATTTCTAGTGGAGTGGTGTCCATTTGGGCCCAAAATCAAGTAGAAAATTGGAGTGCATTTGCACCAGACCAGAATTTGATATTGAGGATGAAGATAAAAGTGGGCCTGAGCAAACACGGCTGATGCTGCTGCAGATGAGGAAGTGGATGACACCAGCGTGGATCCCATTGCTGCCTTCTGTAGCAGTGATGAAGAGCTGAAAGATTCAAAGGCTCTATTGTATTTACCCATTGCCCCTGAGGTAGAAGACCCTGAAGAAAACCCGTATGGCCCTCCACCGGATGCAGTCCCAAGCTCCTTGATTAATGAAGGGGCTAGTTCAGAGAAGAAGAGGCAGTCTTCAGCAGATGGGTCCCAGCCACCAAAGAAGAAACCTAAAACCACCAATATAAAGCTCCAAGAAGTGCCGAATGATGAAGTCCATCCACTACTGGGTGTGAAGGGGAATGGCATTTCCAAGAAGAAGCAAGCAGTACGGCCTAAGGGATCAAAAGCAGGAGGAGCCATCTCAGAACTGCTGTGAAGACCGCGGAACCCTTGGTTCTTCTCACTCTGTCATCGGGTAGCCTTTGGACAGCGTGGCCAATCATCTGAGATTGGCTTTAGTTGAAAACAAAGGCCTCTGCCTCCCACCCAGGAGGTGAAGGAGTGGATTTTTTGTTTGAATGAGGAAGTGAATTATGGAAGAAGAGCACACAGCCCTGCCTTCCTCTCAAGCAGAAGTCCAAACAGGCTCTCAGGAACGCGGATGCGTGAAGACGGCAGGAGGCTTGACCCACTTCAGCTTCACACCAGGTTGTGTTGCTGGTGAAGAGTGCCCGTGTTTTGTTCACCTAACTGTTGAAGTCCCATCTTTGGACATGTCATTTCCCATGTCCTGCTTGCCTTCCGTCCTCCATGCATGTCCTCGAGTGACTTGTTCTTCTCTGAAAATTTGCTACCAGCACCTAGGAAAACTGATGCATCTTCTGTTTCTTTCCATCATAACGTTCCCTCCCAGGCGCTTCCTGTAGCTCCATATTGTGTATAAAGGTTGGGCAGAGAAGCAAGTGCTCCAATGATTTCCAACTGGCAGGAAAGGAAGGAAGAACGAAGGCCCCTATCACGCTGGCTTACCATGCCCTGTGCTCAGGAGGCTGGGCTCTAGAGAGTCAGGGGTTCCCTTGCATTGCATGTTTTCCAGTATTAGATCTGTTTGAATAATCATGGCTTTTGGATATGATTAGTTTTATCCATCTCCAGCTAAGATTCATCAGTAGTTTGTGTATCACTTTACCTGTGTTGACTTCCAGAGTTAGAAACAAAGCAAGGTGTGTTTCTCCACGAGGTTCTTTTTTATGGATGTGGGGCACTATGCAAGGACTGACATGAGACACCCCCCCCCCCAAAATCAAAGCAACAGCAGCCCACTTCAAATCAAAGATGAGTTTCGTTCGTTAAATCCTTGCCTGTGGAGAACCTGTCCCCAGCAGCCATAGTTTGTCCTTTCCTGGAGCCACGCCCTTTTACTGTCTTCACTCACTTCCTTTCTGTGGAAGGTTGCTTAGCTTTTTACCCTTCTCTTTCTCACCTTGGCTCTCTCTGCATTTGCTGTTCTTTTAATAAAAATAGCAAATTGAAAAATAATAATAATAGTATCAAAAGATGGCCTAGTCAGCCATCACTGGAAAGAGAGGACCATTGGACTTGCAAACTTTATATGCCCCAGTACAGGGGAACGCCAGGGCCAAAAAATGGGAGTGGGTGGGTAGGGGAGTGGGGGGGGGGGGGGAGTATATTGGGGACTTTTTGGATAGCATTGGAAATGTAAATGAAGAAAATACCTAATAAAAAATTAATTCTAAAAATAATAATAAGTGTTCCAAATGCCCTAAACATCAAACATTCCATTTCATAGAATCTATGCACGTAACTACATACAGAGTGTGACTTTAGGGATGTCTGCTTCTTTAGGACCTACAGGTTTTGATTATTTTGTCAAACACACACACACACACACACACACACACACACACAATGACCCAGATGAGAGTGGACAATTGTAATATGATCCCAAGCCCTCTTTCTTACTGGTTAACACTGTTGGTTAGTTTTCTGTCACAAGCTACAGTCATCTGGGAAGAGGGAGGAAATGACCCCGTCAAATTGGCCTGTAGGCAAGTCTGTGCGATATTTATTGATTATTGGTTGGTGTAAGAGGGCCTGGCCCACTCTGGGTGGTACCACCCCTGGGCAGGTCCTGGCTTGTATAATAAAAATGCTGAGCAAGCACGGTTTCTCCACGGTATCTGCTCCAGTTCCTGCCTTGAGTTCTTGCCCTGGCTTTCTTCAATAATGCACTCTAGCCGTAAAGTGAAATGAACCCTTCACTCAGCCCCACACTTATCAGACCCTAGGAATGAGTTTTCCTAGCAGTGGAGGACACAGAGCAGTATTTGCCCTCCACATGTACAAATGGTGATGTTTGACCAACAAGCTGACCTGTGAGATGAAGGTCCCAGTGCGGGAAAGCCACACTGATGTGAAAGGACTCTATAAAGCTAACGGACTACACGTCTGTGAGTGTCTAGAGGAGCGATGGCAAGTCATAATCAGAATGACCTCGGGTTACCTTTGGTCCCTTTAATAAATATGTATAAAATATGTATTAATAAATATGCCCACCTCTGTATCCAACTTAGCATGTTTTCAACTATGAGGTAAAGCCTTCAGAATGGAGAGAAACTTCTGGCTTCCACCAACCTAAGCCTCAAGAACGTTATTAAATAGAATCTCAGCCCAGAGACAGACAGACAGACAGACAGACAGACAGAGAACCTGTAAGCTCCTATAACTCAGCTGTCTATTGTCCTCACCAACCTATTTGAAAAAAAATAATGATTTGATTTATGACTTTCTTTTGTTCTTCTGCTATCAAAATCCATGTAACTGTCTCCACAGGGGAGCCTGTTTCTCAAGGAGATCTGAACCTATGTTCCCAGATCACGGTGAGAGTACTTTGACCGTGTTTTTACAGTCCTTGGGTCCCAGAGGAGCTGAGCTTGCCCCTCCTACCTCGCAAAGCCACCTTCTGCCTTCCTCTCACTTTTTTCCTGTTAGCTCAGCAGGAAAGAGTAGAAATCAGCAGGTTTACAATTGTCTTTTCCAGGCTGAAAGTCTTATTAGCAAAATCTTAGCTTGAATCCAACTTTTTTAACTCATTCTCTCTGCATCATTTGCACTGAAATGAATTTTTAAAACAGACTGATCTAGGTGGGTGCACGGCAGGATGTTGCAGATTGCTAAGAAAGTCTGATGTCACGGTGGTATTTCAGAACTTACAAACAATTGCGCCTGAATGGGCTCAATTACATGAAAACATACCAATTGTTCCTGTGGTCCAGCCTCATTATCATGACATTCAAATACTCCAACAATCTGTCTTCCTTCACAAAAGCCGGAAGCCCATAAATGCTGCGACTTTTAAACCCTCGACAAATGCACTCTATCAAAGCAATTGTCACAACAAGTACAGAAATTAAATAGCTGAAGCAAATGCCACTAGACCACAATTGAGACCGTGACTTCTGTGCTCTGGGACATGCAGAGAAACTGTAATTAGTTTTGTAATCTTCCTATACCCATTCCAACCAATGGCGCCTTGGTTTTTAGTGTTGAGTCTCATTTCCACACAGTACTTAATGGTGAGGCTCAATGCTTACAAAGCTAAGGCATGGTACCTGAACAAGCCACCAATGGTGTGTGTGTGTGTGTGTGTGTGTGTGTGTGTGTGTGTGTGTGCACATACGTAGCATCAATCCCATGAACAGGTCCTCCCCATGACACATTTCATGCCTCTCCTCTTCCAGTCTCCTCAGAATTATTTCTGGTGAGATTTGACCCTCCTTTCATGTGCTGACCAGTTTTTATGTCAATTTAATACAAACTAAAGACATCTGGGAAGAGGGACCTTCAACTGAGAAAAAGCCCCTACCAGACTGGCCTGTGAGCAAACCAGAAAGCAGAGTTCCACCTTGGCCGCAGCTTCAGTTCCGACTTCCAGGTCCCTGCCTTGAGTTCCTGCCCTGGTGCCCATCTACAATGGATCTATACAGAAGTGTAAGCTGAAGTAAACCCTTTCCTTCCTAAGTTGCTTTTAGCCATGGTGTTTATCGCAGCAATAGAATCCCTAAGACAGGACCTGTCTTACTTAGGGTTTCATTGCTGTAAAGAGACACCATGAACAAGGCAACTAGTATAAAGAAAACCATTTAATTAGGGCTGGCTTACAGTTTCAGAGGTTTAGTTCATTCTCATCACAGTGGGAAACATGGCAGCGTCCAGGCAGACATGGTGCTGGAGGAACTGAGAGTTCTACATCTTCATCTGAAGGCAGCAGAAGGAGACTATGTGCCACACTTGACAGAGCTTGAGCATAGGAGACCTGCAAGCCTGCCCCCAACAATGGCACACTTCCTCCAACAAGACCACACCCACTCCAACAAGACCACACCCACTCCAACAAGACCACACCTACTAATAGTGCCACTCCCTATGGCCAAGCATTCAAACACTTGTCTATGGAGCCCATACCTATTCAAACTACCTCAGCCATAATGTTTATCACACCAACAGAAACCCTAAGACAGGTCCTGTTGCAAGACAAAACAAAATTATCTCCATCATTTCCCATGCTATGACTTTATTGAATAAATTGGTTTGGTTGCTTGGATGTAGATTTTCCTTTTTTTTTTTTTAAATTTTACTCCTTGGGTCATTTAGTAAACATTTTTTTATGTGCATGTGTGTATGTATGTGTGTGCATGCACACACATGCATGCGCCTCACTTTAGTAAGATCTAAAGCCACGAGACACAGAGCTGAGATGTGGAAGGAGCAAGAAGCAGTGGGGTTCGTCCCTCCCGTCCCTTCCTTCGCTCATTGGACTTACCTGCAGTGCTGCTCTGAGCCACCAAGTCCTGGGGTCTCCTGGCACTTTCCACTCAAGTTAGAAGACTCACACTGACCAAGGACTTAGAGGTGATGACATGGTGGAGACCATCAACAAGAACAGTCTGTCCATTGCAACAGAAGCACATGAGAACAGAAGACAGGAGACCCCCAGACTGCTAAAAGCTGGACCTGGGGCAGAATATGAGTGAGCGGCTATTACCAACGTGCTCATGGCTATGGCCATGAGTCGGTGAAGCAGCCCAATAGCTCCACAGTCTCGCTGCCCCAAATATGCCTGTCAGCACCAATCTTGTTAAACATGTCCTCTCATGACACACAGCATATCAAGGATGGCCTTTGACATTGCTGACATTTGAAAACTATGTGTGCCCCAATAATTTGCAATAATGCATGGAATTGGCCTGTGGTATAGCTTAATAATAGTGTTCACCTAGCATTCACAAGGCCCTGGGTTCAATCCCCAGCACCCTTCCTCCCAAGAGAAAATTGCTTTTGTTAGTTCTTTTGTCAACTTGACACAAGCTTGAGTCACCAGGAAACCTCAGGTGAGGAACTGCCTCCATCAGACTGACCAGCAGGCAAGACTGTAGGGGATTTTCTTGATTAATGATTGGGGTGAGAGACCTCAGGCCACTGTGGGTGGTGCCACCCCCTGGACAGTGATCCTGAGTTGTATAAGAAATCTGGCTGAGCCGGGCGTGGTGGCGCACACCTTTAATCCCAGCACTCGGGTGGCAGAGGCAGGTGGATTTCTGAGTTCGAGGCCAGCCTGGTCTACAAAGTGAGGTCCAGGACAGCCAGGGCTAGACAGAGAAACCCTGTCTCGAAAAACCAAAAAAGAAAAAAAAAAGAAATCTGGCTGAGCAAGCCATGGGGAGCAAGCCAGGGAGACACGTTCCTCCATGGTCTCTGTTTCAGTTCCTGCCTGTAGGTTCCTGCCTCCAGTTCCTGCCTTGACTTAGAAGTGTGAGAAGATAAATCCTTTCCTTCCCAAGTAGCTTCTGGTCAGCGTTTTGGTAGAATAAGAAGAGACAAACCAGGAAAAATATGGTGGTGTTCTTGAGTGTTAGCTACAGAATCTTTGTTTACTTGCTTATTTATTTATTTATTAGTTGCAGTGTTGAGAATCAAACCCATGGTCTCACACATTCAAGACACTCTACCACCAACAGTGTTCTTAAAAGCAGTCACGAAAAATCATTTTCCAGTGATGTTTAAGTAGCCATAAAAAGACCTGTCGGTAATTTCACTCCTGGACATTTTGCTTAATAAGCCAATAGACCTCCCGAGGGGCAAGGTTATCTTCACGAAGACAATAATTTGCTTATCACAGCCTTATCCATAATGACAACCCCGAGTGGTTGAGTTTCCAGTAGGGACAAGGTTATAGATTGGCATGTCAACAGCAAGAGCCCTGGGCACATCCCGCGAGGGCTCATTACAAGGACTGTTGAACAAAGTATTTTTAAAGCATATGAATAATAAGAGAGAAAATGACTATTAAATCACAGTACTGATGTCTTTCCACGGACAAGGATGCTTAATATGTAAGGGGAGTTGGGCTATGGATTTCTTTGAACAAATTCTACCTGACATTACTGATTTCTTTTGGGTCCTATGTAAAAATGCTCTAAAAATAGCGCACAGCCCTCTTCTGGCCTCCACGGGCACCAGGCACATACTCAAAACATACATGCAAGCAAAACACTGGTGTTCACAGATCTATGTTTTAAATTGCATGCTACATACTAAATATCTACAAGCAATGATTAAAACAGCTCTGTGAATGAAGACTCTCTACTGGCAAAGAAGGCATCCATGTCAGCTCAGAGCCTGCCTGGCTGCCCCACTCAACAGCAGAGCCCAGCATCCCTGGTCTTAAAGCCTTCTTGATATGCAGGGGAGGGAGAATCACACCGAGAAAAACAGGCTGGTGGCAGCCCATAGTTCCAGTACAGGGCAACAACCTTGTTGTTCTTGGTCGATTCACTTTGGGGGATTCAGACACCAGCCACTGTCACCTTACGCATATTAGAAGTAACATTACCTCAGATGCCAAGCCTGGTCCTTAAGGAGGAAGAATACTCCACAAGGCCCTCTGTGTTCAGGAATCTCTCATTTGTTGTTTTGTTTGTAATATGCCTTCCCAGTGAGAAATCACTCAGCATTTAGATTAATAAAGCAATCTTTAATAATTCTGCATGACTGGATCCACCCAGTGCACAAAAGCAGCCAGCCCGGAACAGAAACTCCCATCAGCTGATGGAGTTTCACAGGCCCAAGTTATACTTTGATCTGTTCAGCATGTTTCAGGGACGGAAATTCCGAGGTCTGATTGTTTGCACAAATGAGGAGGTTTGCAGTATAAAATACTGCCCTTGTCATCATGACACAGACCAGGGTTGCTTTTCCTGGGCAGCTGTTAACCAAGGCTCTCCTGTCAGGCAGAATGACGCTTTTCCTGAACTTGGACTTAATGGCAGCCCTGACTCAGTGCTGTCCTATTTGAACTGTCCCATTGAAGCTTGCTCTTTGATGTGAGAACAGTCCTAATGGGCAGCTATGACCCTGAGTGTCTCCTTCTATTATGGGGAGGGGGCCTAATTGGCATCAGTCATACTGAACAAATCTTAAGAAATGTAATTTTAGCAGAGCTAAAATCAAATTACATTATAGGTACACATTTTTTCTTTCCTGCAGCTTCTACCAAGTCTGGTTAGTATATATTACTCATGGTGGAGAGCTCACAGGGTCTCTATGATGTTCAGGGCCAGCAGTGTGATAGCCATTGGAGGCAAAAGAGCAGAAATGGGACTCAGCGGCCAGTGTTGATTCAAACTTCAGGAGAAGGACCCGAGTGGTTTATTTCAGGCATGTGTAAACACAGCACAATTTGGTGAAAACTTTCCCAGTGATAATTAACTAATCACAAGTGCGCAATAAAGCATAAATCTCCTTGAGGAACAAAGCAAGATAAATACAGATCAGAGGACATTGAAACTCTTTGTAAAGTTCATGGACACTGATAGGTCACATGTGCTTGCGCAAACCTCCCCATTTGTTCAAACAACCAAACCTCAGAATGTCTGTCCACGAAATGTGAGATGGTTTGAATGTGCTTGGCCCAGGGAGTGGCACTATTAGGAGGTGTGGCGTTGTGGGAGTGGGTGTGGCCTTGTTGGAGAAAATGTGTCACCGTTGGAGTGGGCTTTGGAGGTCTCCTATGCTCAAATTCTGCCCAATGCACAAGACATTGGACATTCTCCTGGCTATCTTTGGATCAAGATGTAGAACACCTCCTGCATCAAGTCAGCTTGCATAATATCATGCATGATGATAACAGACTGAACCTCTGAAACTGTAAGCCAGCCCCAATCAAACATTTTCCTTTATAAGAGTTGCCTTGGTCATGGTGTCTCTTCACAGCAATAAAACCCAAACCTAAGACAGACACCTTCCACAAAGATATGTTCTATAGCTTGACTGCATGTGACACCTTCCATAAAGACAGATTCTATAAACTGACTGAAAAAAAAATTTACAGTACAGACTTGGGGGAGGAGCTAGTGCCAGAAAAGTCTCTAGCTCTGTAGAGCAAAGGTCACCAGGCTATTAGCCCCATCTGCTCCCAACTGTCTGGGTGGATAACAAGCTATGCATTCCTTCCCTTGAAGGAACACCCTGCATGTTTAACATTCCAAATTCCCCTAGAACACAAAGACCTCTGTGCTTCCTACAGAGCTCCCTCGGCTAAATTCCACTTCCTGTAACATTGTTTCCTAAGAAAGTGTAAATGGATCTTTTCAGCATCAGCTTATTCCTCCCAGTTCCTCTCATTTCTGTCCCTCAGTTCTCTGGAATCCTGATTCCTGTTTCTGGTTCCTCCACCCCACCACACAGCTGAAAACCATGCAGGAAACATTTCAGTGCATTCATATGTTCTAGTGAGCAGATACAGGAATAAGTCAAATACATAACAAAATATATAATCTGGTGTTATGTGATGAGCGTGTGTCCTTAAAATGCCTATGTCGCCATCTCAACTTCTAAAACCTCAAAATATGACCTTATTTAGAGAGTGTTGCTCTAGAGCTACTCAGGTTAAAATGGGGAGGGGCCTCTAATTGTTGTCCTCATCAAAGGAGAAATGTATTATTCCACTTAGAAACACACACACCGTGACTTAAAAGTCTCAGTCAGGTCTGATATACTGTCTAATTACCACATCAGTTTTCTGGCTGTGACTTCAGACTACCCTCACACCCTATAGATAGAACTCTGGTGACCCTTTATCACCTATGTGACAAATGGCTAAAGGGTATTCAGGAATCTTTTTATTTAATTTCTCAATTTCCTATGGTATTAGGTAAGGTTCTCTAGAGTAACTGAACATACAGGATGAAAAAAATATATATATGTATATGTATTATATATACATATATGAGGTTTATACACAAGCACACACATACATATATATATACACACAAACACATACACACACACATATATAAGGTTATATATATATATATATATTTATATATATATGTATATATATATATGACTTTATTTAGAGAGTATTGTTCTAGAGCCACTCAGGTTAAAATGGGAAGGGGCCCATTATATGTGTGTGTGTGTGTGTGTGTGTGTGTGTGTGTGTGTGTGTGTGTGTGTGTAGGAGATTTATTAGACTGACTTTCAGGCTGTGGTCCCATTAGTCCAACAATGGCTGGCTATGAATGGAAACTTCAAGAATCCAGCAGTTCCTCGGTCCACAAGGCTGGATATTCAGCTGGTCTTAGTCTATGCTGCAATTTTGAAGAAGTAAGCTCTAACGCCATTTAAAGGTTGGACTTGCCAGTGAGAGTGAGAGCAAGCAAGCAAAGAGCAAAAGCTTCCTTCTCTGCCTGCAGAAGGAATGGCCCTCATCAGAGGTGGGGTTTCCTGCATGGAACCTTCCAGCAGAAGGCATGGCCCACATCAGAGGTGGGTTTTCCCAGCTCAAAAGATCTGCATTAGGGTGGCTTCTGACCACTCAAAGATCTGGATTAGAAGTCGATCTCCCCAGTTCAAATCAAGCAAAACTTCCTCACAGGTGTGCTCTTCATTTTGGGGTTTTAGTTAATTACAGACGTAGTCAAGTTGACAATCAAGAACAGCCATTGCACCTATGTATCCTGGTTAGTTTTTGACAACTCTATGCAAGCTAGAGGCATCTGGGAAGAGGCTACTTTAACTAAGGAATGCCTCCATCAGATTGTCACAGGCAAATCTACATGGCATTTTCTTGGTTAATGAGTGATGCCAATCCTGGGCAGGTGGTCCTGGGTGGTATAAGAAAGAAAGCAAAGCAAGCCCTTGGGAGGAACCCAGAAAGCAGTGTTCTCCCATGGCCTCTGCTTTGGTTCCTGCCTCCAGGTTCCTGCCTTAAGTTCCTGCTGTGTCTTCATGAATGATGGAGTGTGAAGCCAGATAAACCCTCTCCTTTCCAGGTTGCTTTCACTCATTACAGTAATAGTGTAGCAAACAAGGACACTGTGGGTCTACGATCACTGATTCCTAGTAAAATGTTAACAACATTGTAATGGATTTCCACACGGCTAAAGACATAGAGTAACAAATGATAAATTTGAAACAAGTATTTATGGCGAGATAATGGCAAGATATTAAAGCTTCTACCCATTTGGAAAAAGTAAAAATGCTGAAAGGGGCTTACAGAAGAGCACTTCTGAACAAAGCCAACAATGGAAGGAAATAAATAAATGAACAGAGAAGGCAGGCAGGCAGGCAGGCAAGTGCTTCTTAAGACTCACACTGGAGAAACTGTGGCCGTCGCCTGACTGACAAGCCGAGGAAAGTGGCGATGTCATTTGCTGCTGGAGGAAACGTGAGCAACAGAGATCCCTTTCAGAACGCGTGACAGCTATGCGTTTTCAATCTTAATGCTACGCATCTTAACGTATATCCTGTCACAAAGATGTCTCAGTAACAGCAGATAAAGGCGCATCGCCCCATCAGTAAAACACTGTGAGCAAACTGAACACCCTGTAGCAGCAGCAGGATCAACCACAGGTGATCAACTGTCATGCAGCTATCTGTATATAGCCATGAAGAGAGCCATGCATCGGAGAAGCCAGGGTGGACAAGGGTTTCTTTCTGGCACAGCTAGGTTTGGGGGAGACAGACACTGTATAAGAGTGAGGATAAATAATTGAAAAGGACATCCAAGATGTCTGTGGCATAAATTATCCTAGGATTAAAGGGGGAAAGAGAGGAGATGGGCTACATGACCATCTATGTCTTCAATTGACATGACATCTATATGTCTTTGTACGTGTACGAATATGCAGATTAATATAAAAGTAACTCTGGAGTTTACAGCCAAGGCCTGCAGCCCTTGTCCTGAAACTCTTGGTCCTGCCAGGCACAGAATCCCTGAGCTGCACAGCTGTCTGCCCATTTCTTACCTCTCTCCTCCCAGCTCCTGGGCTCGGGAGCTGTTCTTTGAACTTCCCTGCGACTTTCCTAACAGTGGTCATTCCTTCCTAAAGAGAAATCATGCCACCACATGGGAAACGCAACTTGACTTTCCCTTGTCTCCCCCGTCTGTGTGCCTCAATTGTCCTTTTTGCTTTGGAAAGGGAACAGTTAATCCCAGCTGCATCCTGCTCCTGTATGCATGGAGTGCAAGGATCTCTGGCAGCGCAGGGGCTCACCAAGGCTGCCTTCCTCCTCACTTCCTGAACTAAGAACGCTGCCAGGTGCCCACCCAGACAGCCCTGAGGCACTGACCTCTCACCCTAATGATATCCTTCTTGCCTCCCCCCAGACCGCAACGCCCCCCCCCCATTCCCGAATGGGGCCTTGCCCTCTCTTACCTGCTTTCTCTCCTTGCTGCCGTTGTTCACCTCTCAGGGGTCACTCAGACAAAAGGCCATGTCACCTGCCCCACATCCCAACACCTTCCTGATGGCCTGTACCTAGAGGCCACCCCTCCACTCTGCTAGGTCCCTTGGGGGAAGGAAACATTCAGCAGCCATTTCTTTCCCTGTCTCTCTGATCTGGGGACATCTTTCAACTGTCAGTCGGCTCATGTCTTGCCTTCTAGAGCATCTGAATTTTGGCCAGAGTTAATACACAGCCTGGTCACTTCTGGGGTAGTGGGAAGGGGTTCAGAAGAAAACCCTCTAAGATCGATGAGGCCTCTGAGATTGTCACAGGTCCCTGAGAACCCTGGGAAGGCCCAGTACCCAAATTAACAAATCAAAACATACCATTAGGAGAGAAGGCACCAGACAGAGTCTCCAGACCCAACCTTCACCAAGCCTACTTAGCTCAGCTCCAGTGGCTGTGTGTATGGTGGCCTAAAACGCTCAAAGCAACCCTAATGAGAGAGCCATAGCCAAGCTCACAAGCACAGGAAAGACTATGATCCCTGTAGAGAGTTTCCAGGGGAAGCACAAGGCTGTCCCAGAGACTCCTTGGGGACTCAGAGTAACGGGGAAAGTCATGGGTTAAGAGTCGAGAGGCAGGTTCCATGCCTGGCCTTGCCGCTAGTTCTCCCAAACAGAACCAAGCCTGCTGTCTGACCTGTGTCTCCTGTACGCAGGGGAAACGGGTTCTCCATAGTTGTTGGACCCTTCCAGCTCTGGCCTCTAGTCAGACGTGTCATAGATGGTAGGGGATCAAACTTGAGGGATCTGTGAGACAATCTGGGTCACTCTACAGAGGGGCAGCCCTCTTGAGCATTTGTCACTGAAGCGAAAAGGCCTGTGTTTATTAGATCTTGTCACCTTGACACAACTTAGAGTCACTTTGAAAGGTTGAACTTCAATTGAAGAATGACTGACTGATGTGGGAGGGCCCTGATCATTGTGGGTGGCACCATCCCTAAGCAGGCAGGCCTGGGCAATATAAGAAAGCCTGCTGAGCACGACCCAGAGAGTAAGACAGTAAACAGCCTGATACTCCGTGGTCTCTGCTTCAGGTCCTGCCCCGACTTCCCTTAGTGTTGTATTGCGAGTAAATGTAATTTGGAAATGTGAGCCAAATAAAACCTTTCCTCCCCAAGTTACTTCTGGCCAAGGTGCTTTATCACAGCAGTGAATGAACCTGTAACACTGCCCTTTGATTGGAGAGCATTGTACACTTAGCCCCCTTGGAGAGCTGAGGGTCTGCAGTATGAAGAATCACCGGCAGGGGGCGGCAGAGTCCAGGCCAGGAAGGCAGTGCTCGCTGAGGTTCTGTTGGTCCACCCAAAAGGTGTGGTGCTCAATTAGGGTTTCTCGATCTGGAGTGCTCAGTTTATCCTACTTAGGGATGCATTCCGTCGGAGATGCTGAACTTAGATGCTCAGTTCAAGCCCGGGATACTGCTCACAAATACACGGATGCTACCACGGGATGCTTGTGGTGAAGATAATATATACGAAGCAGCCTTGCACAGCACGGGGATCGCTCCCTATATCCTGCCATAGCCACTAGAATCCAAATGCTGACCCGTTTGTGGAATGGACAAATAAACTAAACGAGCTCAGTAACCACGGCAATTCGGTGCGCCTGGCTTCACAGGTATCTGAAGATGCTCCTCTTACCTTGATGGACAAATCCTCACTGTCCAAGCCAGGACCTCGTCCCTAAACTGAGGCTCTTCCTGGTGCTGGTGCCCCAAGCCTACTTCCTCTCCACTCTTAGACACCTGCTGATCCTCCTGATGGAGACAAGGAGCCCCAGCCTGGAAGGAACGGGAGTGAACCAAGAATCCATGGGAACAGAACAGGGGATGTGGCTCAAAAAGAGAAGCCAAGCAACTGTCCGTTTTCCCACACCCTTCAGGGTGGGTCTCGTTTCTCAGGAGGGTTCTGAGCTGGAGAGCAGTTTGCTCCAAGGACTCGGTCATCTAATGGTCTCCACTGTTTTTATTTACTGGGGTATTTTCTAGGAAATGTCAGGACATATGTTCACCAGATGCACCCATGGGGCAGTCTTTGTGGTCTCTTTCATTTGTCCCTTTGTATTGAGGAAGCCAGGGCCACCGTGACCCAAAGCAGGCTGTTCATGGTGGGGAGGAGCTGGAAGTTCAGCTGGTTCTGAAGGACCTTTGTCCAGAGGAGAAGATGACGAAATGAGGAGTCTTGGTGCCATCTCTAGACCATCACACACACGCAGGGTGTTTTTTCGGTTGGGAGTTTCTGAGTATCCTGATGGAGAGCTGAAACCATTCATAGGAAGAGGCAGGGCAGGTGGTGCCCCGAGTTCCTGGGGGCAAGGACAGTGAGTCTCCTTCTCAAAGGAGAATGTTGGTCTTGCTTCTCGAAAGCCAGAGTCCAGTGCACAGCCACATGTAGGAGAGAGCAGAGTCTCCAAGCTCACCACCTAATAGAGTCCTCGTGAGGTATAGCTGTCTGGCCACTGGAGGGGTCAGGGCACATGCTGGTGTGGCTGCCTCCAGCAGTTACCCTCAGGTGCTCCCCAGCAGTTACCCAGGATCCTCCAGCAGCTCCCCAATCGCTCTCCAGCATCCTCCATCAGTGCCCCAGCCCACCGTAGGGAACATCCCAGCCATTCTCCCGCCCCTGGCTTTGGATCTCTTCCCCTCCCTCTTCCACTCCTCCAACTCAGGCTCCAAATTCATCTCATGTGGTAAGTCTTACTCCATTTTTCTATCTGGGATGCCATTCTCAATGCCATCTCATGCGTCCAGTCTGTCATGTCCCAGCCTGGAAAGTCCTTAGGCCTCGCTCAGCTTTTGTATCAAGATGGTACCTACCTAGCTTTCTCATCCTCTCTCTGAACCCAGTATCCCCAGGAACTCCCCCAGGATTTTCAGAAGACAAAGGACAGCAGAGATGGTCTCCTCACAGCCCCAAGGAGTCACGTGCTCTGTGTTATTTCCTGATGGAGCTTTGTAGCATCTCCATTTGAGAGACAATATAGCTGCTCTCTTTCCTGCTTTTTAAAACGTCTGTTTTTAAACAGGAACATGCCTAAAATCCCAGGGAAAACTGAGGTAGGAGCATTGTTGTGAGTTAGGGGCTAGCCTGGGCTACATTCCAATATTTCTCTAAAAAGAAACAAAAGTTTAAGTTTATTTTTCACTTCTTATTCTAAGTATAAGTGTGCATATAAATAAAATCTCATTGAGTGCTCAACATTTTTGGAATGCTGAGTCCAAAGCAACTATTTTTATTCACGTTAGCTTGTGGTCCTCCCCCTCTCCTCCACCCCAACACACTCCTTGTCACTCTGAGGCTAACCGAGCATTCTGCTGAAGCCAGCTGCCCCGCAGCTGTGTCCTCTGCCCGCCTTATCTTGTCTCAGCTGAATGAACACTAAGGATTTTCCCCTGGTGCTCTGTGAATTTAGTGCCACTGCGTCTATTATTGGCTGCGGGTTTGTGCTTGGATCCTTATCCTGGGACATGCAAGGATGTGACTAAGAAAGATTCTTTGTACCAAAATAAAGTCCTGATGATTTCAAAGGGAGATGCTGTGATATATGTGTGTCGTCTTTAATGTGTGAAGTGAAAGAGGATGCAGTGTGGGACCTGGCGAGCCAGGGTTTTAAAGTCCGATGCCACAGCTGGGAAAGCACATGGAACCCTTACAGTCTTCCTGACGACACAGCCACGCATGCTCCTGACGGTACTGTAGCTGCCCCAAGGGCAGTAAGCACACCTTCCCTTACCACCTTTTGGGCTAGAACCAAGCAGAAACATAAAAGACAAGTGAACAAACTGTGTGTGTGGCTGTGTGTTGGGTATGTGTGTCATGTGTGTGTAGGTGTGTATCATCTATGTCAGTCTTGTATGCATATGTGTGCATGTGTGTGTGTGTACTTCTGTCATTGCATGAGTCTATTTGTGTGTTTGGGTCAGGCAAAGTCTATATAATGTATGTTTGTATAGCGTGTGTCTGTCAGGAAGAACATACATATTCACAGCAGACAACACTTGAAGGACACAGAGAAAGTGAGGACAGCCTGCCCTGAGAAGAGGGGCTGGTGGGTCTGACCTGAGAAAGAAGCAGCCCCACGCCCAACACCCATCCTGAACAGACCAAAAAAAGGCAGAGTGCCTGTTCCACTTGTTATAGGGGAACCTGAGCCTATCTCTTCAAGTCTATAACTCCAAAATCTAGCAGTTCCTGGCCCTTGGGGCCCACATACGAGGGAGGAAATAGGGCAGATCTTGTACAGGGTAGTTTCCAATCCCCCATGCCTGACATCTTCAGCCTGAAGCTCTGGGCTTGAGGGGTTCTCCAGGAAGACCACCAGTACCTGAGGCAGCTCCCAAGCCAGGTGCTGCTTCATGGTTCCACTGGGAGCAGTGGCCTCTGTCTTCATTGGTTCCCGGGCAAATACACAAGAGCCCTGAGCCTGTGGCCACCTGCCTCCTAAACAAAGACGCGTCCCAAGACATGCCTGTGATTGTCAACTGCATGTACTTTGGCCAGCTATGACACCCAGATGTTCACTTAGACACTGGCCCAGATATTGCTGAGCCAGCATGTTTTGGATTAAAATGAGCTTTTCAATCAGCAAGCAGCTGACCCTTCACTGTGTGGGTGGAGGCCTGGAGAGGATGCTCCAGAAGAAGTGTTTGAGTCTTCTCTTTTGCACAGACAGCAATCTGGGGAGCATGGGAGAAAACAGAATTGGAACAGGCTGAAGCTACAGACAAGCTGTCTTAGCAAAGTCTACACTTCCCAGGGCAGCTCAGAGAGTGCGTGGAAGCTCCAGGCTTGGTGGCCATGGGCCAGAAGAGAGTGAAGGAAGGGAACTGCAGATCTGCCCCAGTTTAGGGGAAGATACAAAGGCCTTCGGAGACTGGATGGTACCAGTGTCCTGACTTCTGGCCACCTGCCCACCCACCCTGGCAGCACAGCATAGCCCTCTTACCCCAGAGCTCACAGCATGAAATACTGTCATCCCATGTCCATGAGAATCTCAGGAAAAATGAACCTTCACCTGGCATCACCTAAGAACTGGGAAGGTGACCATGCAGGTCAGTCCCGGGATGTGGCAGTGACTTCCGGGCACCTTGAATAACACAGTGAATATCTATAGGGAAGGCAGAGAGAGTGACCACATGGGAAAGATGGAGGGAAGCGGGAGCAAAGACACGAGGGACACAGAAACTAAGGGAAAGAGTCGAGAAGGAGTGAAGCCAAGAAGAAGGCAGAGATAGAGACAGGAGGGAATGAACTAGACAAAGAGAGACAGAGATGCCAAGACCAAGGGTCATACAGTAACAGACTAAGCAAGACAGGAAGAAGTGGCGGAGACAGAGTGTGATGGACAGGGGTACAGATGAGAGAGACAGATCAGGACACCCCAAGAAGAGAGTAGGAGACCTGCTAGCCATCCCCAGCCCCAGGGCCAAGCCCCATGTCTCCTAGCACCAAGGATAAAGTAGAACACAACCTGTGGAATTCTCTAGGCTCCTTGGCCACCACACCCATGGAGGCAGGGCACCTGGCCCCATTCAGTGTCAAGTTATTACTTCCCTTTGGAAGGTCTGCACGTTCCTAGCATGCTATTTCCCTGACAGAGTGATTAGCAGTGAGTTGAAGGATCTCTCTCCCTCTCCCCCTCCCCCTCCCCCTCCCCCCTCTCCCTCTCCCTCTCCCCTTCCCTCTCCCCCTCCATCTCCATCTCCCCCTCCCCCTCTCTCCATCTCCCCCTCCCCCTCTCTCCATCTCCCCCTCTCCATCTCCCCTCCCCCCTCCCCCTCTTTCTCCCTCCCCCTCCCCCTCTGTGCCTCTTCCTCCCTCTCCTTCTTTCTCCTCTCTGTGCCTCTTCCTCCCTCTCTCCCTCCCTCCCCCATCTGTTGCAGGATTTTCCCTGTCCAATTATGTTAGTGCGGAGGAGGCGTGTGATTGGACAGGGAAAGGGGAGGCGGAGCTAAGAGTTGCAGAGACAGCTTCTCAGAGTAGGAGAAGAAGATGTCTGGGGACCTGTACCCCCCAGTGGCATTTTCCAGCCACAAGTAGCTATGATTTCACAAGGTTAGAAATATTGGGATAAAGCTTTTATCATTATCAATTGGCTTTGAAATTATTGTATTAGCATTTTGTAAATTGTGATATTGTTGATACATAATCCTGATTGGTTAATTAAGCATTAAGAGTCTTGATTCTACCGGGGTACTGGATATTGTGATGTGATGGATGACTGTGGGGTACGAGAGGAACTCGGGGGCGGGAGAGGCCCTTGCCGGAGAAAGGGAGCCCTGTGATCTGGAGTGGCTAAAGAGTTGGTGGGCCAGCGGGAACACAGAAGCATGGTCCAGTCCCACGGAGAGTTAGCTGAGTTCGTTTTTTAATATTTCCTGCAACACCCATCTACCTCTTCCTCTCCATCCTCCACACTATCTTTCTATGTGTCTCTGACTCTATCACAGAAAAGGCAGATGTTACAGACCCAACATGTGTGCTGCCCAAAACTCTCTCCCAAGTCCATTAGGAGTGGGTCTCTTGGAATATGCTCCATCATGACTAGTGT
Source organism: Mus musculus (assembly GCF_000001635.26). Lineage (NCBI taxonomy): Eukaryota > Metazoa > Chordata > Mammalia > Rodentia > Muridae > Mus > Mus musculus. Next base: position 6,763,748 of record NC_000077.6, on the reverse strand, counting down.
AGTGATCCAAAAGGGCACAAAAAAACTCTTTAAGTTCCTTTCCCTGAGGTGAGGACCCGGAAAGAAAGTGCCACCTACTTCCTGGAAGCAGACCTTCACTGGAGCCTGTCTGCACTGGCCACTGACCCCAGACTTCAGAATCCACATGCTTGAAGAATAAAGGTACCCAGAGTGTGGCATTCTGTCACAGCTGCCTCTGCAGGCTAAGACAGAACTCCCCACCCATAGCCTGGTGTAACTGCTCTTCCTAACTCTTGTACAGAGTGGCCCCAGCCTGGAAACTAGACAGGGATGAGGAGCCAGGACTAGGTGCTCAGCTGAGCTCCCTCTGGGTTTTGATGCCTCTCCTGGCTGAGCTCACAGAGTTATTTTACCAGGGAATCCTAGATGGTACCTACAACAGTCCTGTTGTGAACCAGACCCAACATCTTGTCACAGGTCTTCCATGTACTCCCCAGAGCACGTGAAAGGTGACACACTCACCAGTTTGTCTAGAGCGCATGGTCTCTGGGACCTGCGGCTTGGCAAGCCCTTCATTTCTCAGGAACAGTTTATCCACTGGCAAACTCTGCAAGTCAGAACAGAACTGCCTCAGGCCTCCTGGAGACTGGAAAGTTAGCAAGGTCGTTGACATAATGGAAATAAATTCATTCATGGAAACAAACAAGATGGAAAGAATTTGAATTGATCTCCACCAGGAGAGTACAAATCAAAACTCCATTAAGAGTTCATCTCACCCAACTCAAAATGGCAGTTGAAGAAAATAAGCAAATGCTGACAGGGATGAGGGGAAAAGAAACCTTTCTATGCTGTTTGTGTGAACATATGGAAATTAGTGTGGAGGTTCCCAAAAATTTAAAATACAATAACTCAGCTATTCTACTCCTGGAAACACACCCAGAGGTCACACATGTTTGTTATAGTACTGTTGACAATAGCCTAGGATTGAGTTCAGCTTAGGTACCCATCAAAGTATGGATGGATCAAAAAACATGGTGGACACACACATCGAGTTACAGGCAACCTTAAAGGAAAAGGAAACCACATCCTTTGCAGGAAAAGGGGTGGAACCCGAGCTTGCTATGTCAAGGGAACCAAGCCAGACTCAGAAAGACAAATAGGTTATTTTCCTTTATGTGTATAATCTGGGGACGAGGGGTGGTTAGGGAAGAGAAAACAAAACCCAGCAATGGAAGGTAAATGTGGCCAAAAATTATCACATGCAGGCATGGAAGTGTCACACTTAAACATATTACTCTGCCTAGCACTGAATAGAAAAACAGCTGGACGGGAGAATGAGCACATGAATAAAACATACAGTGCATGTCTCGGCCACCTCCCCGCCCGCCCAGCAAGGTGCGCATTTGGAGTAAAATGAAGCCCAATGCACGGCAGTGCAATCAAATGCTGACCCTAGGGGATTTCCATTTCCCCCACCGCCTTACTGTAAACTACGTGTTCTGTTGGCTGAACCTTGGAAATTGTTTTTATAGAAAGATCCAAGAGTTAAAATGGAACTTGCTCATACAATAATTTCTTTTTTTCTTCTCGGTAAGAGATTAGAGGTTAGTAATAAATAACTTCCTGAATATTTAATATGTACAAGAAGCCATTAGGCACTTTGTGTGCGCTGTTATTGAATGAGCTCACAAGGTGTGTCATTACAGGAGGAATAGTTGTCATTTGTGGGGTTTAATTGTGGCCACAGTCTCCCAGCAGCACCTTGATCCTGCAGGCATGATGAGTCCCAGGCTCAGAAAATTGTTCCCTGAAGGAAACTGGGAACTGGCTAAGCTGAGAGAGATGCTAACCTTCCTCATTTCCAACCTCTGGCCTTTCCACCACCCACTGACCAGCACAGTGGCTCTGCTCAGTTCCCAAAAACCCTTCCACTTTCTACTTCTTTTGAAAGAAATTTGAAAAATTGTTCAGTGTTTTTGCCCAAATTTAATGCCTGTCTTTTCCTCTCCTTAATGATTTCTTTTAAAACACAGAAGTATTTCATTTTTAATGAATCCAAATTGCCTGCTGTTTCTGTCCCACGGGCTGTGTGTGCATTTGGTCTGATGTCATCTAAGAATTCTCTGTCAACACAAAGCCTCCCAGACTGTCTCCTGTGCTTTCTTCCAAACATTTTCTTCTCTTAGGGTTAGCGCTTCCATCTGAATGCATGAGAGGCCCACAGCTGATCTCACTGTGCAGTGACGGACATGTCTGAGCTCACCTTCCCTGGCCTCTTCAGTGGGGTCTTACAGCTTTCAGTATGTAGTTCTTGCTCCTTTTGATAAATTTATTTTCTATTATTTTATTTTTGAAGCTACTATGAGAGGTTCTGTGTTCTTCAGTGCATTTTCAGATTGTTCCTTATAAGCAGAAATACAGCCAGTTTTTGTGATTTGATGTTTAACCTTTGTTGTGGTCAGTCCTGATCGTCAAATTGGCTGGATGTTGTATTAAGGGATTTGCGACGGGGCCACCTCCAGAGAAAATTAAAGGGGAGATGACCCACTCAGTATGTGGGTGGCACCATCTCACAGCCTGGGGTCCCAGTGGGATAAAAGGGGTGTGGAGGAGGCCAGCCAATGCCAGCACCCCTTTCCCTGCTTCCTGGGCACCGTGATATGAATCTTGCCCCACCTCTCCCCAAGTATGAAACTATGCAGCAAAATAAATCCTTTTCCTCCCCTTTAAGTCAATTCTGTCAAATATTTTGTCACAATAGAAAAGTAATACACTCTGGCATCCTACAACCTTGTCGTGCCTAGTTCTGTGTGTACATAAATGCATGGGTGTATGTCTCTGTGTATCCACACATGTGTGTATCCATGTGACTTTGTGTGTGTATATATTTGCATATGTGTATGTTTATGTATGTGTGTGTTCCTTTTGTGTGTGTGTGTGCATGTCTATGTCTGTATTGTATGTTTGTGGGGGGTCTGGGTGTGTGTCTTGAGTGTCTGGATGTGCCTGTGTGTGTGTGTATTCGGCTTATATGTGTGTTCTCTAGATTTCCTACATCGTTGGTAGCAATGCCAGATTTACTCTTGTTTTGCAACCTGGATTCCTTTTATTCTGTTTCTTAGAACTTCCAGCAAATTTTTTTAAAAGAAGTGGCAAGAGTCGGCACATCCTGCCTGATTCTTGGATCTTAAAAGGAAGTTCTTCAGATTTTTACAATTCAATGGCACCCAAGTGTCTGGGGAACATTTTAGATTCAAATCATAATAGTAAGCCTACTAACTCCATTTTACAATTCTTATTTCATGACTCTATCTTTTCAAATTGGTTAAAAGGGGCTGGGGTTACAGCTCTGTGGTAGAGTGCTTGCCTATGCTTGCCTAGCATGGGTGAGGCTCTGGGTTCAATTCTCAGTACAACCAAACCAACCAAAAATAAAGAAATAAGATCGTCTAGGAAAAGAGAGGAATTTAAATATATCTGCTTATGCTGCTTGTTGTTGTTGTTGTTGTTGTTGTTGTTGTTGTTATGAGTTGTTATGTTGTTATGAGTAGGTCAGGTTGGCCTTAAACTCTCAGTGTAGCCCAGGCTGACCCCACACCCACAGCAGTCCTCCTTCCTTAGCAATGAGGAATATAGAAACTGTACCCACCTGGTTGACATGCTGTCTTCTAGAGCCACCCACGTGGTGACCACTGCTTGTTTCTCTGTGTGGACCCTAGGGTCCACCTCATGTTCTTTCCTCTCAGACGTTTCTTCTGGGAATGAATTTTTTTCAATCTTTACTTGGAAATGCCTTCATTTCTCCTTCATTTTCAGCAGAAAAATGTGATGGTGAATGTTGTCAAATTCGTTCACAGATTCTAGAGTCTCCTGGAATATGGACCCCTGGCTGTGCTGTATAGGATTATCTTGATTTCATTAAGTGAGAAGCCCCACCTACTGTGGGAAGCCACAACTGTGGCTAGCTCCACCCCCAACATGGCGTCTTGTACTGTATACATGGTGCAAGGAAGCTGAGAAGCACCGGGATGTTATCACTCTTCTCTGTTATCACTCTCTTCTCGTTGGTTGTGGGTGTGGTGTGACCAGCTGCTTCAAGTTCCTTGACTTCCACACTTTATTCCTTGTTGGTTTTGGCAAAATAAAATTTTTACTGGATATTTTCTTTATTTACATTTCAAATGTTATCCCCTTTACCAGTTTCCTCCCCACCCCACCCCCTGAGATGCTCTATCCCATCCCCCCTCCCCTTGCGTCTATGAGGGTGTTCCCCCACCCATCCACACACTCCTGCCCTCACCCTGGCATTCCCCTACACTGGGTCATCAAGTCTTCACAGGACCAAGGGCTTCTCCTCCCATTGATCCCCAACAAGGCCACCCTTTGCTACATATGTGGATGGAGCCATGGGTCCTTCCATGTGTACTATTTTGTTGTTGTGTAGTCTCCCCTCCCCTAGCCTGAAACCTGCTTGCTCAGGGGTGGAGCTTCCTGCTCATTCGTTCTACCACGCCCACTGCTGGAACCTGCGGAGCCACACACGTGCACCTTTCTACTGGACCAGAGATTATTCAGCGGGAATCGGGTCCCCTCCCCCTTCCTTCATAACTAGTGTCGCAACAATAAAATTTGAGCCTTGATCAGAGTAACTGTCTTGGCTACATTCTTTTCTCTCGCCACCTAGCCCCTCTTCTCTTCCAGGTTTCCAAAATGCCTTTCCAGGCTAGAACCCAGGTTGTGGTCTGCTGGCCGGACACAACAATTGGCGAACCAACGTGGGACTGAGAAACGGCAAAGGATTTTTGGAAGAGACGCTGCTGGTTCGGAGCTCCATAAAATAAAGGATAAGGGAAATTCATACCGGAGAAGGTATGGGCTAAGCTGAGACAGCGTTAAACCCGAGCGCTGGTTCACTTAGGTTCAGCAGTGAGGAGCTGGGTATCAGGCGGTAGGCCGTAGCTCTCCGAAGCTACATGAGGTGTGAGAAAAGAAAGGGTTTATTAAAAGGAATAGGCGGATTGCCCCAGTTAATAAAAAATGCATCATAAGGGAGGAAAATGTCCCAAAAAGCAGAGAGAAATTTCTCTCTGGGCCTTATAGCAGGAGTACTCTGTTCCCTTTTGTGTCTTGTCTAATGTCCGGTGCACCAATCTGTTCTCGTGTTCAATTCATGTATGTTCGTGTCCAGTCTGTATGAATGAATGTTCTATGTTTTGTGTTGGATAATAAAGATGGTATAAAAAACTTTATCTGCAAAGCCGAGAGCTGCCACGTGTTTCAGCCAGGAATCAGACACGTGGCAAGAGGGCCCCTGCTGGAAAAAACTGTTCGTTTTAGGAAATAAGGGCGAGTGCACAGCCTCTAAGTTTCAGAGTAAAAAAGCTAATAAATGGTTCTGAAAGACCCCACCATCAGGCTTAGCAAGCTAGCTGCAGTAACGCCATTTTGCAAGGCATGAAAAAGTACCAGAGCTGAGTTCTCAAAAGTTACAAGAAAGTTCAGTTAAAGATTAACAGTTAAAGATTAAGGCTGAATAATACTGGGACAGGGGCCAAATATCGGTGGTCAAGCACCTGGGCCCCGGCTCAGGGCCAAGAACAGATGGCTCTCAGACGTCAGTGTTAGCAGAACTAGCTTCACTGATTTAGAAAAATAGAGGTGCACAGTGCTCTGGCCACTCCTTAAACCTGTGTGTCTGCCAATGTTCTGACCAGGTGTGTGCCCATTGTTGAACCTTCATTAGACCCTTTCCTCGTACCCCTCCCATACCCATTTCTTGAAAATAGACATTGTTTAGAACTAAAAAGTCCCACCTCAGTTTCCCCAAATGACCGAGAAATACCCCAAGCCTTATTCGAACTAACCAACCAGCTCGCTTCTCGCTTCTGTAACCGCGCTTTTTGCTCCCCAGCCCCAGCCCTATAAAAAGGGTAAAAACTCCACACTCGGCGCGCCAGTCCTCCGATAGACTGCGTCGCCCGGGTACCCGTGTTCTCAATAAAGCCTCTTGCTGTTTGCATCCGAATCGTGGTCTCGCTGGTCCTTGAGAGGGTCTCCTCAGATTGATTGACTACCCACGTCGGGGGTCTTTCATTTGGAGGTTCCACCGAGATTTGGAGACCCCTGCCCAGGGACCACCGACCCCCCGCCGGGAGGTAAGCTGGCCAGCGGTCGTTTCGTGTCTGTCTCTGTCTTCGTGCGTGTTTGTGCCGGCATCCAATGTTTGCGCCTGCGTCTGTACTAGTTAGCTAACTAGATCTGTATCTGGCGGTTCCGCGGAAGAACTGACGAGTTCGTATTCCCGGCCGCAGCCCCTGGGAGACGTCCCAGCGGCCTCGGGGGCCCGTTTTGTGGCCCATTCTGTATCAGTTAACCTACCCGAGTCGGACTTTTTGGAGCTCCGCCACTGTACGTGGCTTTGTTGGGGGACGAGAGACAGAGACACTTCCCGCCCCCGTCTGAATTTTTGCTTTCGGTTTTACGCCGAAGCCGCGCCGCGCGTCTGATTTGTTTGTTGTTCTTTTGTTCTTCGTTAGTTTTCTTCTGTCTTTAAGTGTTTTCGAGATCATGGGACAGACCGTAACTACCCCTCTGAGTTTAACCTTGCAGCACTGGGGAGATGTCCAGCGCATTGCATCCAACCAGTCTGTGGATGTCAGGAAGAGGCGCTGGATTACCTTCTGTTCCGCTGAATGGCCAACTTTCAATGTGGGATGGCCTCAGGATGGTACTTTCAATTTAAGTATTATCTCTCAGGTTAAGTCTAGAGTGTTTTGTCCTGGTCCCCACGGACACCCGGATCAGGTCCCATATATCGTCACCTGGGAGGCACTTGCCTATGACCCCCCTCCGTGGGTCAAACCGTTTGTGTCTCCTAAACTTCCTCCCTTGCCGACAGCTCCCGTCCTCCCGCCCGGTCCTTCTGCGCAACCTCCGTCCCGATCTGCCCTTTACCCTGCCCTTACCCCCTCTATAAAGTCCAAACCTCCTAAGCCCCAGGTTCTCCCTAATAGCGGCGGACCCCTCATTGACCTTCTCACAGAGGACCCCCCGCCGTACAGAGCACAACCCTCCTCCTCTGCCAGGGAGAACGACGAAGAAGAGGCGGCCACCACCTCCGAGGTTTCCCCCCCTTCTCCCATGGTGTCTCGACTGCGGGGAAGGAGAGACCCTCCCGCAGTGGACTCCACCACCTCCCAGGCATTTCCACTCCGCATGGGGGGAGATGGCCAGCTTCAGTATTGGCCGTTTTCCTCTTCGGATTTATACAATTGGAAAAATAATAACCCTTCCTTTTCTGAAGATCCAGGTAAATTGACGGCCTTGATTGAGTCCGTCCTCATCACCCACCAGCCCACCTGGGACGACTGTCAGCAGTTGTTGGGGACCCTGCTGACCGGAGAAGAAAAGCAGCGGGTGCTCCTAGAGGCTAGAAAGGCAGTCCGGGGCAATGATGGACGCCCCACTCAGTTGCCTAATGAAGTCAATGCTGCTTTTCCCCTTGAACGCCCCGGTTGGGATTACACCACTACAGAAGGTAGGAACCACCTAGTCCTCTATCGCCAGTTGCTCTTAGCGGGTCTCCAGAACGCGGGCAGAAGTCCCACCAATTTGGCCAAGGTAAAAGGGATAACCCAGGGACCTAATGAGTCTCCCTCAGCCTTTTTAGAGAGACTCAAAGAGGCCTATCGCAGGTACACTCCTTATGACCCTGAGGACCCAGGGCAAGAAACCAATGTGTCTATGTCATTCATCTGGCAGTCTGCCCCGGATATCGGGCGAAAGTTAGAGCGGTTAGAAGATTTAAAGAGCAAGACCTTAGGAGACTTAGTGAGGGAAGCTGAAAAGATCTTTAATAAGCGAGAAACCCCGGAAGAAAGAGAGGAACGTATCAAGAGAGAAACAGAGGAAAAAGAAGAACGCCGTAGGGCAGAGGATGAGCAGAGAGAAAAAGAAAGGGACCGCAGAAGACATAGAGAGATGAGCAAGCTCTTGGCCACTGTAGTTATTGGTCAGAGACAGGATAGACAGGGGGGAGAGCGGAGGAGGCCCCAACTTGATAAGGACCAATGCGCCTACTGCAAAGAAAAGGGACACTGGGCTAAGGACTGCCCAAAGAAGCCACGAGGGCCCCGAGGACTGAGGCCCCAGACCTCCCTCCTAACCTTAGGTGACTAGGGAGGTCAGGGTCAGGAGCCCCCCCCTGAACCCAGGATAACCCTCAAAGTCGGGGGGCAACCCGTCACCTTCCTGGTAGATACTGGGGCCCAACACTCCGTGCTGACCCAAAATCCTGGACCCCTAAGTGACAAGGCTGCCTGGGTCCAAGGGGCTACTGGAGAAAAGCGGTATCGCTGGACCACGGATCGCAAAGTACATCTAGCTACCGGTAAGGTCACCCACTCTTTCCTCCATGTACCAGACTGCCCCTATCCTCTGCTAGGAAGAGACTTGCTGACTAAACTAAAAGCCCAAATCCACTTCGAGGGATCAGGAGCTCAGGTTATGGGACCAATGGGACTGCCCCTGCAAGTGCTGACCCTAAACATAGAAGATGAGTATCGGCTACATGAGACCTCAAAAGAGCCGGATGTTTCTCTAGGGTCCACCTGGCTTTCTGATTTTCCCCAGGTCTGGGCGGAAACCGGGGGCATGGGACTGGCAGTTCGCCAAGCTCCTCTGATCATACCTCTGAAGGCAACCTCTACCCCCGTGTCCATAAAACAATACCCCATGTCACAAGAAGCCAGACTGGGGATCAAGCCCCACATACAGAGACTGTTGGACCAGGGAATACTGGTACCCTGCCAGTCCCCCTGGAACACGCCCCTGCTACCCGTTAAGAAACCAGGGACTAATGATTATAGGCCTGTCCAGGATCTGAGAGAAGTCAACAAGCGGGTGGAAGACATCCACCCCACCGTGCCCAACCCTTACAACCTCTTGAGCGGGCTCCCACCGTCCCACCAGTGGTACACTGTGCTTGATTTAAAGGATGCCTTTTTCTGCCTGAGACTCCACCCCACCAGTCAGCCTCTCTTCGCCTTTGAGTAGAGAGATCCAGAGATGGGAATCTCAGGACAATTGACCTGGACCAGACTCCCACAGGGTTTCAAAAACAGTCCCACCCTGTTTGATGAGGCACTGCACAGAGACCTAGCAGACTTCCGGATCCAGCACCCAGACTTGATCCTGCTACAGTACGTGGATGACTTACTGCTGGCCGCCACTTCTGAGCTCGACTGCCAACAAGGTACTCGGGCCCTGTTACAAACCCTAGGGAACCTCGGGTATCGGGCCTCGGCCAAGAAAGCCCAAATTTGCCAGAAACAGGTCAAGTATCTGGGGTATCTTCTAAAAGAGGGTCAGAGATGGCTGACTGAGGCCAGAAAAGAGACTGTGATGGGGCAGCCTACTCCGAAGACCCCTCGACAACTAAGGGAGTTCCTAGGGACGGCAGGCTTCTGTCGCCTCTGGATCCCAGGGTTTGCAGAAATGGCAGCCCCCTTGTACCCTCTCACCAAAACGGGGACTCTGTTTAATTGGGGCCCAGACCAGCAAAAGGCCTATCAAGAAATCAAACAGGCTCTTCTAACTGCCCCAGCCCTGGGATTGCCAGATTTGACTAAGCCTTTTGAACTCTTTGTTGACGAGAAGCAGGGCTACGCCAAAGGCGTCCTAACGCAAAAACTGGGACCTTGGCGTCGGCCGGTGGCCTACCTGTCCAAAAAGCTAGACCCAGTGGCAGCTGGGTGGCCCCCTTGCCTACGGATGGTAGCAGCCATTGCCGTTCTGACAAAAGATGCAGGCAAGCTAACCATGGGACAGCCGCTAGTCATCCTGGCCCCCCATGCAGTAGAGGCACTAGTCAAGCAACCCCCTGACCGCTGGCTATCCAACGCCCGCATGACCCACTATCAGGCGATGCTCCTAGATACGGACCGGGTCCAGTTCGGACCGGTGGTAGCCCTAAACCCGGCTACGTTGCTCCCCCTACCGGGGAAAGAGCCTCATCATGACTGCCTCGAGATCTTGGCCGAGACACACGGAACCAGACCAGACCTCACGGACCAGCCCCTCCCAGACGCCGACCACACCTGGTATACAGATGGAAGCAGCTTCCTGCAAGAGGGACAACGTAGGGCTGGAGCAGCGGTGACCACCGAGACCGAGGTAATCTGGGCCAAGGCGTTGCCAGCCGGGACATCCGCCCAGCGAGCTGAACTAATAGCACTCACCCAGGCCCTAAAGATGGCAGAAGGTAAGAAGCTAAATGTTTATACTGATAGCCGCTATGCCTTTGCTACCGCCCATGTCCATGGAGAAATATATAGGAGACGTGGGTTGCTCACCTCAGAAGGCAAGGAGATCAAGAACAAGGGCGAAATCTTGGCCTTACTGAAAGCTCTCTTTCTGCCCAAAAGACTCAGTATAATTCACTGCCCAGGACATCAGAAAGGCAATAGTGCTGAAGCTAAAGGCAACCGAATGGCGGACCAGGCAGCCCGGGAAGCAGCCATGGGGACTGACACAAAGGCCTCCTCACTTCTCATAGAGACCTCAACCCCGTACACTCCAGACTTCTTCCATTATACTGAGACAGATATAAAGAACCTACAAGAGTTGGGAGCCACATATGATAGAGAGAAAAAATATTGGGTCCTGCAAGGTAAACCTGTGATGCCTGACCAGTTCACCTTTAAATTATTAGACTTCCTTCACCAGCTCACCCACCTTAGCTATCAGAAGATGAGGGCACTTCTAGACAGGAAAGAAAGCCCCTATTACATGCTAAATAAAGATAAGATCCTCCACGAGGTGGCGGAATCATGCCAAGCCTGTGTCCAAGTAAATGCCAGTAAGACTAAGATCAGGGCCGGAACACGAGTAAGAGGACATCGACCAGGCACCCATTGGGAAATTGACTTTACTGAAGTGAAGCCCGGACTGTATGGGTACAAGTATCTCCTGGTATTCGTGGACACGTTCTCTGGCTGGGTTGAAGCCTTCCCAACCAAACATGAGACTGCCAAAATAGTGACCAAGAAACTTCTGGAAGAAATATTTCCAAGGTTTGGAATGCCCCAAGTGTTGGGGACTGATAATGGGCCTGCCTTCGTCTCCCAGGTAAGTCAGTCGGTGGCCAAGCTACTGGGGATTGATTGGAAACTACAGACCCCAGAGTTCAGGTCAGGTAGAAAGAATGAATAGGACAATCAAGGAGACTTTGACCAAATTAACGCTTGCAACTGGCACTAGAGACTGGGTACTCCTACTTCCCTTAGCCCTCTACCGAGCCCGCAACACTCCGGGCCCCCATGGACTCACTCCGTATGAAATCCTGTATGGGGCGCCCCCGCCCCTTGTTAATTTCCATGATCCTGAAATGTCAAAGTTTACTAATAGCCCCTCTCTCCAAGCTCACTTACAGGCCCTCCAAGCAGTACAACGAGAGGTCTGGAAGCCACTGGCCGCTGCCTATCAGGACCAGCTGGACCAGCCAGTGATACCACACCCCTTCCGTGTCGGCGACACCGTGTGGGTACGCCGGCACCAGACTAAGAACTTGGAACCTCGCTGGAAAGGACCCTACACCGTCCTGCTGACCACCCCCACCGCTCTCAAAGTAGACGGCATCGCTGCGTGGATCCACGCCGCTCACGTAAAAGCGGCGACAACCCCTCCGGCCGGAACAGCATCAGGACCGACATGGAAGGTCCAGCGTTCTCAAAACCCCTTAAAGATAAGATTAACCCGTGGGGCCCCCTAATAATCCTGGGGATCTTAATAAGGGCAGGAGTATCAGTACAACATGACAGCCCTCATCAGGTCTTCAATGTTACTTGGAGAGTTACCAACTTAATGACAGGACAAACAGCTAATGCTACCTCCCTCCTGGGGACAATGACCGATGCCTTTCCTAAACTGTACTTTGACTTGTGCGATTTAATAGGGGACGACTGGGATGAGACTGGACTCGGGTGTCGCACTCCCGGGGGAAGAAAAAGGGCAAGAACATTTGACTTCTATGTTTGCCCCGGGCATACTGTACCAACAGGGTGTGGAGGGCCGAGAGAGGGCTACTGTGGCAAATGGGGCTGTGAGACCACTGGACAGGCATACTGGAAGCCATCATCATCATGGGACCTAATTTCCCTTAAGCGAGGAAACACCCCTCAGAATCAGGGCCCCTGTTATGATTCCTCAGCGGTCTCCAGTGACATCAAGGGCGCCACACCGGGGGGTCGATGCAATCCCCTAGTCCTGGAATTCACTGACGCGGGCAAAAAGGCCAGCTGGGATGGCCCCAAAGTATGGGGACTAAGACTGTACCGATCCACAGGGACCGACCCGGTGACCCGGTTCTCTTTGACCCGCCAGGTCCTCAATATAGGGCCCCGCGTCCCCATTGGGCCTAATCCCGTGATCACTGACCAGTTACCCCCCTCCCGACCCGTGCAGATCATGCTCCCCAGGCCTCCTCAGCCTCCTCCTCCAGGCGCAGCCTCTATAGTCCCTGAGACTGCCCCACCTTCTCAACAACCTGGGACGGGAGACAGGCTGCTAAACCTGGTAGATGGAGCCTACCAAGCTCTCAACCTCACCAGTCCCGACAAAACCCAAGAGTGCTGGTTGTGTCTGGTAGCGGGACCCCCCTACTACGAAGGGGTTGCCGTCCTAGGTACTTATTCCAACCATACCTCTGCCCCAGCTAACTGCTCCGTGGCCTCCCAACACAAGCTGACCCTGTCCGAAGTGACCGGACAGGGACTCTGCGTAGGAGCAGTTCCCAAAACCCATCAGGCCCTGTGTAATACCACCCAGAAGACGAGCGACGGGTCCTACTATCTGGCTGCTCCCGCCGGGACCATTTGGGCTTGCAACACCGGGCTCACTCCCTGCCTATCTACCACTGTACTCGACCTCACCACCGATTACTGTGTCCTGGTTGAGCTCTGGCCAAAGGTGACCTACCACTCCCCTGGTTATGTTTATGGCCAGTTTGAGAGAAAAACCAAATATAAAAGAGAGCCGGTGTCATTAACTCTGGCCCTGCTGTTGGGAGGACTTACTATGGGCGGCATAGCTGCAGGAGTAGGAACCGGGACTACAGCCCTAGTGGCCACCAAACAATTCGAGCAGCTCCAGGCAGCCATACATACAGACCTTGGGGCTTTAGAAAAGTCAGTCAGTGCCCTAGAAAAGTCTCTGACCTCGTTGTCTGAGGTGGTCCTACAGAACCGGAGGGGATTAGATCTACTGTTCCTAAAAGAAGGAGGATTATGTGCTGCCCTAAAAGAAGAATGCTGTTTCTACGCGGACCACACTGGCGTAGTAAGAGATAGCATGGCAAAGCTAAGAGAAAGGTTGAACCAGAGACAAAAATTGTTCGAATCAGGACAAGGGTGGTTTGAGGGACTGTTTAACAGGTCCCCATGGTTCACGACCTTAATATCCACCATTATGGGCCCCTTGATAATACTTTTATTAATCCTACTCTTCGGACCCTGTATTCTCAACCGCTTGGTCCAGTTTGTAAAAGACAGAATTTCGGTAGTGCAGGCCCTGGTTTTGACCCAACAGTATCACCAACTCAAATCAATAGATCCAGAAGAAGTGGAATCACGTGAATAAAAGATTTTATTCAGTTTCCAGAAAGAGGGGGGAATGAAAGACCCCACCATCAGGCTTAGCAAGCTAGCTGCAGTAACGCCATTTTGCAAGGCATGAAAAAGTACCAGAGCTGAGTTCTCAAAAGTTACAAGAAAGTTCAGTTAAAGATTAACAGTTAAAGATTAAGGCTGAATAATACTGGGACAGGGGCCAAATATCGGTGGTCAAGCACCTGGGCCCCGGCTCAGGGCCAAGAACAGATGGCTCTCAGACGTCAGTGTTAGCAGAACTAGCTTCACTGATTTAGAAAAATAGAGGTGCACAGTGCTCTGGCCACTCCTTAAACCTGTGTGTCTGCCAATGTTCTGACCAGGTGTGTGCCCATTGTTGAACCTTCATTAGACCCTTTCCTCGTACCCCTCCCATACCCATTTCTTGAAAATAGACATTGTTTAGAACTAAAAAGTCCCACCTCAGTTTCCCCAAATGACCGAGAAATACCCCAAGCCTTATTCGAACTAACCAACCAGCTCGCTTCTCGCTTCTGTAACCGCGCTTTTTGCTCCCCAGCCCCAGCCCTATAAAAAGGGTAAAAACTCCACACTCGGCGCGCCAGTCCTCCGATAGACTGCGTCGCCCGGGTACCCGTGTTCTCAATAAAGCCTCTTGCTGTTTGCATCCGAATCGTGGTCTCGCTGGTCCTTGAGAGGGTCTCCTCAGATTGATTGACTACCCACGTCGGGGGTCTTTCAGTTCATGATTAATGTGTTTGACAATGGTAAAGTGTTTTTTATTTTTATGGTTGTAACTACAAAAATTATTATTCTCTGATTGGTCTAAATGTAACTGCTTCATTTGGTTCTTTTTTATTGGTAATGTGCTCTGAGTGTTTTCACAATCAGCTCATAAGTTGTTGGTTAAGATTAATAATTGTTACATTGCTACAGATGGTTAGTGTTAAATTTGATAACTCAAGTTTAGAGTCCTTCTGACACATGGCATAAGGCAGCCCAAGAGGCTGGGTCTCTAAAGATATTTCTAGTTTAGGTAATAATTAATGTGGTTCGTATCCTAAATAGTAAAATTTAAAATAAGATTTAAAGCAATGTCTCTTTATTAAAGCATTAAAGCTTGCTTTAATAGGTATTCATAGGTATTAATTGACATCCAAACTTCGTAATATGATAGTAATGCTTCTAATATTGATTTTAAAGATAATAAATTGTTTTAAACTTGGGTTTTGCTTTCCCAAGGTTACAGGTATTATCCTAACCTTGCACAAAAAACTTAAAAATTATGGTTAAAACTGCTATTGTTCCATTGACTGCAGTTTGCAGTTTGATTTCAAATTTAAGATCTTTAATTCACCTGTATACTGTAATTAAGATAATTACAAGAGTAATCATCTTATGAGAGCGCTCATACAGCTCACTTCATACAAAACTGTGACAGAGTTATCTAGTTATGTTTGTCTTTGTAAATAGATTAGACAAACAGTTTGGTTATAGTTGCTGCCTGGCAGGAAACTGCAGTACGGGCAATTTTTTCACAACACTAAAGTTGTGAAGAACGTTTTAACTGTAAGTCATCTTAAGAAAGAGTATCATAATTTAGAGGCATAGACAGTTATATTGTTTCTCTAGAATCGGTCCTTATTACAGGAGGGCCAAGATGCTCAGATTAAAAGGTATTTTACGTTTGAGTCAATGCAGGGCTCTGGGCAGCCCCAGAGCAGCTTGTGGCCTTTCTTTTGTTTTGCAAACAGTGCCTGAGAAAGTTTTTCCCTGTGTTCAAGAGAATTTCTTTTTAACAGTGTTGCAGATCTATTCAGATGTTTAAAATAATGCTTAAATTCAAAGAGTTTTGCTTCTAGTGAACTGTAATCACTAGAAAATTTTGCCTCTAGGTATGGCTAATGTAACTTTACATTATGTAAGAAAAATTTTATTGTTTCTGCTTCTATACAAGAAGCCAAGAGTTTTAATCTTTCAGTGTATATTGTTTCTTAAGTGAAAAGTATTTTATTAACTAATGCTTCTTGAAGTTTACCTTAAATCCTTGCTCTCACCCAAAAGATTCAGAGACAATATCCTTTTATTACTTAGGGTTTTAGTTTACTACAAAAGTTTCTACAAAAATTAAAGCTTTTATAATTATTATTAATTGGTAATTAAAAATTGGTTGTGCCCAAAACAATTCTTTGGCCAAAAAGAAAACATTATTGTAAAGTCATTTTTCTCATCCTCCCAGCCGATCGTTAGCCCACGTGGGCCCAACTAGCTTCTGTGGGGCGGAGTCTTAAGACACAGTTTTCCCTGTTCGAGCACAGATGATCTAGTTGTGTGCTGTAGATGGTGTTTTAAAATGCTGAACAATCAAACCTTAATTTGTATATTAATAGTCAATGCCATATCTCTGAGCTCGCAATTGCTTAAATTGTTCATCCCTCAGATACTATTAATTCTCAAATTTACAATTGCTTATGCATATTTCTAGTTAATAAATAAATTATGCACATGTGACTCTTAATAACTTTGCAAGCCTTCTAGTTACAACTGCTCCTTAAGAAAATTGATTAAAAGTGCAATTAGTCACTGCCCCTTTACAGCCATGTATTTAAAATATTTTGTCAATTAGTTATTAATTCAAAAGTTTAGGTATTATAAAATTTTAAAACTTTAACTTCTTAAAAGACAAAAAAGAGAGAAATTGTATCCCCGTGCATACTATTTAGTGCATTCCCATGCACACTATTAAAGTCTTACCTTTATTTTCAAAATCTAATATTTTAATGTCAAAGAGTTTAATAAATGCTTTATAGTATCTTAAAGGGATCTACTTATTGGCTTATAGATTAATCCTAAAACAACTACCTTATTAGAAAAGGGAAAAACAGGTTTTCTCCACAGAACGCTGCAGAAGCATATTAGTAAATTCGTGTGACGAGCTGGTAGGTAAGTTGACTCATGTCCTGATTGAATTGACTAAAAAACTAAATTAAATTCATGTTTTAGATCCATCCTTACTTGTCATTTTTCCAGTTTAGACTAGCTTCTAGCCTTTTAACTTTATGGCAATAGTACATCAGAGACTGTATATTCAGACTTAGTAATGATTTTTCTCCTTTCTTCAGTGTGACCAGCCATTCTAACTCAATCTTAGACTGGTCCTAATATTCAGTCCAATGTTAGAGATTCCTATATTCTAAATTACCTAGCAAGTTAATTCAGAGCACATCCCCCACTTCCCCTAGATCCCTAACCTCAGAAGGATTGCTGGCCTTACAGCTAGTGGAAAAAGCTATTAAAGAGCAATTGGTCACTTAATACATTGGTAAAATAGAAGGACCCCCTGACTAACGAATAGAAGGGTCCAGATCCAGTTCTAATTTGGGGTAGGGACTCAGTTTGTGTTTTTTCACGAGATGAAGATAGAGCGCAGTGGCTGCCAGATAAATTAATTTGTTAGATGAACACAGATTCTAAATCTTCTAAAGTATCACCTTGAGGACTAAAATTCCTCTTTTGCTTAAAAGTCGGCTTGAGGACTCAGGCTCCGAAAAAAGCTACTCTGAGCCAGCTCCCGACAGGAGGCAGGAGACTAGCCTCAGCTTTACAATTTGCATTTAAATAAAGTACCTAGAGTTCCCCAAAAGAAGTTCTGCTTTCCTACTTCCTCACTGTCCGAGATTTTGTCTTTCAAGCAGGTAAATCAACATTCTCGAGGCAGACCAGCGGATGTGCAT
Source organism: Mus musculus (assembly GCF_000001635.26). Taxonomy (NCBI): domain Eukaryota; kingdom Metazoa; phylum Chordata; class Mammalia; order Rodentia; family Muridae; genus Mus; species Mus musculus. The sequence continues at coordinate 6,746,428 of NC_000077.6, read as the reverse complement.
CCCCGCGCCCCTAGAGCACACAGGTGGCTGCTGTTATCTCCTTTCCAAGGACATTTCCAGCACATGGCTTTCAGTCTGAGTAAAAAATTAGGTTTACCTAGAGGGCTAGAAGAGTAGATATTTCTATATTAATAAAGATTGGTTTTTATTTTGATAGACAGGCTTAGTCCCTTAGCTGACCTCTGGCTTTTCACCCTTGCTGTTACTGCAAGGTGTCCTTAGGCTGTGGAAAAAACAGGGATGAGGAGAAACGACTTCCAGCTCCTATTTTAGCCACAAATCGTGGTGTTACTAACGACATAATTCTTGCTTAGGCTTTGCTAATTCTGAGGTTGATAATTCTCCTTTAGGAGCTGC